>NC_137324.1:5827547-6130037 GCF_965287045.1 Carcharhinus amblyrhynchos | reverse complement strand
CCCGCACCCCCCCATCTCCCCCTCACCCCAGCTCCCCCTCACCCCCCCATCTCCCCCTCACTCCCCAACTCCCCCTCACTCCCATCTCCCCCTCACTCCCCCTCTCCCCCTCACCCCCCATCTCCCCCTCACCCCCCATCTCCCCCTCACCCCCATCTCCCCCTCACTACCCATCTCCCCCTCACCCCATCTCCCCCTCACTCCCCATCTCCCCCTCACTCCCCATCTCCCCTCACCCCCATCTCCCCCTCACTACCCATCTCCCCCTCACCCCCATCTCCCCCTCACTCCCCATCTCCCCCTCACTACCCATCTCCCCCTCACTCCCCATCTCCCCCTCACCCCCATCTCCCCCTCACTCCCCATCTCCCCTCACCCCCCATCTCCCCCTCGCCCCCATCTCCCCCTCACTCCCCATCTCCCCCTCGCCCCCATCTCCCCCTCACTACCCATCTCCCCCTCACCCCCATCTCCCCCTCACTCCCCATCTCCCCCTCACCCCCATCTCCCCCTCACTACCCATCTCCCCCTCACCCCCATCTCCCCTCACTCCCATCTCCCCCTCACTCCCCATCTCCCCCTCACCCCCATCTCCCCCTCACTCCCCATCTCCCCCTCACTCCCCATCTCCCCCTCACTCCCCATCTCCCCCTCACTCCCCATCTCCCCCTCACTCCCCATCTCCCCCTCACCCCCATCTCCCCCTCACTCCCCATCTCCCCCTCACTACCCATCTCCCCCTCACCCCCATCTCCCCCTCACTCCCCATCTCCCCCTCACTCCCCATCTCCCCCCTCACCCCCATCTCCCCCTCACTCCCCATCTCCCCCACCCATCTCCCCCTCACCCCCATCCCCCATCTCCCCTCACTCCCCATCTCCCCCTCACTCCCCATCTCCCCCTCACCCCCATCTCCCCCTGTTCTTCCTCAACACCATTTTTCACACCCTCCCCTCCCAACCCCCGATATCTTTAACACCAGATCAGCGCAGTTCGAAACATACATCTCAGGAACGCAGCAGCTGAAGAGGCTGAGTGAGAGAGCCCGGGGTCTGAGGAGAGATCAAATTCCCTTCACACAGCTGGAAGAACCTGGCAACAGATAGGAACCAGTTCCTTCTGGTGTGTGTCACAAGGGACAGGGGATCACGGGTCAGGGAGAGAGAAACAGAGGGAGAGAAGAGAGAGACAGACAGACAGACAAAGAGAGAGACACAAAGAGACAGAAACAGAGACAGAGCAAGAGGAGATGGAAACAGAGAGAGGAGAAAGAGAGAGGAAAGAGGGAGGCAAAGAGAGAGGGAAAGGCCAGCGGGGAAAGGAACTGAGGCAGTGTGGACAGGAGACAGAGAAAGGCAGTGAGAGGGAGAGAAATAGAGCAGCAGAGAGAGATTAAAAACCAGAGAATTCAACAAGAAATGGAGATGGAGGGCAGAAAGAAAAACAGAAAAGAGTTACAGAGAAGGAGAGAGAAAAAGAGACAGTTTTAAAGGGAGACAGACAGAGAGAGAGAGAGGGGCTAAGGCAGTAGCTGACAGAGTGACACAGTGTGAACAGGCTCCATGCTGAATCCTCCCTGGGGCATTGCTGAGTGTAATCTATTTACTCAGCAAGTTGGGTCAATGTTTCTGAGAGTGAGGCACAGTGTCAGGGATATCAAGCCAACAGCGCTGGAGTTTGGATGTAAACAGAGTGTGACACAGGCCCAGGTCGGACTGCCCCTCACCCCCACCACGTCCCCAGCTTCACAGAGTTTCCAGCACAGCAACAACACTGGGAAAGTGTCGCCACATCCCCAGCCCATCAAACATCACTGTGATAAGTGAAGGAGCTGGTAGTTACACTGTGTAATTAATGAGCGCAGGACTGCCCTAAGCAGCCAAATGAAATACTCCGCTGAATTCATGCTTGGAAATACAGCAGGAAATTTACGCACAGTAAGATCCCGCAAACAGTAATATGATAAAGACAGAATGATACAATAAAGGAGGAAGCCATTCAGCCCACCCGTTCCACTGCTGGTTCTTAGCAGGGTTGGGGGACAGAAACTAATAGGATAACCCTCGCAAAGTTCTTTCTCTTTACATCAGGAACCGTCACTGAATTGCCTGTGGAAGTCACAGCTGACGCTGCCCCCAGCACCTTTCAGACAGTGTTTCACATCACAACTCACTGCCGTGTCAAAAGGTGTAACAGAGGAGATGTCAGGGGTAAGTTTTTCACTCAGAGGATGGTGAGTGAGTGAGGGGAATCGGCTGCTGTCGGTGGTGGTGGAGGCGAACTCACTGGGGTCTTTTAAAAGACTTCTGGATGAGTATATGGGGTTTAATGGGATTGGGGGTTACAGATAGGCCTGGTAGGTAGGGATATGATCGGTTCAACGTGTGGGCCGAAGGGCCTGTTTGTGCTGTAGTTTTTCTATGTTCTATGTTCAGACCTCCTTTGCTTTCTTTTGATTTAAAATCCGTCTCTTCGGGGGAGATGACAGCCGAGTGGTATTATCGCTAGACTATCGCTCCAGAAAACTCAGTTAATGTTCTGGAGACCCGGGTTCGAATCCTGCCAAGGCAGGTGGTGGAATTTGAATTCAATATAAAAAAAGAATCTGGAATGAAGAATCTACTGATGGCCATTGTCGCAAAAACCCATCTGGGCGACTGATGCCCTTCAGGGGAGGAAATCTGCCATCCTTACCCCGGTCTGGCCTGCTGTGTCTCCGGAGACTCAGCAATGTGGCTGACTCTCAACTGCCCTCTGAAGCGGCCCAGCAAGCCACTCAGTCACATCAGCGATTCAAGAAGGCAGCTCACCACCACCGTCTCCAGGGCAACTAGGGATGGGCAATAAATGTTGGCCAGCCAATGACATCCAAACCCCATTAATGAATGAAAATAACCTCTCCAGCCAGTGGAAATCATTCTCTTTCTACACCGAAAAACCCCACACCATCTTGAACTTTTCCAGTTTGTCATCCCTGGAATTGTTCCCTGGAATCTCCTCCACATCCTCTCTGAGGCCTTTCCATCCTTCCTAAGGTGAGGTACTCAGAATTGGACACAATACCCCCAGTGTTGTGTGACCGAGCCAGTGTTTTATCAATGGCAGGTAATTTTTTTTTTAAGCAGTGTTGGTCACAGTGTAAATATTAGTCCAACAGGTTTATTTGGCAGCACGAGCTTTCGGAGCCTCAAGTTCCTTCATCAGGTGAGTGGGAGTTCTGTTCACAAACCGGGCAAATAAAGACACAAACTCAATTTACAAAATAATGGTTGGAATGCGAGTCTTTACAGGTAATCAAGTCTTAAAGGTGGGTGAAGTGGAGAGAGAGTTAAGTACAGGTTAAAGAGATGTGTATTGTCTCCAGACAGGACAGTAAGTGAGGTTTTGCAAACCCAGGCAAGTCACGGGGGTTACAGATAGTGCGACATGAACCCAAGATCCCTGTTGAGACCGTCCTCATGTGTGCGGAACTTGGCTATCAGTCTCTGCTCAGCGACTCTGCGCTGTCGTGTGTCGTGAAGGCCACCTTGGAGAACATTTACCCAAAGATCAGAGGCTGAATGTCCGTGACCACTGAAGTGTTCGCCAACAGGAAGGGAACAGTCTTGCCTGGTGATTGTCAAGCGATGTTCATTCATCCGTTGTCGTAGCGTCTGTATGGTCTCCCCAGTGTACCATGCTTTGGGACATCTTTTCTGGCAACGTATCAGGTAGACAACGTTGGCCGAGTTGCAGGAGTATGTGATGGATGGTGTGATGATGGTATCCATGTCGATGATCCGGCATGTCTTGCAGAGGTTGCTGTGGCAGGGTTGTGTGGTATTGTGGTCACTGTTCTCCTGAAAGCTGGGTAGTTTGCGAACACTTCAGTGGTCACGGACATTCAGCCTCTGACCTTCGGGTAAGCGTTCTCCAAGGCGGCCTTCACGACACACGACAGCGCAGAGTCGCTGAACAGAGACTGATAGCCAAGTTCCGCACACATGAGGACGGTCTCAACAGGGATCTTGGGTTCATGTCGCACTATCTGTAACCCCTGTGACTTGCCTGGGCTTGCAAAACCTCACTTACTGTACTGTCTGGAGACAATACACATCTCTTTAACCTGTACTTAACCCTCTCTCCACTCACATTGTCTGTACCTTGAAGACTTGATTACCTGTAAAGTCTCGCATTCCAACCATTATTTTGTAAATTGAGTTTGTGTCTTTATATGCCCTGTTTGTGAACAGAACTCCCATTCACCCGATGAAGGAGCAGCGCTCCGAAAGCTAGTGCTGCCAAATAAACCAGTTGGACTTTAACCTGGTGTTCTGAGACTTCTTACAGTGTTTACCCCAGTCCAATGCCGGCATCTCCACATGGTGTAGATATTACCCAGGGCTCTGCTCTTCTTCGGATAGCATCCACAAGATCTTTTATCTCCATCTGAGGGGGCAGACAGGCTTCAGTGTAACTAAAGAGGGATCCTCCAACCAGGCAGCACTCCCTCAGCGCTGAACTGGACCTACTGACAGTGAGGTGAGGGGACAGTCACAGCTGATAGAGAACAGCAGCAGGAACATTGGTGTAAAGATGCGACTGAGGTTTGGGATTTGAAAAATAGAACAGCAGCACCACAAAGCGTACAAAGGCCATATCATTTCTAAATCTATTGTTACATTGTCTTCTCATGTGTTAATAATGTTAGTCTTCAAATGTCAGTAAAATGATGCTTTTTCAAGTGAAAATTATCAGTGCCAGTAGACATTTTATTGTGAACCTTAGAGTCATAGATGCTTACAGCATGGAAACAGGCCCTTCGGCCCAGCTTGCCCATGCTGCCCCTTTTTTTTATAACCCTAAGCTAATCCCAATTGCCCACATTTGGCCCGTATCCTTCTGTGCCCATCTTATCCATGTAACCATGTGTAAATACGTTTTAAAAGACAAAATTGTACCCGCCTCTACTACCACCTCTAGCAGCTTGTTCCAGACACTCACCACCCTCTGTGTGAAAAAATTGTCCCTCTGGGCACTTTTGTATTTCTCCCCTCTCACCTTAAACTGATGCCCTCCAGTTTTAGACTCCCCTACCTCTGGGGAAAGATATTGACTATCTCGCTGATCTGTGCCCCTCATTATTTTATAGACTTCTTTATTTTGTAGCATTTAGATAAATTAACCTTTAGCATTGCTCAAATTTCATATTGCAACAGTTTAATTATTTAATTTAATCGTATGAATGGCCTGACCTTACTTAGTTCTGGCTGGGGGATGGTATATAGAGGGAGAGAGTCACTGTTTTAGAACATAGAACATAGAACACTACAGCACAAACAGGCCCTTCGGCCCACGAGTTGTGCCGATCACATCAACACCTATCTATAACCCCCAATCCCATAAAACCCCATATACTCATCCAGAAGTCTTTTAAAAGACCCCAGCGAGTTCGCCTCCACCACCACTGACGGCAGCCGATTCCATTCACTCATCACCCTCTGAGTGAAAAACTTACCCCTAACATCACTTCTGTACTTTCCTCCCCGCACCTTAAACCTGTGTCCTCTCGTAGCGACCATTTCAACCCGGGGAAATAGCCTCTGAGAATCCACCCTATCCATTCCTCTCAACATTTTATAAACCTCTATCAGGTCGCCTCTCAACCTTCGTCTCTCCAGGGAAAAGAGACCCAGTTCCCTCAACCTAACTTCATAAGGCATGGCACCCAATCCAGGCAACATCCTTGTAAATCTCCTCTGCACCCTTTCAATAGCTTCTACGTCCTTCCTATAGTGAGGCGACCAGAACTGCACACAGTACTCCAAATGAGGCCTGACAAGGGTCTTATGTTTTCAATGATCTGTATTTGTAACCTGGGTGTACAACACACTATTTCAAAACCTGAAGATGATACAAGAGTTGGAAATATTGTGAGCTGTGGGGAGGATAGTGATAGGCTTCCAGAGGATATAGACAGGCTGGGGCAATGACAGACACATGGCAGATGAAATGAACATAAAGAATGATATTAAGATTGGTGGCACGGTGGACAGTGAGGAAAGTTAACTCCCGATTGCAATGGGATCTTGATCAACTGGGCCAGTGGGCTGACGAATGGCAGATGGAGTTTAATTTAGACAAATGCGAGGTGACGCATTTTGGTCGATCGATCCAGGGGCAGGACTTATACTCAGTTAATGGTGGGGAGTTGGGGAGAAGAAAGAGATCTAGGGGTACATGTTCATAACTCCTTGAAAGTGGAGTCACAGGTGGACAGAGTGGTGAAGAAGACATTCAGCATGCTTGGTTTCATTGGTCAGAACATTGAATACAGGAGTTGGGACGTCTTGTTGAAGTTGTACAAGACATTGGTAAGGCCACACTTGGAATACTGTGTGCAATTCTGGTCACCTTATTATAGAAAGGATGTTATTAAACTAGAAATGTGGTTGACTCTCAGCTACCCTCAGGCAGCTAGGGATGGGCAATAAATGCTGGCCCAGCCAGTGAGGTCCATGTCCCACACATGAATTTTAAAAAAAGATGGGGAAAGAGCGGGTTACTGCAGAGGAGATTCACCGGGATGCTGCCTGGGATGGAATATTTAAATTATGAAGAGAGGTTGGATAAGCTTGGGTTGTTTTTGTTGGAGCAGAGAAGACCGAGGGGCCTGATCGAGGTGTACAGATTATGAGGGACATGGAGAGAGTGGATGAGGAGCAGCTGTTCCCTTTAGTTGAAGGGTTCTTCATGAGGGGACACAGGTTCGAGCAGAGGGGCAGGGGGTTTAAGGGGGGATTTGAGGAAATGGTGAGGGTCTGGAACGCGCTGCCCGGGAGGGTGGTGGAGGTGGGATACCTCACATCCTTTAAAAAGTACCTGGATGAACACTTGGTACGTCATAACATCCAGAGCCTTGGGCCAAGTGCTGGCAGATAGGTGGGAAGTCACGCATTTCCCACATGTCAGTACAGACTCAATGGGCCGAGGGGCCTCTTCTGCACTGGATGATTCTATGATTCAATACTCTTCAAAGAATGGCCTCGTTTTGTGCAGTACTATTCCATAATTCTAAGGAGGAGATCATTCAGCCCATCAGGACGGTGCCAGCCCTTTGGGAGAGATGTTTAAAATGTTCCCGGAAAGGGCAGGTTGTTATAGCCCTGGTTGTGAATGAACAGAGAGTGTGATCCCTTCTCCACTGCCCCTCTGACAGGGTAAAGCAGCTTTTACTGCAGAATAGATCAGTGCTCCTGCTGAGGGACTAATCTACCTGACTGCGTGTGCGTACTTGCTAATGTCAACACAGCCACCCAAAACAAGGGACTGTCTATACTCCAAAGTCATGCAGTAATGGAACATTCCATCTCCCTCTGCTACACTGCTTCATTTACACTGCTCTCTGGAGCATATTCCCCCAATGTCTCTTCCCAAAAACCCAATTTCACCCTCCGACGGAAAGCTCCCCTGACAGCCCTCCTTGTTAACCTTCATCCCAGGCCTACGGCACGGAAAGAGGCCATTTGGAGCAACTGGTCTCTGCCAGTGTCTGTGGTGCACACAAGCCCCCTCCCACTCCCATTACCTCTCCCCAGCCTACCCCCAGAGATGTCTCTCCACTTCCTTTTCCCTCGTGAATGCATAAGGCCTCCTGTTGAATATACAATGAAATGACACAGCCCACATGGTGTCCATTTGGCCCATCATTCCTGTGCTGGCTCTTTGGTTGAGGGAGGAATGTTGGTCGGGACACTGGGCGAAATTTCCTCCTCTGCGTTCACTAGTGCCGTACCATCTTTTCCAAATGTCAGGCAGGGCAAATGTTCGATGGCTCAGGAACATACGGCACAGAGAGGCCATTCATTGAATCCCGACAGTACAGTACAGCCCATCAAGTCTGCCCAGGCCCTATCCCTCCAACTCCACTCATTTACCTCACTAATCTCCCTGACACCAAGAGGCAATTTAACACGGCCAATCCATCTAACTGCACATCTTTGGATCGTTCGCCATTCAGCCCACTGTGCCCGTGCTAGCTCATTGAAAGTATTTATTCAATTCTCTTTGGAAAGTTACTTGCTCCCATCGTCCTTCCAGGAAGCACATTCCAGATTAAGAATCGCTTTTTGAGAATTCTTTCACAGGATACGGCCGTCACTGGTCAAAGTTGCCCCTGAGGGAGTGGGCGGTGAGGGGCCAGCGATTTTAAATTGGCACCGAGTTACAATCTGCTCCAAGCACTCCACGTGACGGCGAGTTCCACTGCTTCAGCATCTCAATCACCCCTTCATCTTCTATAGTCACAAAACAACACCAACCTGCATTTATATAGCACCTTTCACATAATGAAACACCCCAAAGTTGACCCTGAGCCACATAAGGAGATATTCGACCGGATAGCTTCATCAAAGGTTTCAGGAAAAGGGAGATGGAGAGATTTAGGGAAGAAATTCCATAAGACACAGGAGCAGGATTAGGCCACTCGGCCCATCGAGTCTGCTCTGCCATTCAATCATGGCTGATATTTTTCTCATCCCCATTCCGCTCGCTTTCGCCATAACCCCTGATCCCCTTATTAATCAAGAACCTATCTATCTCTGACTTAAAGACACCCAATGACCTGACCTCCACAGCCTTCTGTGGAAAAGAGTTCCACAGATTCCCCACTCTCTGGCTGAAATTCTTCAAGACTTAGAGCCTTGGCAGCTGGAAGTGCGGCCACCAATGGTGAAGGGATTAAAATCAGGGCTGCTGGACAGACGAGAGTTTCGGTGAACACAGATATCTTGGAGGGCAGCAGAGCTGGAGAAGTACACAAAGATGGTGAAGAGCAAGATCATGAAAGCAAGGGTGAGAATTTTCAAATCGAGGCACGGTGGCACAGTGGGTTAGCACTGCCGCCTCACAGCGCCAGGGACCTGGGTTCGATTCCCGGCTTGGGTCACTGTCTGTGTGGATTCTGCCCATTCTCCCCATATCTGTGTGGGTTTCCTCCGGGTGCTCCAGTTTCTTCCCATAAAATGTGTGGGTTAGGTGGATTGGCCATGATAAATTGTCCCTTAGTGTCTAATGATATATCGTGAATGTAGCCCAATCCATCACTCAATCCAGCCTCCCATCCATTGACTCTGTCTACACTTCCCGCTGCCTCAGGAATCAGCCGGCATAATTAAGGACTCCGGACATTCTCTCTTCCACCTTCTTCCATCAGGAAAAAGATACAAAAGTCTGAGGTCACATACCAACCAACTCAAGAACAGCTTCTTCCCTGCTGCTGTCAGGCTTTTGAATGGACCTACCTCGCATTAAGTTGATCTTTCTCTACACCCTCGCTATGTCTGTAACACTACATTCTGCACTCCTTTCCTTCTCCATGAACGGTATGCTTTGTCGGTATAGCGCGCAAGAAACAATACTTTTCACAATATGTTAATACATGTGACAATAATAAATCAAATCAAATGAAAAATGAGGAGGATTAACGGGGTAAATATGTGGGGTTACAGGGGTAGGTCCAGGGTAAGATATTCTGTCAGAGAGTCAATGGCCTCCTTCTGCACCGTAGGGATTCTATGAGGAAGGGCATTCCTTGACCAGTGTAGGTCAGCGAGCACAGGGGGCCACGGGCTGCAGTGTCCGCGATGATTACTACATGTGGAATGTGGGAGAGAAGCCAGAGGCGTTGGAAGAGTCACGTCTCGAGGTGACAAAGGATGAGGGTCCCAGCTGCTGAGGCAGGGGAGGAGTCAGGGAGTATACAAGAAGGCAAGCCGAGGACACTCAAGGCGTATTTTCGCCCTGGTAATGTGCTGCTGAATCTGTGCCGCAGCTCCTCCTGCTGAGTTGAGTCCGTACACAGCCTTCACTCCATACTCAGCTCCCCCGAATGTCAAATTGCCTCCGTACGAGCTGTGAGAGTTAGCCACTGTTCCTCGGTGCAGGGCAGCACCTCCTGTTTTTGTACAGCTGACATCTCCTCACAGACGTACCCGGGTCAGGGGGACTGCAGAGGTTCAAGGAGGGAGCTCACCAGCAGCCCATCAGGGGCAGGAATGTTGGGCTCAAGGCAGCAACACTCACAATCCCACCCCCCCGCCCCCCAAAAAAAAAGGGAAATCAACAAAATGCTGTGAAAACCTAAATGAAACCTCGTTGGAACAATGGAGGTTGAGGGGGCGAACTGATAGAAGCCTACAAGATTATGAGGGGCACGGACAGAGTGGACAGTCAGAAGCTTTTTCCCAGGGTGGAAGAGTCAATTACTCGGGGGGGGGGGCACAGGTTTAAGGTGTGAGGGGCAAGGTTTAAAGGAGATGTACGAGGCAGATCTTTTACACAGAGAGTACTGGGTGCCTGGAACTTGTTGCCGGGGGAGGTAGTGGAAGCGGATACAATAGTGACTTTTAAGGAGCATCTGGACATGAATAGGATGGGAATAGAGGGATATGGTCCTCGGAAGGGTAGGGGGTTTTAGTTCAGTCGGGCAGCATGGTGGGTGCAGGCTTGGAGGGGCTGAAGGGCCTGTTCCTGTGCTGTAATTTTCTTTGTTCTTTGATATGTGACAGCAGTTCCAGCCCACAGGGCTCACTCAATACCTTCCAGGAAAAGCAACGCAGGATAGTATCACATTTCCCACTGGGTATCACTGGCTAATGAGCACTTGTGTGTGTGTGTGTGTTAGTCTGTGCTTGTTGGTGCTAGTGTGTGCCCCTCCCGCCACCCCCTCCTGAGCCCAGTATCCAGGCTGGATCTGCAGTGCAGCGCTGGATGTGCCCCTGAGGTCTCGACTGGGAATAAAGAATTCCACTGTCACTAGTTTTGAAGAAGTGGGGAAGAGGGGAATTATCACCCAAATTGGCTGCCACAGGACTGACAATGTGAGCACACCTCAGAAAGGACTGCATTGGCTGTGAAACGCTTTGAGATGTCCTGGGGATGTGAAAGGTGCTACAGAAATGCAAGTCTTTCATTTCCAGTCTCAATGTCTTTGGCTCTGTCCCTTTGCGTCTCGCTCTGGTTCTGTTTCTCTGGGATCAGTCTGTGGCTCTATCTGAATCTCTCTGACAGTCTTTCTTCCTGTCCCCCTCCCTGTCGGTGTGTGTGTGTGTGTGTGTGTCTCTCTCTCCCCCTCTGTGTCCCTCCCCTCCCCCTGTCTCTCTCCCTGTGTCTTTCCCTCTCTCTGTGTCTCTGGTTGTGTGTGTGTGTCTCTCTCTCTCCCTCTCTGTGTCTCCCCCTCTCTTTCTCTATGCCTCTCTCTGTGTGTCTCTCTCTGTGTTTCTTCCTCTCTCTCTCCCTTCTGCGTCTCTCCCTTTCCCTCTCTCTCTCTCTCCTCTCTCTGTGTCTTTCCTTCTCTCTCTCTATGTGTATATCTCTCTCTCTCTCTGCCTCTCCTGTGTGTGTGTGTCTCTCTCTCTGTCTCTGTTCACTCAGTGCGGAGTTTGGTGGGATGTCTCTCGGTGTTCCTGTTGAAATGAGCTTTGGTTTGGATGGGGATCCGGTCAGTGGGAACTGCTCCCTGTCCCTATTCCGGTCATTCGCTGGTTGCAAAACAACAGCATCCCGCAGCGAACCGGAGAGAATTTAAAATTCTAACGCTTCAGACTGAGAGGGACAAAGGAATAAAAAAAAGTTTGTTTGAAAAAAGAGTTCTCCCCAACCAGGGGAGGGGTGGGAGATTCAGTGATATCGCCCCAGGAATTATTTAGAAAGTACTTGGAATCATTCTAACGGGAGAAAGTATTTGTGTTAATATCTTACCTGACCTGGGAAACATTTCCAACCTCTGTCCTGCTCCCAGCCTGGTCTGTCTGTCTCCAGTTCTCTCTCCTGCTCCCAGCCTGGTCTGTCTGTCTCCAGTTCTCTCTCCTGCTCCCAGCCTGGTCTGTCTGTCTCCAGTTCTCTCTCCTGCTCCCAGCCTGGTCTGTCTGTCTCCAGTTCTCTCTCTCCCTCTCTCTCAAGATCTCATTTTCTTTCAGTTTGATTGATGTCAGAACTGTGAGGACAGAACCAACAGGAGTGAGTGGCCCAGAGCCAGAGGGGAAAGGAGTAGGAATCATCCAGACAGGGAGAGGGGTGGAACTAGGGGATACCAAAGTGATTCTTTGATTCTACACCGCTGGGCACTCCATGATTTAAAGGGACACCTACACCCACACAAACTATCAGAACCCCTACAATGCAGAATGAGGCCATTCAGCCCATCGAGCCTGCACTAATTCTCCAATAGAGCATCTTTCCTAGGGCCTCTCCCCTGCCCTATCCCTGTAACCGCACACATTTACCCCATTAGCCCCTCTAACCTACCCATCTTTGGACACTAAGGGGCAGTTTAGCCTGGCCAATCCATCGAACCCACACATCTTTGGACTGTGGGAGGAAACTGGAGGAAATCCATGGAGACACAGGGAGCACGTGCAAACTCCACTAGGTAGTTATGTGGCACAGTGGGTTAGCACTGCTGCCTCACAGCACCAAGGACCCGGGTTCAATTCCAGCCTTGGGTCACTGTCTGTGCGGAGTCTGTACATTCTCCCCGTGGGTTTCCTCTGGGTTCTCTAGTTTCCTCCCACAGTCTGAAAGACGTGCTGGTTAGGATGCATTGGCCCTCAGTGTACCGGAGCGTGGCAATGAGGGGATTTTCACAGTAACTTCATTGCGATGTTAATGTCAGACTACTTGTGACACTAATAAATAAACTTTTAAAACTTTAAACATCAAGTTGGGGATCAAACCCCGTGTCCCCGGTGCTCTGAGGTAGCAGTGCTAACCACTGTGCCACCCAACCTGGTTGAATTACCTCAAGTGGCAGAGTGTAGATAGGAAATATGATGAACATGTTTTAAGTAGTGACAGAGTGAGATAGGGAGGAAACTGCTTCCAAAGGCACGGTCACCAAGGAGAGACATGGACAGGATAGAGGTGGAGAGACTCTTCCTGCTCAAAAAAGACAGTAGGACTAGGGGGCACAGCCTCAAGATAAAAGGGGGGCGTTTTAGAACGGAGTTGAGGAGGAACTTCTTCACTCAAAGGGTGGTGAATCTCTGGAATTCTCTGCCCGTTGAAGTGGTGGAGGCTGCCTCGCTAAATATTTTAAAGACGCGGGTTGATGGGTTTTTGATAAGAGAGGGGATTAAGGGTTATGGGGAGAGGGCGGGAAAGTGGAACTGAGCCGCGACAGATCAGCCATGATCTTATTGAATGGCGGGGCAGGCTCGAAGGGCTAGATGGCCTACTCCTGCTCCTATTTCTTATGTTCTTATGTCATTAAGAGAATTGTTAAAAGAGATAGGGATGGACAGGGCGGGGGAGAAATGGTTTTGAACAGGGTTGTTGGTGATGTATTCTGAAGCAGATTCGAATCTCAACCAGGAATCAGATAAACATTTGAAAAGGAGAAATTTGCGGGGGGGGGGGGTGGTGGGAGAGGCTCTAAAAGAGCTGGCACAGCAGGTACGATGGGCCGAGTGGCCTCCTTCTTTGCTGCAGGATGCTGGAACTGAGGGCACATCTCCCACCCCTCCCCCCCACCCTGACCCCCCCCCCCCCCCCCAGCAGGATGTGAAAGAGGTGGTGCCCACTCCCGGAAGCAGGGCAGAGGCGGTGGGGGAGACAGGGGAAGGTGTGGGGGAGCGGTTAGTGGAGGGTTCGCCCAGTATCCAGACCAATATTCCTCCATCAACTGAAACCATCTCTCAGCTGCTGAATGAGCACACTGTGGGATCTTGCTATGCACGGAGCAGTGCCATTAAAAAAGTTAATTTATTTCTTTATTTAAAGTCACCCCTGGGATGTGAACGTCACTGGCTGGGCCAGCGTTTACTGCCCATCTCTAAATGCCCCCTGAGGAGGTGGTGGCGAGCTGCCTTCTTGAATCGCCGCAGTTGGTGTGGTGCAGGTAGACGCGCAGTGGTGTTAGGGAGGGAGTTCCTGGACTTTGAAGGAACGGCGATATCTTATTTCCGGGTCAGGTTGGTGCATGGCTGGGAGAGAAACCAGCAGACAGTGGTGTTCCCGTGACGTTTCTGTCCTCGTTCACGTTGTGATGGATCCCACGGGTGTGAAATGGTCATGGATGGGACGGCCAGCCAATTAAACCCTTGTGAGACTGTCACAAAGGCCTGAGTCACAGGCAGCACGGTAGCACAGTGGGTTAGCACTGCTGCTTCACAGCTCCAGGGTCCTGGGTTCGATTCCCGGCTCGGGTCACTGACTGTGTGGAGTTTGCGCATTCTCCTCGTGTCTGCATGGGTTTCCTCCGGGTGCTCTGGTTTATGCTAAGAAATTGCCCCTTAGTGTCCAGGGATGTGTGGATTAGCGGGTATAATATGTAGGGATATGGGGGCAGGGCCTGGGTGGGATTGTGTTCGGTGCAGACTCGATGGGCCAAAGGGCCTCTTTCTGCACTGTAGGGTTCTATCTATGGTTAAAATGGTCCATCAAGAACATTCTGGAAGAATTTGCTTCGAAAGATACCGTCTCTTAAAGTGTTAATGCAGAATCCCAGCTGCAGCTGATCCTAAAAACCCACCCATTTACAAGAGAAGGTAGTGAAACAGTTTGAAAGAAGCCAGGGATCCCTCGGCCCTGATGGACTGTGTATAACAGGGGTCACGTGGTGGTTTATGGCTCTGGAACAAATACATGCCTGGAATGTGATTTCCTTTAAGGAGGAGGATGAACTGCTTGTGGAAAGAAGCCAGCAGCCTTTTGCAGCCCAGAGCCTGTTAACAGCTGGGGGCGAATGCGAGCTGCTTCTAAACTGCTCTGCATGTTGGAGTGAGCTTCTGCAAGTGTTCCTCAAGTCCAGCACTGCAAGACTCACCCATCCTTTTACAGAGCAGCTCTGAGATAACAACCTGAGAGCCATTTCGAGAACTCTATCATCTTCCCTTTGAATCATTGACTTCAAACCTTTGGCAGAATTCCTCTCCTTTTACTTATTAAATGTGTGGGCAAAATAATGTTAATATCTTAAACTGTATAGTAATAAACTCTGCCTTTCTATTTGACAAGACTAGTTTTATAATAAACAAATATGTTTGTAGTTTATCCGAACCCGTCTCTGAGTCTCATCCCAGCATCTTAAGAGGGAGCTAATGAAATAGTGGACGTGTTGGTGGCAATCTTCCAAAATTTGCTAGATTTTTGGAAAGGTTACATCTGGTTCTATCAAGAAAGAAAGGAGGAAGGAAACAGAAAAGTATAGGCCTGTTCATTTGGGGGCTGGTGGCACAGTGGTTAACACTGCTGCTTCATAGCACCAGGGACCCCGGGTTCAATTCCCAGCTTGGGTCACTGTCTGTGTGGAGTTCGTACATTCTCCCCGCTCTGTGTGGGTTTTCTCCAGGTATTCCAGTTTCCTCCCATTAGAAAGATGTGCTGGTTAAGTGTATTGTCCATGTTAAGTTCTCCCTCAGTGTATCTGGACTGTGATGCCCAGGGGATTTTTCACAGTAACTTCATTGCAGTGTGAATGTAAGTCTACTTGTGACTAATAAGTAAACTTTACTTTGATATCTGTTTCGGGGAAGGTGCTAGAATCAACCATTAAGGTGTTTTTAGCTGGGCATATCGAAAAACTCAAGCTAATAAGTAAGAATCATCAAGATTTTGTGAAAGGGAAATCACATTTAACCAATTTATTGGAATTCTTTGATGGAGCAACGTGTACCATGGATAGAAAGGAACCTGTAGATGTATTGGACTTGGATTTCCAGGGGACATTGGATAAGGTGCCAAATCAAAGATTATTACAGAAAATAAAAGCTCATTTTATCAGGGGTAACGTAATAGCATTGATAAAACATCAGGAGGCTGGCAGAAAATGGAGAGTATGGATAAATGGGTCTTTTTCTTTGCCTCCTCATGCACTGTTTGGATTCTGTGACTGACAAGTGGAGATCCATAGGGGTCTGTGCTGGGGCCTCAACTTTTAAAGATCTATACCAATAAGGGGTGTAAAGACGCGGTAGCTAAATTTGCAGACAACACAAAGTAGGAAAGTATGTAGCGAAGAAGACATAAGGAATTTGCAGATGGATATAGATAGATGGAATGAGTGGGCAAGAATCTGGCAGATTGAGTACAATGAGGGAAAATATGAAGCTGCTCACCTTGGCAAGTTTCCTCTTTTGAGTGGGGCACTGTTTTAAAAATTAGGCATCTCCCTTTTACGACAGATTTGTTTTTGCAGAGGGTTGTGTGACTTTGGAGCTCCCTACCTCAGAATTACAGTCAGGGCAGGGTCATTTTAAGGACATAAGAAATAGGAGCAGGAGTGGGCCATCTAGCCCTTCGAGCCTGAAATTTAGATTTCCTGAATTAGCCTGAATTTCAAAGAGAAGATAAATAGGTAAGGCAGGGAAACAAGTGATGGAAACGTGGAATTCAAAACAAACAGATCAGCTATGACCTTAGTATGTGGCACAGCAGGTTCGAAGGGCCGAATGGCCTACATTAGCTCCCATTTAGTTTGTATGACCCAGGTTAGGTGCAGAGCAGTTGTGTCTGCGAGTCCTTTCCACTCGCTAGGCTGGTCATCGCTATCCAGAGTGGAGCAGTTCACTTCAAACAGTAACCAGCTGCCAGTCTCTATCCCAATTCCACTGGCACACCCTGGTTGCAATGTATTGGATTCATAGGATGCAATGCAACCTCAAGAGTGCCTCCCTCGCCTGTGATCTCCACTGCTGAGGACAAGGACAGCAAAGTCATAGAATACTATCAGTTGCAAATTTCCTTCCAGGATACACACAATTCTAACCTGGGAAAACCACAATTCCTTCTTGCTGCTGAACCAAACTTACAGGGATTCCTCCAAACAGCACTGAGGGACACCCAAGATGAATTCATATCCAAAGATGTAAGTTTTGATACTCCAGTGCATAGGAGCGATATATAAGAACATAAGAAATAGGAGCAGGAGTAGGCCATCCAGCCCTTCGAGCCTGCCCCGCCATTCAATAAGATCATGGCTGATCTGTCGCTGCTCAGTTCCACTTTCCCGCCCTCTCCCCATAACCCTTAATCCCCTCTCTTATCAAAAACCCATCAACCCGCGTCTTAAAAATATTTAGCGAGGCAGCCTCCACCACTTCAACGGGCAGAGAATTCCAGAGATTCACCACCCTTTGAGTGAAGAAGTTCCTCCTCAACTCTGTTCTAAACCGCCCCCCCCTTTATCTTGAGGCTGTGCCCCCTAGTCCTACTATCCTTTCTGAGCGGGAAGAGTCTCTCCACCTCTATCCTATCCATCCCATTCATCATCTTGTACGTCTCAATGAGATCTCCCCTCATTCTTCTAAACTCTAACGAGTACAAGCCTAATTTATTCAGCCTCTCCTCATAGCTCAACCCCCTCAACTCCGGCATCAGCCTAGTAAACCTCCTCTGCACTCCCTCCAAGGCCAAAATATCCTTGCGTAAGTACGGCGCCCAAAACTGCACACAGTACGCCAGCTGCGGCCTCACCAATGCCCTATACAGCCGCAGCAAGACCTCCCTACTTTTATATTCAATCCCCCTCACTATGAAGGCCAGCATCCCATTCGCCTTCCTGACCACCTGCTAGCTGGGTTTTTGCAACTCATGCACAAGGACCCCGAGGTCCCTCTGCACCGTCGCCTGCTGCAGTTTTTCACCACTTAATTAATAGTCATTCCTACCATTATTCCTACCAAAGTGGACCACCTCGCACTTGCCAACATTAAATTCCATTTGCCATTTCCTGGCCCATTCACCCAGCCTATCTAGATCCTTCTGCAGACTCTCCACACCCTCCACACAATTTGCCGTTCCACCAATCTTGGTGTCATCAGCAAATTTCGACACCCTACACTCGGTTCCCTCCTCCAGATCATCTATATAAATGGTAAATAGCTGAGGCCCCAGCACCGACCCCTGGGGCACTCCACTAGTCACCAACCGCCAATCCGAATAGCACCCATTGCCATGTGGACACAAAGCCTAAAAGCTACAATTATTTTAGTGATGTTTAGACACCATGTCCATTCCTATTTCACTGCAATTGCACAGTCTACTTATAAGGCAGAAGATTAAAAGTAATTATGAGTTTTTTTTAAAAAGTTTATTCATTGGTGTCATAAGTAGGCTTATATTAACACTGCAATGAAGTTACTGTGAAAATCCCATAGGCACCAGATTCCAATGCCTGTTTGGGTACACTCAGGGATAATTTAACACGGCCAATCCACTTAACCAGCACGCCTTTCGGACTGTGGGAGGAAACCCACGCAGACATGGGGAGAACGTGCAAACTCCATACAATGACCCAAATCGGGAATCGAACCCAGGTCCCTGGCGCTGTGAGGCAGCAGTGCCACATGAAGGAAACTCTCACTAGGTCATCCCTGGGATCTGTGCCAACAAAGACAGCCAGGGGAGGAAACTTGGATATTAGCTGTCAGTCTTTAAAATTAATATCTAGAAACACATAACTGTTGGACTCTTGCCACTTAGCTCTCCAGCCACTGCCCTCCCTCCCAACTCAATCCTCTCCCGTTGCCCTGAGAAGGAAAATTCGGTCCTGTTAATCTCATCTTTCTGCTTCTCACCGTCCTTCTTCACATGCAGGCTTCCAATAACGTGGCTCTTCTCGTGTTGAATACTGTAAGCTGGGTTGCTGCCACAACTCATCAAAATTTTGACTGTCGTAGCAAAGCCATGGCCTGAGGTACAACAGGGAAGGAAAGGCTGGCAGGCTGTGATGATGGATTTCTAAACATATTTTTGGGATTATGTTAGTATTCCATATGGGTAATGAAATCTCTGAATGTGTGTGCGTGTCCAGGATTAGCAATTTTCCCCAGTTTAATTGAAGATACTTTGCCTGTGAGAACTGAGAGGTGAAGGGAGAAAGGTGTTAGCTTCACGCATTTGTGTTGCTGTGTTATGAAGTGTTTGAGTTATAAATTTGCATTGTAAATGGAGGCTTGGCTTTTCCACTGTTGAATTTCAAGAAGAATTTCCAAAGTGACAAGGAACACATCCGTCTTACAGAGATTTCTTTGGTAAACAGGGGGAAGGGAGGAAGGTACATTCAATTTTATCGACCGCAAGGAGAGACAAAATATGGAAATAGGAAAGATTTTCATGTTTGGGGCAGTTGCATTAAAAAAAGGTGTTTGAGGATAAAGGGACTGGAGGTGAAAGGGGAAAAGGATATTTAAGGAAAGATGTTGAGCTGAGTAGTGGTGGCTGTGACAGACCAAGTGAGGCTGTGACAGGTTTGAGTTTAAAGCAGTTTCCCAGTTTCAAACCAGAAACAATTGTGTTTTCAGAAGACTGCTTGTTCCTGAATCTTCATTTTTGGATTTCTGCAGCAGAGTGGAAGAATTCAAATCGTGTTAACCTTTATTAAAGAAACAACAATTCTTTACCTTGGGTAATGTTACTAGAATTCTACGGTTAAAAAAAATCTATGAGGGAATTGTTGCCAAGAGATAATTGTGTGTTTTAACAGGGGTTTTATTTTGAGATGGTTGGTAGGGGGGGGGGGTCTTTAAAATCGTTTTAATTGTGTAACTTTATCATCATAGAATTTCTGCAGTACAGAATGAGGCTATTCAGCCCATTGAGTCTGTACCAACCACAATCACACCCAGGCCCTATTCCCATGACCCCACACACTTGTGCTGCTGATCCCCTGACACTAGGGTCAATTTATCAAGGCCAATCAACCTAACCTGCACATCTCTGGACTGTGGAAGGAAACCCATGTAGACACGGGGAGAACACACAGACTCTGCAAAATCAGTGACCTGAGGTCAGAATTGAACCTGGGACCCTGGAGTTGAGAGGCAGCAGTGCTAACCACTGTGCCGCCCCAATCTTATGCATTTAAGTCTTTTTAATATTTTAATCCTGAATGTATTACTGGAGCTCTATGCTTTTAGGGTCACAAGCTCTGCCACCTCATTCTCAAAATGCAAAAACAAAGATCAGAGGCTTCCCTCTGCATCGCTCAGAAAATAGCATCTGCTGTGGAAAGACATGCAAGTACCAGCACCCAAGGTCCAATCAATGGAGGACTGGGCAGACCAAGGCACTCAATACTCAGGGATAGATTCTTCCTGTTGTTGTCTCCAGCCACCCAGCCTTCCCTCTAACCTGGCCCCGAACAAGAGAACCTGTGCTTGAAGATGAATAAATTCAAAGATAACCGACAGAAACAAGATCAATAAAGCTTCCTGCTCACTACAGGAAGTAGTTACAGATTCATTCAAATATCTGGAGATTACGTCATTTGAGTTCTGATATGTGAGGATACGGCATGGTTGGAAGGAACAGGTAATGTTCTGTGTGATCCACTTACCTCATGTCGGAGTGTGCTGTAGACTAATTGGTTCAACAACATGAGCATTGGACCATACGATTACCAGATGGTCAAAGGTGAAACTAAAAACCTTGTGTGTTTTTCTGGTTAGCAGCTCCCACATTCCTCTTGACATTGTGCTGAAATGCATGGTGGGATAGCTCCATTCATTCCAGATGCAAATTACCATTTCAAATGGTTGTTTGGTGTGTGTGTGTGTGTGTGTGTGTGTGTGTGTGCGCGCACAGAGGATCGTAGCTAAGCTCAGACACACTCCTCATCTGATGTTCCGATATGCATTACGCACCCAGCATGGCCACACTGCAATTGGGGAAATGCATACTGATTTTTGCCCAGGTCAAATCAAATACAACTTCAAGCTTTCCAGCTGAGATTGGGTAAATTTACCACAATTTATTGCACTGAATGAAGAGGCCTGGCCTCCTCACAGAAAATCTGACCCTGGGAACAGAATTCACCAAAAACAAAATCTGGCAAAAGTATTGGTGTCAGTAAAAGTAATCGCCAAAAAAAAACCAGGGTATTCTCGTCATTACCCATAGAATCCCTACAGTACAGGAGGAGGCCATTCGGCCCATCAAATCTATCCTTCAATCACACCACTAAACAATTATAACATTATTGTTGATGGGATCTAGCCATATACAACTCGATTGCCACATTTCCTACATTACAACAAAATTTCCACTTACCAAATAAATTAATGACCCATTAATTGGGACCTGGCTGTCCTTGATTCTTCACAGGTCACAAAGTTAGCATGCAGATGCAGCAAACAATAAGGGAGGCAAGTAGAGAACTGTTGTTGCAATTGTATAGTGTGTTGGTGAGGCCACATCAGGAATAGTGTGTCCAGTTTTGGTCTCCTTATTTGAGGAAGGATGTGGTGGCATTGGAGGCAGTTCAGAGGAGGTTCACCAGATTGATTCCAGGGATGAAAAGGGGTTGGTGTATGAGCGATTGAACAGTTTGGGCTTAAGCTCACTGGAGTTTAGACGGTTGAGAGGGGATCTGACTGAGATATATAGAATTTTAAAAGGGATTGATAAAGTAAATGTAGACCAAATGTTTCTCTTTATGGGGCAATCTCAGTCATAGGTGTAGGTTGAGAGATGGTAGATTTTAAAACTGAGATGAGAAGGAACTACCCACAGAGGGTGGTGAATTTGTGGAACTCACTGCCCCATAGCACTGTGGAATCTGAATCATTGAATGGTTTCAAGGAGATAGATATATTTCTAAAAAAATGGGAAAGAGGGACATGCGGACAGGTGGGGAGGTGGATCTGAGACCAGGGAGAGATCAGCCATCATTTGATTGAATGGCAGAGTAGGTTGAAAGGGCCAAATTTTGTCTTATTCTGCTCCTAATTCCTAAGGCAAAAGGTATGCTAGCCTTCACTGCAAAGTACAGGGGTAAAGGTGTCATACTGCCTTAGTGAGACTGCATCTGGAGTATTGTGTATAGTTTGGGTCTTCTCATCCAAGGAAGAATACACTTCCCATAGAGGGAGCGCAATGCCCTGGGACAGCAGGAATGCCTTACGAGGAGACACTGAAGAAACTGGGCCTGTATTCTCTAGTTTTAAAGAATGAAGGGTGATCTCAATGAAAATTCATTCAGGGCTTGGCAGGATCGATGTGGAGAGGATGTTTCCCCTGGCTGCTGAATCTAGGGATCAACCGGAATCTTGGAATCATGTCACTATCTGTAACCCCCATGATTTGCCTGGACTTGCAAAATCTAACTGTCCTGGCTGGAGACAATACACATCTTTTTAACCTGTGCTTAACCATCTCTCCACTCATATTGTCTGTACCTTTAAGACTTGATTACCTGTAAAGACTCACATTCCAACCATTATTTTGTAAATTGAGTTTGTATCTTTATGTAGCCCTGTTTGTAAACACAACTCCCACTCACCTGACAAAGGAGCAGCACTCCGAAAGCTAGTGGCGTTTGTTACCAAGTAAACCTGTTGGACTTTAACCTGGTGTTGTGAGACTTCTTTCTGTGCTTATCCCAGTCCAACGCCGGCATCTCCATATGCTGTATCTAAAACCAGGTGACACAATCTCAGAAAAAGGGGCAAGTCATTTAAGACACAGATGAGGAAGAATTTATTCACTCGCAGAGACTGGTGAATGTTTGGACTTCTCCCCGAGGCCTATGGAAGCTCAATCATTGAGTTGGATTTCTGGATACTAATAACATTAAGGGATATGGGGGTGGGAAAAAGGCAGAGGCAGATGATCAGCCTAGAGGTGGTGATGGCCTAGTGGTATTATCGCTAGACTATTAATCCAGAAACTCAGCTGATGTTCTGGGGACCTGGGTTCAAATCCCACCACGGCAGAAGATGGAATTTGAATTCAATAAAAAAAATCTGGAATTAAGGATCTACGGATGACCATAAAACCATTGTTGGAAAAACCTATCTGATTCACTAATGTCCTTTAGGGAAGGAAATCTGCTGCATTTACCTGGTCTGGCCTACAGAACCACAGCAATGACTGACTCTCAACTGCCCTTAGGCAACGAGGGATGGGCAATGAATGCTGGCCCGCCAGCGACGCCCATGTTCCACGAATGAATAAAAAAAGGATCTATGTGAATGGTGTCGTAGGTTCAATGGGCTTCTCCTGCTCCTATTTCCTGTCTTCCTATCTCGCACACACTGCATGGACTG
The DNA here is from genome assembly GCF_965287045.1 of Carcharhinus amblyrhynchos. Taxonomy (NCBI): domain Eukaryota; kingdom Metazoa; phylum Chordata; class Chondrichthyes; order Carcharhiniformes; family Carcharhinidae; genus Carcharhinus; species Carcharhinus amblyrhynchos. Next base: position 6,107,013 of record NC_137324.1, on the reverse strand, counting down.
GCCATCTCAGCACCAACAAGGCCAACCCCTTCCTCAAGTCACCCCCACCTCTGCTGGAACCATTTTTACATCAGCACTGATTCAACCTCCTTTCCACTGTGCCAAGGTCTGAGCAGGAGGAACATGACATTCTGCTCACTACCCTGAAATGCCTGCAGGGAGAAGGCTAGCAGGGTTTCAGGCTGAAACAATACAGGACAGCTAGAAATATATTGAAAAAGGGACAAAGTCTTTTAATTAACTCAGTCTTTAGAAATCTCCTCACCACCCAGGTGAAACCATATAAGCCAACAGGTGTTTTATAAAAAAATCCTTCTTGCTAGCAAGAAACACCTTCACTAACCAATACTAACCTCTATAACCAGCTTCAGGCCTGATGGAAAATCTCACCACAGTACCTGAGGAAAGAGAACAGATCCAATGTTTCAAGTCTGGATGACCCTCCATCAGAGCCTGAAGTTAACTAGTGTTGACCTGTACAACAGAGACAATTGTCAGGATAACTAATGTGTAACACAGGTGGTGGTGGGTGCCTGGAGTGCAGCACTGCCAGTGAGGGCGGAGGAAGCAGGCACGTTAGCAACGTCCAAGTATATCTTGATAGTCACATTACAGGTGGTGAACAGAGGGATAGAAACTGCGTTTCATAGAACACAGAAAAACTACAGCACAAACAGGCCCTTCAGCCCACAAGCTGCGCTGATCATATCCCTACCTATAACCCTCAATCCCATGTACTCATCCAGAAGTCTCTTAAGACCCCAACGAGTTTGCCTCCAGCACCACTCCGACAGCAGCCGATTCCACTCACCCACCACCCTCTGAGTTTCCACACAGGCTTGGTGGGCTGAAGGGCCTGTTCCTGTGCTGTATTGTTCTTTGTCAGTATGCTAAGGTGCGATTCAGGAGCCAAGACTAATAAAAGGAAGAGACAAAGTATACAAGAGTCTGACTGGGATTTTATGTGGATATATATTTTGCAGTCTCTGACACTGCTCATTTCCTCAAATCATTTTATATCCGGTTATAGAAACTTGATTTTTTTTTAATATATAAAGGCATTGTGCATTTTATAAAAGTCAGCTCATTTCTTACAGGGTGCAACATTTTAACAATCATCAGAGTGCACTGCCTCTAATATGGCACAATAAGGAGCAGAGAGCAGGTTCAGACACTCCCCCTACCCCACCCCAACAAACCCCTCCCCCCAACCCCTTCAATACATTGAGACATGGTTTATGGAATCAATCAGTAAAGCTGCAGACATGGCAACAAGACCACCAGCAGTTCAGCAAGGCGGGATCACAGAGTGTGGAAACTGTCTCCAGGAGCAAGCCACAGCAAGCGGCTCCGAGGACTACTTTCTACTCGAAAGCCTGAGTGCACTGAGCCGGGAGAGGAGGCTCGAGAGGGCGTCGAAATCACAGAGCTCTGTACTACAGAGGGTGACCGTCACATCAGGGTCCATACTGAAGGATAATCTTCCAGCAACTGTACGACCCACCCTCCAACAGCCCATTCATGATTTTGAAACAAACCAGGAACACTCCCCACCAGAGGGAATACTAAAACCGCAAAGTCCTTGCACATTTTGTACATCAAGCTGGGATACTCTGCGCCCCCCACCCCGGATAGCATCCCATTACCCTGTTTCCTTCTGTCGGAGAGGGATTAGCACCAAATCCCAGTTGGGCCTCCCACAGGAGGAGGACAGAACAGGTTACAACCCCCCACAACACCCCCCCCTCCAAAAAGCTTTGAGACGCAGGACATCAAGTGTCCAGAGGGCCAAACCGGGGGAGGCTTCTGTTAAAAGGGCAGGCTCCAGGGGAGGGGGGCTGCTCACACTCGAGAGATCCCTTCAACAAGTGACTGCCACGTTGTAGTCCTAAACCTGTGGTCTGTGTGCCTTAGGAATATGCAATCACTCTTCATACAGACAGTACAGGAAACCCTGCTCACTCACATCTGCCACGCTTCCTTGCTACTCCTGCTCCCCTCCATAGTCAGCAGAAAGACTTTTACAGAGTTTGTTTCCCAACTTGTTCACCTCTTGGAGACCTGATTGCAAAAAATAAGGCGGCACTGCAGTTGGGGCAGCAGCACATCCTCTGTGGTACATCACTCATTCAGTCCACTGATCCGTTAGTTATCGCAGTCCGTTATCTGGCAGTGCACCGTCTTGTTTTCACAACGTGGGCTCTTCTTTTCAGATATAAATAAAGGTACTTGTGCCTGGGGCGCCGTTTAATTCGGAGAGACCTTGCTGTCCACGCCTTTGTGCTGCGGAATGTGCTGAAAGCGACACTTGTCTCCATAGACACAGCCGATGTTCCTCCAGAAATGGCACTCGATGGTGGGTGGGATTTTCACCTTCTCCCTGTGGGTGTGAGAGATCAGTTAGTCGCGCGCGCGGGGGCGGGGGGTGGGGTGGATTTAAAACGGTGGAGGAACAGATTGCGGGGGGGGGGTGGTGTGTGTGTGTCGCTAATGAATCTACAGCAGGCATCAGATCCCATGTGCCCTTAACAGAGGTGATGGATCAATGGGCACAGTACACAAGTGCTACTTACACAAGTGAAGGTTTAACAGCTGGAGCAACTGTCTTAGCCGCTCCAAGGTTTTTGTAATTATTGTCCGGATGGCGAATCACCAGTTTGGTTCCTTCAAGTTCAGTACCCTGTGGGAAGGAGGGACAGCAATCAGTGGGAGCAGCATTACACAGGGCAGGGAGGGAGTTTAAAACTGCGTTTCCCGTAAGCTCTGCTCCAGCATGGTCTCCAGCTACTGACGCTCTCTCTCTCTCTCCCCCCCGAGTAGTTCTTCATTCTCCACTCCTGATGGCCTCACTGCTGAATGTCTCCTCTCTCAGGACGTGTGCTTCTTCTCCCCTCGATATTTCTCAGCCCCTCCCTGATAGAGTTCCCACGCCTCCGCTTACCCATTCACCTCCTGTCCTCTTTCACCACTGATGGTGACCATCACTCTGCCCCTCGCCCAGCTGCAATCAACTTGTTGATGTACTGACTTCAAATCAAACAGCAGTCCGCCCCCTTCAATCATACCACATCTTGAGTTTTCCTTCTGTACAGGCTCCACAGTGCAGCATCCTCCTCTGATATTCTGGTCTCCATCCCAGAAACCCCCCCCAACCCACCAGTCTGCCACTGCACACCCAACCCCTCCGCCCTCCGGTCCCCGACTAGCCCACGTACTCCCCACCCCAGTCCCTGGCTAACCCTCGTACTCCCCCACCAGCACCGCCCCCCCCCAGTCCCTGGCTAACCCCCGTACTCCCCCCCCCCCGCCCCCCAGTCCCTGGCTAACCCCCGTACTTCCCCCCCTCCAAGGCCAGCCACAGTCTAACTGAGAGTGAACAGACAGCAGGGGTTAAATGGTCTACCCTAGTTCTATGGTTCCCTCGACCACCGCCATTCATCCCACTGGGTGACACAGTGGTCAGCACTGCTGCCTCAAAGCACCAAGGACCCAGGTTCAATTCTGGCCATGGTCCCTGTGTGTGTGGAGTTTGCATGTTCTCCGTGTCTGCGTGGGTTTTCTCCAGGTGCTCCAGTTTCCTCCCACAATCCAAAGATATGCAGGTTAGGTGGATTGGCCATGCTAAATTACCCGTCAGGGGATTAGCAGGGTAAATGTGAGAGTTTACTGGAATAGGGCCTGGGTGGGATTGAGGTCGGACAGACTCGATGGGCATAATGGCCTCCTTCTGTACTGTAGGGAATCGATGATCATTCTATGGATTCTATGATTATTCCTATGATCCCCTAGACCGTGTGTAGAGTTTGCACGTTCTCCCGTATCTGCGTGGGTTTCCTCCGGGTGCCCCAGATTCCGCCCACAATCCAAAGATGTGCAGATTAGATGGACTGGCCATGCTGAATTGCCCCTTAATGTCCCAAGATGTATATGTTAGGGGGATTAGTGTGGTAAATATATGGAGTGACGGGGAAGGGCATGGGTGGGATCCTCCATCGGAGAGTTGGTGCAGAGTCGATGGGCTGAGTGGCCTCCTCCTGAACTACAGTGATTCTATGATTCTACCACCATTCGTTCCCCTCCTCCTGTGATTTCCTAGCCCACTGCAATTCTTCCCACCTCCTATGCAGGAAACGTGAAATTAATGATATGTTGACCACTCTACAGTCTCGAAGCTTCTGTATTCACCCAAAACAGAATGAAACAGAGAACAGAACTGGAGGCAGAGTAGGAAGAGGCAAATAGACTCAGTGTGAGTGAGGTACAGTACAGCTCTAATGAGCCAGGACTATCCCTCAAGGGAAGTCTGGTACCTGTGACCAGCCTGAAAGCTCACTCAGGCCTTTACCCACTCTGTACGTTCTGTATTATCGGAGCTCCCACTGGTGGCCAGGACATTGGAATTCACTCCAGAGAGGTGAACGTACAGCTCACTTACCAACACTGCTCATTGATCACAGCCCTGGCAACTAATACAACTCTCCCATAGAGTTTTAGCTCAAACCATTTTGTACACATTCCCCACTGTGCAGCTGTTAGAAACAGCCTGTATGCTCCAGTACCTGTAACTCTGCAATAGCACGCTCCGCTCCCTGTTTGGTCGTGAAGTTAATGAAGGCACAAAAGCGATCTTGGAGCATTCGGATGCTGTGTATGGTTCCAACGCTGCAGTAGAAAGACAGAAGGGGATCGTCAGCAAACCCTGGCTCCAGTTCTAACAACGGACCGCCACAGAGAGTCTGTCAGCACCCCCTACCCCAGCCTATAAACCTGACTCTTTGGAGAGTGGGAGCCAGGAAGGCTCTACACCTCTTCTGCAGGGAGAAGCAGCTTGTAACAGGAGGGGGCGACAACAAACTAAGGTTCAAACTCAGGAATCCACCAGATCATCCAGGATCCTCTTGCTTTTGCCAATCACTTCCTAGTCAGGACATTTCACAACTGTTACCAAGGTAGGAAGGCCAGTCCAGAGAGACACTTTCCTCAAACTGCCCATTCCACCCCCTGAACAGGGACCCCCTTTCACAGTAACTTCACTGCAGTGTTAAACAGACTCTAACACAAGGTCAGCGGCTCCTTGATGTCACTTCACCCGGCATCAGGCTGACACAAGGACTTCCTGACTGACAGATATTTCCTGAAGTGGGACACTAATTCGGCCTGCTGAACTGGAACAAAACCATCGCTTCCCAGCCACAGGCTGGAGATTTGGGGCTGATCTGCAGGGGATTGGGTGGTTGGTGGGACTTTACAGGTTGGCTGCTATACTAATACTTTTAGATATCCATTGTCAAGTAAAGTCCTACTCATAGAAACCAGAAGCAGGAGTAGGCCATTCGGCCCTTCGAGCCTGCTCCGCCATTCATTCTGATCATGGCCGATCATCAAATTCAATATCCTGATTCCCCCCTTACCCCCCACATCCCTTGGTCCCAAGAGCTATATCTAATTTCTTCTGAAAATCAGACAACGTTTTGGCCTCAACAACTTTGTGGTAGTGAATTCCACACATTCACCACCCTCCGGGTGAAGAAATTTCTCACCTCCGTTCTAAAAGGTTTACCCCTTTATCCTCAAACTATGACCCTTAGTTCTGGACTTCCCCCACCATGGGGAACATTCTTACTGAATTTACCCTGGCCCAACACCAGTCCCTCTCAGAATCTGTTGCCTCCGATATCTGATGAAGCTACTTACTTTTCAAACATTGTGCGCAATGCTTCTTCTGTAATTCGAGTGGTTACGTTCCCAATCCAGATCGGAAACAATTCCCTAAAAAAAACACAATACTTCCAATATTACAATCGGAGCACAGAAAGCTGACAGGATAACAAGGGAGGTATCAGACTTGTTTAACACACATAGAGCACAGAGATTAAAAACATTAATACGCAGACAAAAAACATGACAGTACTGAACTGGGCTGTGACCAATGTCTTTGCAGGCGGTTTGTTAGTTCTGTTGGAGAGGGGTTGGAAACTAACTTGGTAAGGGGTGGGAACCTGGAAGTAATATCAGAAAGGGGGACCAAGGTACACAAAGAACTGGGAGAGACACATAGCACGAAAGCAAGAAATAGTAAGGTCAGAATAAGAGGAAATGCAGTTAATTGCAAATCAGGTTTACAGTACATGTATGTGAATACATGGAGTGTGGTCGATAAGGTTGGTGAGCTACAGGTACAGGCAGCCAGGTGAGAATATGATGTTGTAACTATTATGGAGACCGTGCCCAAACAAGTATCCGTGCACTGGATACTAACTTTTCCAGGCTAACATGATATTGTGGAAAAATGTGTGAGGAAAGAGAGGATGGATGGCAGTAATGATTAAGAAAAATATTACAGTGCTAAAGGGAAGTGGTCATAGCGTGGTCAAGAACTGAATTTATTTAAAGTGAAATGATAGACGTGCCATTACACTACTGGGTGTATTCTATAGACCATAGGTGAGAAAGTTGTATACAATTGGGGACTTCAATTATCTAACATCACTCATCTGATGAAGCAGTGCTCCAAAAGCTCCTGATACCAAATAAATCTATTAGACTTTAACCTGGTGTTGCAAGACTTCTTACATCCTTACAGTCCCATCTATATTAGTAAGAGCATACGAGGGCGAGGGTGTGGGGAGAAGAGAGAGAGACATCGGATTCTCAGCAAGGGGGTGGTGGGCCACTTGGACCGAGGGTCAGTACGAAAACATTTAGGGAACAGTGGTCACATTATCAATCATAAGGTTTAAGTTGGCTCTGTAAAGAGACAAGAGAAATCCAGAGTAAAAATAGTTCATTAATGGGGCAAGAACGGATCTGGCCCAGGTAAACCGTAATCAAGGATGAGCAGGCAATGGAACCTATGGGCGACCTTTAAGAGGAAATAGTTTGGATACAGTCAAGGTACATTCCCACAAAGGAGAAGATAGAAGGAACAAAACCAGAGCACCCTAGATGATAAAAGATATGACGAACCAGATGAAGCAGAAGGAGACGTATAAAATGTTGAATGGGATGGATAGGATAGAGCTGGAGAGGCTCTTCCCGCTCAGAAAGGACAGTAGGACTAGAGGGCACAGCCTCAGGATAAAGGGGAGGCGGTTTAGAACAGAGTTGAGGAGGAACTTCTTCACTCAAAGGGTGGTGAATCTCTGGAATTCTCTGCCCGTTGAAGTGGTGGAGGCTGCCTCGCTCAATATTTTTAAGACGCGGGTTGATAGGTTTTTGATAGGCAAGGGGGTTAAGGGTTATGGGGAGAGGGCGGGAATGTGGAACTGAGCCACAACAGATCAGCCATGATCTTATTGAATGGTGGGGCAGGCTCGAGGGGCTAGATGGCCTACTCCTGCTCCTATTTCTTTATGTTCTTATGAGGAAATAACATAAGACCATAAGACATAGGAGCCAAAGTTGGCCATTCAGCTCATCGAGTCTGGTCTGCCAGTGAGATCATGGCTAATCTGATATAACCCTCAATTCCTTCACTTTCCCAGCTTATCAGCATTAACCCTTGATTTTCTGACTGATTAAAAATCCATCTATCTCTCAGCCAAATATGACAGGTAAGACAAGGGAAAACCAGGGTGAATTCAGTGTTTTTTGCCTGGCGGAGTAACAAAAGAAATAAGAGCAGCAAAGAGAGAGTATGAGGAGAGAATGGCAGCTAACATAAAAGGGACTCCTAGTCTCCTGTAGGCATATAAATAGTGAAGGGGGTTAAAAGCAACAGGGATGATTAGGGCCCAAAAAGGGGAGTTACAGATTAGAGGCATAGCACACAGCTAAACTACTAAACAAAGGTACTTTGGATTTGTCTCTATCCTAGATGACGAGACTGTAAAGCATAGCAATAGGAGGAGGTGAATGAAAAGGTATTAAAAGGGCTGGGGCGGGAGCTTTAGAGATATTAGAAATATTAGAGATAATCCAGGAAAGAATTAATAATCATTAGGACAAGTGTAGATTAACAAAAACTAGCACAGATTTGTTTTGGATAAATCTTGGTTAACTAAGTAGCTGGATGTTTTTGGGTAAGTGACAGAAGGCTGATGAGGGTGATATGGCTGATGTGATTAATATGCACTTCCAAGGGAATTTTACACAAAACCTCTTTAACAGGACAGTCAACAAGGTTAAAGCCAATGGGCTGAAAGGGACGATGGCGTATGGATTAAATTTGGCCGAGTGACAGGAAACCAGGCAGTGGTGAAAGCTGTTTTCCAGATCAGAAGCCTGTACATAATGGGTTTCAGGTTGGGGTCAGTATTAGACCACTACTTCCCTTGATGTATATTAATGACTGGACTTGACAGTACAGCTCACAATTTCAAAATCTGTCAGTAACACAAAACTTGGGAGTATTCTGAACTGTGAGGAGGACTGTGATAACTTCCAAGGAGACATACACAGGCTGTTCAAATGGACAGAATGTGGCACAAGAAATTGAATGTAGAGAAGGGTGAAGTGATTCACTTTGGTAGGAAGAATGAGGAGAGACAATATAATAACATATATTATTCTGAATGGGGTGTAGGAACAGAGGGACCTGGGAGTAGATGTGTACAAGTTGTTGAAAGTATCAGGGCTGATTGAGAAGCAGTTAGCGAAGGATACACGATTTTGCACAAAACACTCGTTCAATCTCAACCATTCCAGATGGAAGGTATTGGAGAGGATGCAGAGAAGATTGATGAGAATGGATCCAGGGGTGAGAACCTCCAGTCCCAGGGATAGGTTAGTGATGGTGGGGATGTTCTCCTTCGAGAAAATAAGTCTGAGGGGAGATTGGAAGCCAGAGTCATATTTCTCCTCAGAGCAATCCAGTCAGTCCCAATCCCCGGCTCCGTTTCCATAACTCTGTTGGTTACTTTCTCTTCTCTGCTTCCGCCTACCTTACGGACAGTGTGTTTCAGGTCATTCCCATTTGCTGTATTAAAATATTCATTCCCACATTGCCCCACATCTCAGGCCCCTGTCTACATCAAAGTGGGTGAAGTGAAAATGGTCGAGAGCTTTAAGGTTTTAGGTGTCCAGGTCACCAACAACCTGTCCTGGTCCCCCGCCATGCCAACATTACAGTTAAGAAAACCCACCAACACCTCTACTTTCTCAGAAGACTAAGGAAATTTGGCATGTCAGCTACGACTCTCACCAACTTTTACAGCTGCACCATAGAAATTCTTTCTGGTTGTATCACAGCTTGGTACGGCTCCTGCTTTACCCATGGCACAAGAAACTACAAAGGGTTGTGAACATACACAAACTAGCCTCCCATCCATTGACTCTTTCTACACTTGCTGCTACCTCGGAAAAGTAGCCAGCATAATCAAGGACCCCAGGTACCCTGGACATTCTCTCTTTCACTTTCTTCCGTCAGGAAAAAGTCTGAGAACATGCACCAACCAACTCAAGAACAGCTTCTTCCCTACTGCCATTGGACATTTGAATGGACCTAGCTCGCGTTAAGCTGATCTTTCTCTACACCCTAGCTATGACTGTAACACTACATTCTGCACTCTCTTGTTTCCTTCTCTATGAACGGTATGTTTTGTCTGTATAGCACAAGAAATAATACTTTTCTCTGTATGTTAACACGTGACAATAATAAATCAAATCAAAGAATCTTGAATCTGTGTCTGCTATTCCTCCACTTTCAATAAATGGGAAGTTTATTTTCTGCCTCCTTATCTAAACTAACACAAACATCTCAAACAAATCTCCTCTCAAACTCAGCTTCTCGAATGTAACCTTGTGCAATTAAACAGCCTCATCACTGAAACCATTCTGGTAAATCTCCTTTGCACGCTCTCAACATCCTGGGCAGAAATCCTATCCGACTGGACTCACTGGGCAGGGATCAGGAATTGGAACCCAGTTTGATCAGACTTACTGGACAGGGATGTTCCACATCCACCACCGACTTTCCAATTGTAACCTGAGAAGCACTTCCATTGCCAGCCTTTTCAGTGCCTCTGGCCATCAACACTCACCCCTTCTATTATCTCTACTTCTACTGACATTTTGTCAGCATCCTCTTCATTAATAAACACCAAAACAAAGTACACAAATATTCTTGCCCAATGTCTCTTAGCATTCATCACGTCTTATGTCCCTATTGGGTCCCAACCACCTCTTACTATAAGCTTATTATTTACAGGCAGGGAAATGGTTTTGGGGTTCCCTTATATGTTAACTGCCATTCTATTCTCATTCAATATTTGCTAATCTTAATTTCCAAACTTATTGTCTTTCCAAAATGATTAGGGGTCTAGACAGAGTGGAGAGGGGGAAGCTATACACAGGGACAGTAAGTAGAGAACACTGATGTAAAGTGACTGGCAGAAGAACTGGAAACAGAAACAAGGAAAAGCCTTTTTGTACAGCGAGTGGGTAAAACACTTCCTGAGAGTGTGGGGTACAGCGAGTGGGTAAAACACTTCCTGAGTGTGTGGGGTACAGCGAGTGGGTAAAACACTTCCCGAGTGTGTGGGGTACAGCGAGTGGGTAAAACACTTCCTGAGAGTGTGGGGTACAGTGAGTGGGTAAAACACTTCCTGAGTGTGTGGGGTACAGCGAGTGGGTAAAACACTTCCCGAGAGTGTGGGATCAGTGAGTGGGTAAAACACTTCCTGAGAGTGTGGGGTACAGCGAGCGGGTAAAACACTTCCTGAGAGTGTGGGGTACAGCGAGTGGGTAATACACTTCCTGAGAGTGTGGGGTACAGCGAGTGGGTAATACACTTCCTGAGAGTGAGGGGTACAGGTAGTATGGGGTAGAGATAGATGCAGATCTGGGCGTTCTAAATGGAATTGGATAAGCCCCTAAAGAGAAAACATCTGGATGGATATGGGGAGAACAATGGACAGCACAGTGGCGAAGTGGTTGGCACTGCTGCCTCACAATGACAGGCATATAGTTTAATTCCCAGCATGGATCACTGTGTGGAGTCTGAACGTTCTCTCTGTGTCTGCGTGGGTTTCCTCCAGGTGCTCCAGCTTCCTCCCACAGTCCGAAAGACATGCTGGTTTGTTGCATTGGCCATGCTAAATTCTCCCTCAGTTTACCCGAATAGGCGCCAGAGCGTGGCAACTCGGGGATTTTCACAGTAACTTCAGTGTAAATGTAAGCCTTACTTGTGACAATAATAAACAAACTTTAAACTTGAGGAGGAAAATGCTCAATCATCTCACAGACCATCAGCACAGCCATGATGGAGTTGAATATAAAAGTAGGGAGGTCTTGCTGCGGCTGTATAGGGCATTGGTGAGGCTGCAGCTGGAGTACTGTGTGCAGTTTTGGGCGCCGTACTTACGCAAGGATATTTTAGCCTTGGAGGGAGTGCAGAGGAGGTTTACTAGGCTGATTCCGGAGTTGAGGGGGTTGAGCTATGAGGAGAGGCTGAATAGATTAGGCTTGTACTCGTTAGAGTTTAGAAGAATGAGGGGAGATCTCATTGAGACGTATAAGATGATGAATGGGATGGATAGGATAGAGGTGGAGAGACTCTTCCCACTCAGAAAGGATAGTAGGACTAGGGGGCATAGCCTCAAGATAAAGGGGGGGCGGTTTAGAACGGAGTTGAGGAGGAACTTCTTCACTCAAAGGGTGGTGAATCTCTGGAATTCTCTGCCCGTTGATGTGGTGGAGGCTGCCTCGCTAAATATTTTTAAGACGCGGGTTGATGGGTTTTTGATGAGAGAGAGGATTAAGGGTTATGGGGAGAGGGCGGGAATGTGGAACTGAGCCACGACAGATCAGCCATGATCTTATTGAATGGCGGGGCAGGCTCGAAGGGCTAGTTGGCCTACTCCTGCTCCTATTTCTTATGTTCTTATGATGCGTCACATGGCCTCCTGTGCTTTTGGCATTCTTTGATTCTACACTATGCAGAGGGAAATTAAATACACTAACCGTCTCAACACAAAGACAACTTTATACATGGCCCCATGATGATATAAATCTTACATAACATTGTTCTAAACATCTAATACCGTCCTAGATAACACTGTTCTAATCACGTAATACAAAAACTGGATTACAGGTGGGGTAAACCTGAATGGAAAACGTGACTCCGGGTTTACATACCAAGAAATAGAAGACAAAGTGAAGATTAAAGTGATTAATCTTATCTGGACAATGGCAAATAGACAGACAAGTTGAGTGGAGATTTGGCTGGGCATTACAAAAAAGACTTGGAAGCAACGTAGATTCACTGATCATCCAAAGGACAATAGGGTCCAGTTATATAGGGCAGCTTAAGTAAGTTCATCCACAGCAGCACTGAGAATCAAACATTAGAATAAGGCACGAGAAGGTGCAAGTTTTACTGATCAGCAAACTGAAGAAGGGGCAAGCCTACAACAGAAAGGTTGGATTCATTCCATTTCACACAGGGTTATTAGGATGTGAAACACATGGCGAGGGATGTTGGGGAAGCATCGAACTCAAAACAGTGAAGCATTTACTACTTGAAGATAGATATTGTGAAGAATGCAGAAAAGGCAGGATAATGGGTTTCTGTTTCTCTTCCTCTCTTTACTCTTCTGTGTGGGGGTTATTGGCAAGGCCAACATTTGCCCATCCCTAATTGCTCTCGAATTGAGTGGCTGGCCAGCTGATTTCAAAAAAGACAGTGAGTCAACCACATTGCCATGGCTCTGGAGTCACATGTGGGCCAGACCAGATAAGGACGGCAGATTTCCTTCCCTAAAGGATACTGGTGAACCTGCTGGGTTTTTCTAACAATTGGTGATGGTTTCACCGTTACTGAGACTAGTTTTCGATTCTCGATTTTATTAACGGAACTTAAATTCCACCAGGTGACATGGTGGGATTTGAACCCACGTCCCTAAGGGCATTAGCCTGGGCCTCTGGACTACTGGTACAACAGCATGCCCACTGAGATGGTGGAGCAGTGGCAAGTCGTGACGAGAAGGGGATGGACAGCAGGCATCACAAGCTGCATGGTTTCCTTCCTGTGCATCTGTAACTGCCCCACTTGGTTCTGTTCTGTAGAAGTGAGTTACGGATAAACAGGGGAACAAAATGAGGCCATTGAGCCCCTCAAGCCTGTTGCACAGAGACAGGAGGCCATTCAGCCCCTCAAATCTATTACACAGGACAGGAGGAGGCCAGTCAGTTCCCCATTGCCATTCAATGAGATCACTGCCTATGTGTATCTTAAAGTCAATCTGTCTGCCCTAGTTCAATCCTCTTGCCCAAGTGATTGTGTGGTTTCGCCCTGAAGATGCTGCGCTTACCTTGACTGCTGCAGCTGTGGCTGCACTAACTGTGAGGCAGGTTTATTTTTGGATTTTTTGACACGTACAAAGTCCTTATCATCTTCATCCGATACATATATACTTGTGTTAATATGGCTGTTTCGGGGTTTCGGAACTAAAACAAGGATGGAAAAGATTAGAGGCAATGAAAAAAACTGGTCAGCAATGAAGCAAGTTCAAAATTAATTTTCAAATACAACTTATGGGGTTACAGGGATACGATGGATTGAATGGCCTTTGGTGCATTTGTATTAGCTTCCAATGGTGAGGCTGCGAGCAGACACAAACGCACCAATCTTCATAGAATCAATCATCGAACCCTACAGTGCAGAAAGAGGCCCTTCAGCCCACTGAGTCTGCACCGCCCACAATCCTATCCAGGTCCTACCCCCACATCCCTCCATATTTTACCCACTAATCCCTCTAACCTAAGCATCTCAGGACACTAAGGGGCAATTTTAGATTGGCCAATCAACCTAACCTGCACATCTTTGGACTGTGGGAGGAAACCGGAGCGCCCGGAGGAAACCCATGCAGACACAAGGAGAATGTGCAAACTCCACACAGACAGTGACCCGAGCCGGGAATCGAACCCAGGTCCCTGGAGCTGTGAAGCAGCAGTGCTAACCACTGTGCTACCGTGCCGTGCTGAGTCTTTTACTCAGTCCATGCTCCTGACTGTCTTTGCCCACGACAACTCTCAATAACCTTGCCAAGTCTCCACCCCTCATGTCCACTTAGATAGCTGGAGCAGCCCAACATGGGACTGACACAACTCTGTCTCCACTGACTGCGTGATTATATGGTGCATCATCACACCCTCAGGCCACCTTCCTCCCACCCCAACCACTTAACAATCTGTTGATTTTATCAGGAGTGTAGTCAGTAACGTGAAATTGTACAGGGTTTTGTTGAGAGCACAGCACAGCATGCCCATTGAGATGGTGGAGCAGTGTTTCACTGGGTGGAGTTTTGGTCTCCATATTTACTACAGCACAGAACCTTTGACCCATTGTTTCTGTGCCAGCCATCAAGCACCTATCTAATCTAAGGAAGGATATACTCGCATTGGTACAGTGAAGGTTCACTAAAACTGTTCTTGGGATGAAAGAATCATAGAATCCCTACAGTGCAGGCAGAGGCCATTTGGCCCATTGAGTCTGCACTGACTCTCCAACAAAGCACCCAGGCCCTATCTCTGTAATCCTGTGTATTTACCCCCCTTATCGCCCCCAAGGGACAATGTAACATGGCCAGTTCACTTAACCTGCACATCTTTGAAATGTGGAAGGAACTGGAGCACCTGGGGGAGACCCATGAAGACATGGGGAGAACATGCACACTCCACACAGACAGACAAGTCACCCAAGGCTGGAATCGAACCCGGCTAACCACTGTGTCACCATGCCATCCTGGGGTAGTCCTAATGATGAGAGGTTGAGTAAATTGGGTCGAAGCTCTCTGGGGTTTAGAAGAGTGAGAGGAGATCCCATTTTTAAAATTCCAAGATTCCGACAGCGCTTGAGTGCAGAGGTTGTTCCCCCTGGCTAGGGAATTATAGAGCACTGTCTCAGGATAAGGAGGGGCGATCATTTAGGATGGAAATAAGGGGAAACCGTTTCACTCAAATTGCCGTCACTCTTTGGGATCCTCTACCCTGGATGCTCCATTGTTGAATAATGTTTAAAGTTAAAGCCGACAGGGTTTTGGTATGGGCCAATCAGGGATGGGCAGATAGAAAAGTGGGGCTAAGGCAAAAAAAATTCAGTTTTGATCATATTGAATGGTGGAGCTGGCTCAAGGGGCCTTATCTTCTCCAGCTGCTCCTGTTTCTTATGATCTTATAGACCCTCACTGTCATTTAAGAATAGAATTTATAGCACAGAATAGAACACTCAGCCTAACTGGTCAGTTTATACTTCACGTGACCCTCCTCTCCTTCACCTGAGCTATGTTCCTGCAGTGTAAGTTTCTAAATCACTCTCAGACAATGAGCCGCACTGCATATTCACACACATACTGACCCTGCAATCTGCTTCCTGAAATCACTAATTCCCCATGAGTTTAAAACTCCCCCTGCTGAAGGAGCTGTGAATGACACCACTGCTCATGTTCAACACATCCACCTCCAGGACTGCAACTTCGGCAACGAGCATCTCTCTCCCCTGGCCATCCCCCCGTCAGGCAGTTCTGGATTCAATTCCCGCTCCAGGAGTTGAGCACAAAGTCTCGGTAACACTCCAGCACGTAACATTGGAGGAATACAATTTAAAAGCAGATAATCTGTGCTAAATATGCACAGAAACTTGGTTAGCCGCGATTGTAAAATTCTCATCTGTACTTCTAATCCCTTCCTGGCCTCACTTTTCCAGTTCAGAGCTCGAGTAGCCTTATTTTAATCACTTTATACCTTCAGTGACCAGGACCCTAGGCTCCACGATTCACTCCCACCTTTAGGATACATTTTAAGACCTACCCTGTTTGTGCATTGTGACAGTTCTGGCCTCCATACCATAAATAACAGAGGCATTGGAGAAGATAATAAATGATTTACAATAAAGATACCAAAACAGAGGTTGTGTCAATCAGGAAGGACTGAATAAGCTGTCTAAAAAAAGAGAAAACCAAGCGGTGGCTGATGGAAGTCCTTAAGATCATGAAACAGTTTGACAGGGTGTAGAGATGCTTCCACTTGTAGCTGGGATCACAAATAGGGGCTGCATGTGTTACAGTAACTAACAAATCCAATTGGGAATTCAGGAGAAACTACTTTACCCAGGAATGGGGAGAATGTGGAAGTTGCTACCACAGGGAGTGATCGAGGTGAATAGTGTTTAATAGGAAGCTAGATAAACCTAACTCACACCATGCAGCACTCACCCATCACCTCCTAGTGTTCAGTGTCCGATGCTGGCACCTGGTTAATTTTAAAATTCTCATCTGTGTTTCTAAGTCTCTTCCTGGCCTCACTTTTCCAATTCGGAGCTCGAGTAAAACTCAAAGCTCTGTGATTCCCTCCCATTTCTTTTTATCTCATTCACCACCTTTAGGGCACTGCTCAAGATCTACCTTATTTGAATCCGTTCCTGTTAAGTGTCTGGGCACATACTTATGATCAAGCTGCCACACCAGCACAAGCTGTTGCTGATGACAGAGGGGTCAGCCAGATCGACAGGTAATACAATAAGCAAGGCTCTCACCTGAAGACAATAGTGCTTGTTCTAGGCTCCCATATTTATTTAGCGTCTCCTCACATTGTTGCTGAGTAAAACCTCGCTCCTGCAAATGCAAGACACACAGTTTTCAACATTAAATGGGAAAAGGAGAGAAGTTGCAACTTAACACCTCCATTCAGTTAGCTCAAGGGTAATGAGTGAGTACAGCGTATCTGCCACCTACAAACAGCCAGTCCACATAACACCCTACTTCAATTCTTTATAGAACATAGAACACTACAGCACAAACAGGCCCTTTGGCCCACAAGTTGTGCCGATCACATCCATAACCTGCAGTTTAATCTCCCCGTATAGGGGAAGCTTTTAGAAATATAATCCAGAACAATATTAATAGGACACTTAAGAAAAATTAAAAGGGAAGAGACCAGCATCTGCAGCTAACTTTATGAGTGAAGTGCTCCAGGCGCTTCATCAATACAGGTTAGACTTGTGCTTGAACTTGGCTGGCTCATTTGGTTGGACTTGCATTCTCAAAGAGGAAACATGGCTTCAAATCCCACTCCAGAGACTCAAGCAAAAGAAACTCCAGACTGACACTGCAGTGCAGCAAGTGCTGCATTATCAGAGGAGCTGTCTCTCAAACGAGTGGTGGGATTGGATAAGATGATTGTATTTAAAATTGATAAATTACCAAGATGGGATGAGGTGTATCCAAGGGTGGAAGTTGCAGAGACACTGGCCATGATTTTCCAACCCTCCTTAGATACAGGAATGATGCCAGAGGAATTGAAAACTTTCATATCCTTGCTCAAAAAAAAGGTACAAGAGTATGCCCAGCAACTGCAGTTTAATCTCCTTGTAAGGGAAGCTTTTAGAAACTAGAATCGAGAATATTAATAGGACAAAGAAACAAAGAACAGTACAGCACAGCAACAGGCCCTTCAACCCTGTGCCCAACTAGACCATTCATTTGTACCCCTCTATTCCCAGTCTGTTCATGTGGCTACCTAGATAAGTCTTAAACGATCCCAGCGTGTTCGCCTCAACCACCTTGCTTGGCAGTGCATTCCAGGCCCCCACCACCCTCTGTGTAAAATACGTCCCTCTGATATCTGAGTTGAGCCTTGTCCCCCTCACCTTGAACCTGTGACCCCTTGTGTTCGACACTTAAGAAAAACTGCAAGGGAAGAGACAGCATCTGCAGCTAACTGAAAAGTTAAAGATAGTAGTAATATTAAAGAAAAAGGATATATTTATGCAAAGATTAATGGCAGGCCAGAAGATTGAAAAAAACAAAGGACATCAAAGAATAACAAAAAGATTGATTGGGAAGGACAAAACTGGAGTACAAGACAATAACATAAACAGGACAGTAAGAATTTTTATTCAGCATTAAATAAGAAAAGAATTAATTGAGCATTGGTCCAATAGGAAGTTTACCTGCGGACCTGATAATGGAGAGTAGGGTTATGGAGGATGAATTAAACCAGTAACATCTCAGAAATAGCAATAAAACAAAAAACAGGAGGGAAGAACTCAGGAAAATGACAGTCTCCAGGAAGTGGTGCTGAGCAAATCCTCTGGTCCAGATGGACTTCACAATAAGGTATTGAAAGTTGTTGTTACCGAGATAGTTGGTGCATTGGTTTTAATAACCCAAAATCCTATCGATTCAGGGCAGGTTCCACAGCATCCACAGAACTCCTACAGTGCAGGAGGCTGTCATTACAGTCCCCTCCCATCATCTCTCCCCCCACTCAGCGCCCCCCCCATCATCTCTCCCCCCCACTCAGCGCCCCTCCCATCATCTCTCCCCCCACTCAGCGCCCCTCCCATCATCTCTCCCCCCCCCCACTCAGCGCCCCTCCCATCATCTCTCCCCCCCCCCACTCAGCGCCCCTCCCATCATCTCTCCCCCCCACTCAGCGCCCCTCCCATCATCTCTCCCCCCACTCAGCGCCCCTCCCATTATCTCTCCCCCCACTCAGCGCCCCTCCCATTCTCTCTCCCCCCCACTCAGCGCCCCTCCCATCATCTCTCCCCCCACTCAGCGCCCCTCCCATCATCTCTCCCCCCACTCAGCGCCCCTCCCATCATCTCTCCCCCCACTCAGTGCCCCTCCCATTATCTCTCCCCCCACTCAGCGCCCCTCCCATTCTCTCTCCCCCCCACTCAGCGCCCCTCCCATGATCTCTCCCCACCAACTCAGCGCCCCTCCCATCATCTCTCCCCCCACTCAGCGCCCCTCCCATCATCTCTCCCCTCCCCACTCAGCGCCCCTCCCATCATCTCTCCCCCCACTCAGCGCCCCTCCCATCATCTCTCCCCCCACTCAGCGCCCCTCCCATCATCTCTCCCCCCCACTCAGCGCCTCTCCCATTATCTCTCCCCCCACTCAGCGCCCCTCCCATCGCTTTGAGATGTGGTGGTGAGCTCCTTTCTTGAACCGCTGCAGTCCATGTGGTGTAGGTACACCCACACTGCTGTTAGGGAGTGAGTTCCTGGATTTTGACTCAGTGATAGTGAAGTCAGGATGGTGTGTGGCTCGGAGGGAAACCTCCTGGTGGGGATGTTCTCAGGTATCTGCTGCACTTGGCCTTCCAGATGGCAGTGGTCATGGGTTTTGGAGCTAGCTAAGGAGCCGTGGTGTACTCTTGCAGTGCGTCTTATAGATGGTGCAGACAGCTGCCACTGTGTCCTCCATAACGCTATTAATAAAGCGTTCCCAATTTTTCTTGCCATCTTTGTGAATGTGAATATTTACCTGAACCCATCTCTTCTGATTTTTCCAAAAAACACACACATCATTTCCCACTCTTCTACATTAAGTCTCACCTGACGTGGATTTGCCCATTTCATCAGCCCATATCCTCCTGCAGTCTGTCACCATCATCCTCATTGTTCACCTGAACTCAGATTTAGTGGCTGCAAGCTTTGACATGATGCCTCCTATACCCAGGCCCAGGTCATTAATCTATATCACAAAGGACAGTGGTCCTTTGTGACTCTGGGGAACAGCATTTCTCTCCAGTGTGAAAAACAAACATTCACCACTGCTCTCTGCTTACTACTCCTTGGTCAATTTTATATCCATACTACCACTGCCCCTTTTAATCCCAACAGATTAACTAGTTAAATATATTACTTCACTGCCTCTCATTATATTACTCACCATCATTAGCTGCATCTGGACTTGAAGTAGTTCAAATTCAGCATCTTTACAGGAACTATCAATTCTCAGCACCTCCTGAAAAGCCTCTATGGCCTCTATATATCTCTGCAGGTGAAAGGAAAGAACTGTGGTTACAACGGCAGTGATAACAAAAGCACTATGCTTGCATCAGCACAGGGAATTTCCTGCTCATCAAGGTTAATGGATGAGATGGAGCCCGAGTATGAGATTACGGGGGTGAGTGTGTGGGGGATCCAGGTGCTGAAACAGCAAATCAGAGGTCACGAGTTCAACTCCCACCATGGCAAGACGTGAACGAGAATTCAGCAAATCTGGTGGTTTGTGGACTGGCACCAGGAACAATGACCAAGAAGCTGTCCGATAGTCACAATCCCCAAATGCTTTACTGATGTCTTTCCAGGAAGGAAACTTGTCCCTACCCATTCCCGTCTACACAGGACTGCAGTCCCTCATGCTTGAGTCTTTATGTCCCTGGGACAACAAGAGATTGGCAATAAATGGTCATGGTCCCTCCCATTAATCACAGGGCTCTGTCCCTGTCAATCCACCTAATCGGCATACCTAGTCTAAATTCACAGGAGGACCAAAGTAAACAAGAGGTTCATTAACTCGAGAGGCTGACACGTTCCTAGTTATTATCCTGCATTCTTAGCATCTGGGGCATTTTTTTCCCCAGACAGCGCGACTCTTGGAACAAAACATTGCTTCTTAAAGTAGCTCCACATTAAACATAAAACATATCAAAATAGCACAGTACCATCACACCCTGGTGCATTTGTGTGGCAATGTCTCAATCAATCAGCACTCTTCTCAATTTTTGGGGTGGCACAGTGGTTAACACTGCTGCCTCACAGAGCCAAGGACCTGGGTTTGATTCCTGGCTTGGGTGACTGTCTGTGCAAACTCCACACATTCTCCTCATGTCTGCGTGGGTTTCCTCCGAGTGCTCTGGATTCCTCCCACAGTCCAAAGATGTGCAGGTTATGTGGATTGATCATGCTAAATTGCCCCTTAGTGTCAGGGGGACTAGCTGGGGCAAGTGCATGAGGTTATGGGGATCAAGCCTGGGTGGGTTTGTGGTCAGTGCAGACTCGATGGGCCAAATGGCCTCATTTTGCACTGTAGGGATTCTATGAAATCACTACAGACATTTCAGTGCAGTTCAAGAGAATGTGATTTAGCCCAGCGCAAAGGCCATGAACATCTGGAGATTTAGGTTTTCATAGAGAGTGAGGAATGACAACTAATGAATCACAGCAGTAGAATATGGGTTCACAACAAAAATCACACAAGAGATGGGACACAGATATAGTTGGGAGGGGAACAAATGACCTCAATAGCAGAATACAAAGCTTCGAACAGTAATGAAGTAGCATTCACACAACTATAACAAATAGAATTAGCCCCAAAAATTCTATTATAAAGACCAAACGTTCAGATGAAAACCAATACCTTAACTCCAGCTAATGCTCTAGCTTTCCTGAAATATCCCTTTGGCCAGGATGGATTCAGGTTCACTGCTATGTGAGCATCACTCAGTGCACGACTGTACTGCTTCAATCGCTCGTAGCAGTAGGAACGGTTTCCAAACAGCCTGTGGAAGAGTCAAAGTCAATCCAAAAATTAACAGGGATTTGTCAAACACTCCCAGGACATGTACAGCATGGGGTCAAATACAGGGTAAAGCTCCCTCTACACTGTCCCAAACACTCCCGGGACAGGTACAGCACAGGGTTCGATACACAGTAAAGCTCCCTCTACACTGTCCCCATCAAACACTCCCAGGACTGGTACAGCATGGGGTTAGATACAGAGTAAAGCTCCCTCTACACTGTCCCCCATCAAACACTCCCAGGACAGGTACAGCACAGGGTTAGATACAGAGTAAAGCTCCCTCTACACTGTCCCCATCAAACACTCCCAGGACAGGTATAACACGGGATTAGGTATTTCTCTCAACACTGTGACAATAATGTGTCTCATTTCCAGTCTCATGATTCTCCGCATTTACACTTACTGACATTTGGAAGAGACCAATTCACTCGGTGCCTCAGCAAAGCAGCCAGTTTAACTAAGAACCCCATGCACCTCGGACATTCTCGCTTCCACCTTCTCCCATTGGGAAAACGATACAAAAGTCTGAGGACACATACCAACCGAGTCAAGAACAACTTCTTCTCTGCTGCTATCTTTTGAATGACTTTTGAATGAACCTACCTCGCACTAAGTTGATCTTTCTCTACACCCTAGCTATGACTCTAACACTACATTCAACACCCTGTCATTTTCTTTCTCTATGAACGGTATGCTTTGTCGGTATAGCACACAAGAAACAATACTTTTCATTGTATGCTAATACATGTGACAATAATAAATCAAATCAAGGTAGATGATGAAAAGGAAATATGAAAAAGTACCACAATGAAACAAAATATAACTTTCTTAAACTTCAAAACAATACTGATTCCAGCACCAGGGTTCACAGAAACTAGAAGCAGGAGGCCATTCGGCCCTTTAAGCTGCTCCACCATACATTCTGATCATCAAATTCAATAACTTGATCCCCTTCCCCCCATATCCCTTGATCCCTTTAACCCATGACCTACATCTAATTTCTTCTTGAAATCAAACAATGTTTTGGCCTCAACTACATTCTGTGGGAGTGAATTTCACATATTCACTACCCTCTGGGTGAAGAAATTTCTCCTCACCTCCGTTCTAAAAGGTTTACCCCTTATCCTCAAACTATGACTCCTAGTTCTCCCCCGCCATAAGGAACATTCTTTCTGAATCTACCCTGTCTAAACCAGTTGGAATTTTATAAGTTCCAATGAGATCCCCTCACTCTTCTAAACTCCAGTGAATACAATCCCAATGAATTTAGTCTCTCCTCATATGACAGACCAGGAATCAGCCTGGTAAACCTTCGCTGTCCTCCCTCCATAGCAAGGACATCCTTCCTTAGATAAGGACACCAAAGCTGCATTCAATACTCCACAATACATCCTTGGCTCAGCTGTAGCATTCTAATCCAAGTCCACCTGAACTGATAATTCTCCCAATACCCCAGCCAATATTCATCTCTTAAAACAAACAGATTATCTGGCCATTAACACACTGCTGTTCATGGGAGCTAGCTGTGTGTCAATTGGCTGCCACGTTCCTGCATTGCAACAATAGTTATCTTAAAAGTACATCATTGGCTGTAAGGTATTCTGAATGGCTTGCATTTGTGAAAGTCACTTTATAGAATCATAGAACCACTGCAGTGTGGAAGGGGGCCATTTGGCTCATCGAGCTTGCACCAATCACAATCCCACCCAGGCCCGATCCCCATAGCCCCACAGATTTACCCTGCTAATCCCCCTGACACTAAGGGACAATTTAGCACAGTCAATTTACCAAACCCACACATCTTTGGGCTGTGGGAGGAAACCGGAGCACCCGGAGGAAATCCACACAGACACAGGGAGAATTTGCAAACTCCACAGAGTCACCCAAGGCCAGAATTGAACCCGGGTCCCTGCGCCGTGAGGCAGCAGTGCTGCCCAGTAAATGCAAGTGCTTTCCTCCTTATAAAGTTCTGTGGTGACTGATAATAACATGTGGCCCAAGTACCTATATCACTCCATGCCCACCCTCTCTCTGTCTCAGACAGACAATGCTGGCAATGTTAAAGACTGAATCCAGACTCTTACCTATATTCCTTTGGATCATATTTAATTGCTTGTGTAAAATATTCCACCGCATCTTCATAGCGTCCCTCATTAGCCATACTATTACCCTGCACTGAGGGGGGAAACAAATTCTATCAGTCAGCAGCTCCACTTTAACAAGAAGAGTAACAAACAGTCCATTAGACCCATTTCAGCCTGAGCTCATGCCTGATAATTCAAATGTGGACTCCTCTCTCACATACTAGATCCAAAATTGGTTTGAGGACAGAGAAGGGCAAGGGGAGGCAACTCCTTGCCTGAATATTCCTGACAATCTGCGCCCTCTTCTCATACAATATAGAGTTATTGTTTCCCCCGGTATTGGTATTCTTTAGATTGTCCTGATGAGTGCAAGGCCAAAGCTTCGGCAAAATATCTGTTTTTCAGCAACAGACAAGTAGCAAGGTCATTAACAAAAAACAAAAAAATGGCAGGGTGGCCCCAACCTACAGAATTCAGATCCTGTACTGTGTAGGAAATCCAGGATCCTTCCCATACCCTGGATACGCATTTGCGCAGGAAATATTGTTCGTTCAGTAGTCAGAGATCTGAGGAACTTGAGTGTCACTGAAGGAGGTGCATCTGTGTGGTTGCGTTTTGTGGGTAGCATACCCATAGATGTGCTCATCTCGCAGTTTGAGGATGCAGGGAGACGGGGAATGGGAGATAGTCAAGTGGAAACAGAAAGACAGTGCAAGAATCCTCAGAGCATTCCGCTCTCCGATAAGTATTCCAATCTGAATACTGATGAGAGCGATGGGTTTATCTGACGAGCGTGGCCAGAGCCAACTCACGGTGGCTCAGCTGTACGAAGAGATTCAAAACTGGAAAAGCATTAGTGTAAATAATTCAAAAGTTAGGGTAATAGATAGGTGTTTCTGCAGTCACAACGTGAACCCATGGTGGTGTGCTGCCTTGCTAGCAATAGGTTCAAAGATAGAAATAAGAGGATTAAACAGATGAATGTGTGGCTGGAAAGATGGTGCAGGAAGGAGGGCTTTGGGACCAGCACTGGATAAGATGACACCTGTACAGGTTAGATAGATTGCACATAAATAATGCTGGGACTGAGTTCCTCATGGGGTGTTTTACTGGTGCTGTTGGGAAGTGTGTTAACTAACTTGGAAAAAGGAGTGGGAAGCTACAGATAATATCGGAGGAATACTAAAATACACAGAATACTGTTTATTTCATTTATTATTACTGTCACAAGTAAGCTTACATTAACACTGCAATGAAGTTGCTGTGAAAATCCCCTAGTCACTAGACTCCAGTGCCTGCTCAGGTACACGAAGGGAGAATTTAGCATGGCCAATGCATCTAACCAGCATGTCTTTCTGACTGTGGGAGGAAACCGAAGCACCCGGAGGAAACCCACTGGGACAGATAGATGGCATTAGAATAAGGAATAGTAGGCTAATAGGTGGGACCAAGGTAAGGGGACAGAGACCTGGCTTAAAGGAAGGCAGGACTGGGTGTTAACCATTCCTGGTTACAAGGTGCTCAGCAAAAATAATAAAAGGGGGAGCCGTATTGTAGTAACGCTGGACAGAAAGGATGGACCCAGTGGGACAGAATCAATTTGGCTAGGGCTAAGGAACTAAAAAGGGGCAATTAGATTGCATGGTTTAGTCTATAGGACACCAATGAGTAGGGAAGGATGCAGGGGGACAAATTTCCCAGGAAATTCTTGACAGGTGCAACAATTATAGAACACTTTTAATAGGGAACTTGAATTACTCACATGTGTATATATGCATGTATATGGACTGAGATAATACTGTAAAGGGCCAACAGGGACATGAGGAAGCAATTCATGCCCGAATTCCCCTGAATAAACCTTTTCACATCAATAGTTCCAGTTTGGAATACACTGCAGGTGTATTAATGTGCAGGGTTATGGAGAAAAGGTAGGGGAATGGCACTAAGTCACAATGCTCATTTGGAGAGCCAGTGCAGACACAGTGGACCAAATGGCCACTTTCCAACCATAACAATTTGGTGATTGAGTATCAGTGAACCTTCACATCTCATTCTGTGACTCTCCCCAGTCTCAGTGAACCTTCACACCTGTTTCTTCTCACTGTGCAGAGGGTCCTCTGCACACCCTCTTCGTGTCCATGAACCTTCACATCCCCCTTCTCCTCCCTTCGGCTCATAAGAACATAAGAAATAGGAGCAGGAGTAGGCCATCTAGCCCTTCGAGCCTGCCCCGCCATTCAATAAGATCATGGCTGATCTGTCGTAGCTCAGTTCCACTTTCCCGCCCTCTCCCCATAACCCTTAATCCCCTTGCCTATCAAAAACCTATCAACCCATGTCTTAAATATATTTAGCGAGGCAGCCTCCACCACTTCAACGGGCAGAGAATTCCAGAGATTCACCACCCTTTGGGCGAAGAAGTTCTTCCTCAACTCCGTTCTAAACTGCCCCCCCTTTATCTTGAGGCTGTGCCCTCTAGTCCTACTGTCCTTTCTGAGCGGGAAGAGTCTCTCCACCTCTATCCTATCCATCCCATTCATCATCTTATATGTCTCAATGAGATCTCCCATCATTCTTCTAAACTCTAACGAGTACAAGCCTAGTTTATTCAGCCTCTCCTCATAGTTCAACCCCCTCAACTCCGGTATCAGCCCAGTAAACCTCCTCTGCACTCCCTCCAAGGCCAAAATATCCTTGCGTAAGTGCAGCGACCAAAACTGCACACAGTCCTTCAGCTGCGGCCTCACCAGTGCCCTGTACAGTTGCAGCAAGACCTCCCTACTTTTATATTCAATCCCCCTCGCTATGAAGGCCAGCATTCCATTTGCCTTCCTGACCACCTGCAGGCTGAGTTTTTGCAACTCATGCACAAGGACCCCGAGGTCCCTCTGCACTGTTGCATGCTGCAGTTTTTCGCCATGTAAGTAATAGTCCTTCCTACCATTATTCCTACCAAAGTGGACAACTTCACACTTGCTAACATTAAATTCCATTTGCCAGTTCCTGGCCCATTCGCCCAGCCTATCTAGATCCTTCTGCAGACTTTCCACACCCTCTGCACAATTTGCCTTTCCCCCAATCTTGGTGTCATCAGCAAATTTCGACACCATACACTCAGTTCC
This sequence comes from Carcharhinus amblyrhynchos, assembly GCF_965287045.1. NCBI lineage: Eukaryota > Metazoa > Chordata > Chondrichthyes > Carcharhiniformes > Carcharhinidae > Carcharhinus > Carcharhinus amblyrhynchos. The sequence goes on along the minus strand of NC_137324.1, from coordinate 6,080,553 downwards.
CTCCTCCAGATCATCTATATAAATGGTAAATAGCTGAAGCCCCAGCGCTGATCCCTGGGGCACTCCACTAGTCACCAACCGCCAATCCGAATAGCACCCATTGACCCCCACTCTCTGCCTCCTATTTGACAGCCAATCCTCTATCCACGCTAACACCCTACCCCCAACTCCATGCCCCCTAACCTTCTGCAATAACCTCTTGTGCGGCACCTTATCAAACGCCTTCTGAAAATCAAGAAACACCACATCCACCGGCTCTCCTCTATCCACCGCCCTAGACACATCCTCATAGAACTCCAATAAATTCGTCAGACACGACTTCCCCTTAACGAAACCATGCTGCGTCTGCTCTATCAAACAATTCTCCTCAAGATGCTTCGCTATTTTCTCCTTGATCATGGATTCTAACATTTTACCTACAACAGATGTTAAACTAACCGGCCTATAATTCCCTGCCTTTTGCCTGCCACCCTTCTTAAACAACGGCGTAACATTAGCCGTTTTCCAATCTTCCGGCACTTCCCCGGAATCCAGCGAGGTTTGGAAAATAATCATCAAGGCATCCACTATCACCTGCGCCATTTCTTTCAGAACCCTTGGATGCATTCCATCCAGTCCTGGGGACTTGTCCACAATCAGTCCCTCCAGTCTGTCAATGGATTATATTGCTCTCAATGCCCTTCTCCCCACAAGTACACAAAACATCCTCGCCATTACACTGATCAATTCTTGAGACCACATGATTCCCAACCATGTGTTCACTTACCTGCTAATTCTAAAATTTTGTCATTCAAAGTGTTTGAGTCCACAGGTTGCTGACAAAGAGAGAAAGAAGTCATTACAACACAATTACACAACTTGCATTAAACACAGCACTTTATCATCATGAAAGATGTAAAGAAAATTGTATAATCAACATAAAGGGACTCTGGACCCACAAACAGTAAATAGTGCTTGACGGGGGATTGAAACAGAACATGGAAATGCACAACAGGTCAGGGAGAGAGAGAGGATGACCCTTCATCAGAACGAGGAGAAGAGTGTTAAAGAATGGGAGAAGTCACCTTCTCTTGTACAACACAATGGGATCTTTTACCCCCGACTGAGTGTCAGTCAGTTTAAAGTTGAAAGACATCTCCAATAATGAAACATTCCTTCAGCAGTGCAGCTAGATCTCGGAAAATCCCTTAGGGGTTGAACCCATACCCATTTTAAACCTGGAGGTAAATGTGCTCTCAACCAAACCATAAATAAAGGTTCTCCTAAAATGCTCCATCGATATCTCTCAGGATTTTGACCATCACTATCAATTTTCCCCTTGTCCTTCAACCCACCTCAGCTTCCTTCATCCCTCCACATCACAGATTCCTGCACCACTATCTCAGGAGAACATTAATTATTGTTTGTTCAATGTGCGTTATGTAACAAGTCTGACCTCCAAGCTGAGGTCCCAAATCTGAAACCAGGGTTCAGAGTGCACAATAAAGCGGCTAAAATAACCGTTCTCTCACCTCAGTCAAGTCACAATACAAGGCACCACTGATAGAAACAAAAAAATAGGAGTAGGCCATTCAGCCTGCTCTGCCATTCATTATGATCGTAGCTGATCATCCAACTCAGTAATCTGTTCCCACTTTCCCCCCATATCCTTCGTCCCTTTCACTCCAAGAGCTATATCTAACTCCTTTTCGGAAACATTGTTTTGGCCTCAACTGCTTTCTGTGGGAGAGAATTCCACAGGCTCACCACTTTATGGGTGAAGAAATTACTCCTTATGTCAGCCCTAAATGGTTTATTCCATATCCCCAGTCTGTGATCCCTGGTTCTGGACTCTCCTGCCATCGGGAACATCTTTCCTGCATCAACCCTGTCTGATCCTGTTAGAATTTTATGGGTTTCTGAGATCCCCCCCCCTCATTCCAGCGAATATAATCCAAACTCACTCAATCTCTCTTCATGTCAATCTTGCCATCCCAGGTATCAGTCTGGTAAATCTTCACCCTCTAAAGCAAGATCACCCTTTCTCAGATAAGGAGACCAAAACCGCGCATAGTATTCCAAGTGTGGCCTCACCAAGGCTCTGTATAATTGCAGCAAGAAATCCCTGCTCTTTAACTCGGATGTCAAGCATGGACAAAATCAAGGTTACACCTTTTTCCGTTCAACCATGATTGAGTAACACGTAACCACGGACGGACACACACACGAGACTTGGGTGAAATACTGCAAAGTTGCCATAAACTCCAGTTTATCAAAAACCTCACTGCCCATATCCATCCCATGAAGGTCACTTTACTCATCACTGCTCCCTGTCTGCTACTGCCTCCATCTTGAAATCATTTTTGTCACCTTGTTCTTCCATTTATTCATTTGAAACCTCCACAAGCCCCAGGGTGTTCTGACAAAACCATGGAGCAGGATCCGCTGTTCTCGTCAGTGGCAGGGCTCCTTGTGAGCGAGATTGGAAAATTTGGCATTCCACCCAAAACTCCCGTCACTCTCAGTGGCGCCGCAAAATCCCAGCTGTGAGCGTGGATGGAAGATTTCAGCCACGGACTGCAGTGATTCAAGAAAGCAGCTCAGCACCATCTTCTCAGAGGCAATTAGCCAGCAGCACCCAAACTCCATGAAGGAATACATTAAAAAAAAGCATCATTTTGCTTCTCCAAATCTGGCCTCTTGAATCAGTGGCCCTGCCAGGCCCAAGCTCAGGAACAGTCTTCCCTCAATCTCTCTTCTCCTTTCCCTTGTCCAAATCTCTCTCAATCAGTTTCAAATTCCATCTGATTATGGTCCTGAGAGATGGAACTGGAGATGATGCTTTGGTTTATAAAGGTGCTTTATAAAAGCAAGTCAGGGCTTGCCTGTCTCAAACCAAGAGTCAATATCATCAGGAGAAGGGCAACAAGAAGCAGCTCTCCAGTGCAGAGTTATAGTTCACCAAATCTAACCCACACAGCAGCGGTCAGAAGCTTCCTCACCTCTATTTTCTTTTCACCTTTCTTTTTCTCGTTCTCTTTCCTCTCAGCTTTAGGTTTTATATTCATTTTACGTTTTATCTGGTTGACAGCTTTTGAAACAAAAGAACTGTTCATATCCAACTCATCCTGCAAGAAGGGCAGAGAGTGTCAACACAAACTTATCCCACAAACCCGCGCTCCCACCAATCCCAACTTCAAACAAGACAAACGCAAGAGCTGTTTCCCTTTTCCATTGCAGTAATTTAACAGGAGCAAGGGTGCTCAAAGCAGGGACAGAACTACCTCCGTTAACCCGCCAATAATCAGGAATAGGGGCAGCATGAAGGAGTGACAGGAGAAATCTTTTTCAAAACGCAATCAAGTTTACCAGGAGGACAATGCAAGAGAGAATTAATTAGTTGTAGTTCTGGAGAGGAGGGTGGGGGAAAGGGGGTGGCAGAAGAGGTAGTTTTGAACTGACTGTGACCTCGGTGCAGTCAGCTCGACAGGTCCAATGGGCCTTCCCTTGCTCCAAGCTTTTTAGATGCACAGCAGAGATGCATGAGAGAAGAGCACCAGGTCTCGAGAGGAGGTTGCATATTGTCCACCACCACGACCTGCACAGAAATGGGGGGGGAGGAAATTTCAAATCCCCTTAGTCTTTCTCCATAAAGCCACCGCAGCTCACTCCCAATCAGCTGGAGCGCTGCAAAGCCCAGGTTCTTACCTCGGATTCATACATAGATTTATCGGCTGTGTCCTCATCCTCACCCACTCTATCTCTCTTGGCTTTACTGTCCTTAGCAGTCATTGTCACACCACTATCCTCATTCCTAATGTTAGCTTTGTCGGAGCTCTGCTTTTTGCATGCCGAAGCCCCTTTCTCGGGAGACAAATCAAGACCATGTTTAGTATTTCCACTCACTTCTTCGTCATCCTCCTCTCCATCGCTACAACTTTCTTTCTTTGATAAAACTTTCTGCGGATAGAACAGATCCAACATTAGATAAAACGTTTCAGAATTGTTTGCTAAATTAGCGTAACCCTTTTCCTAACACCACGCTGGACAAACACTGATACCACATTGAAACACACTAATTGGGAGGCCACAGAAACATGTCTAGGCACCAGTGGAACAGAATTGTTACAGTTCAGAAGGAAGCCACTTGGCCCATCCGTGTCTGTTCTGGCTCTCTAGATGTGCAATTAACCTAGTGCCATCCTCCTGCCTTCTCCCAGTAACCTTGCGCATTCGTGTTAGATAATTGTCTAATTCCTTTTCGAATGCCTCGAATGAATCAGCCTCCACACATTTTCGAACAGTGCATACCAGGCCCTAAACCATATCATGGGAACATTTTTTCCTCAGGTCGCTTTTGCTTCTCTAACTAATAATCTAAACCTGTGCCCTCTTGTTCTTGACCCTTTCACAAGTGGGGACTGTTCTGAGCCCAGACTCATGATACCTCTATCACATCTCCTCCCAACCTGCTCATCGCCAAGGAAGACAGTCCTAACTTCTCCAATCTATCTTCATAACTGAAATTCCCCATCCGTGGACAGACTCTCGTGAATCTTTTCTGCACGCTCTCCAATCCTTCACACTCTTCCACAGAGTGTGACTGACGCAAACTCAGTGGTGTCTTTCAAAGAGAATTGGATGATTACACAAAATACATTTGTAGGGCAACAGGGGAAGGCAGAGAGTGACATGAGGTGAACTGTGCCTGCAGAGGATGTGCACAGATACAATGGGCCAAACAGCCTCCTTCTGTGCTGTGACTGTTCTGTGATTCTAAAAAGCAGTACAACATCTCAGCTGAAACCAAACTAGTGTCCTATAGAAGTTCCAACATAACTACCCTGCTCTCATAATCTATGCTCCTTTCAACAAAGCTTAGGAGACTGTGTACTTTATTAACCATTCTTTCAATCTGTGTGGCCATCTTCAATGATTTATGCACATACACCAGGTTCCACTGCTCCTACACCCCTCTGAATTATATCCTTTTTGTACTCTATAGTTTCTCCAGGTTCTTCCTATCAAACTAACTCATTCTACATTTCTCTGCATTAAATTTCAGCTGCCCATCCATCCCATCAACTTGCTTACGTCTTTTTGAAGTTCTACATTGTCCTCCTCATAGTTCGTAATATGTCCAACTTGTGCTATGCACACCAAGGTCTAGGTCATTAACATATAACATATAAAGGCAAGGGTTCCAACACTGATCCCTAGGAAACTCCATTACAAACCTTCCTCCAGCCCAGACAACAACCATTAACCATTACTCTGTTTCCCGTCATTCAGCCAATTTTGTATTCATGTTCTAATGCCCATTTCATTCTGTAAGCTGTAACTTTGCTGACAAGTCTATAGCAAATGCCTTTTGGAAGTCCACATACACTATGTCAACCGCATCACCCTCATCAACTCTCTTATCTCTTCAAAAAGACTCTGAGTTAATTAATCACAATTTTCTGTTAAAATATTTGTGCTGACTTTTCTTAATTAATGTGCATTTGTCCATGTGAATATTAACTTTGTCCTGACTTGTTGTTTCTAGAGGTTTCTCCAGAACCAAAGTTAAACTGACTGGCCTGTAGGTTTATCTTTACACTCTTTTTTGAGCAGAGGTGTAACATTTGCAGTTCTTAGTATTGCAAACGTTAGTATTGTGTTCTCTGCCTCTTTCGTAAATCCCCTTTTTAGTCCCTAATGGGCTTTACCCCTCGTTACATAACCATGTCACTATTTTACACACATATGGTAGACTTTGGGATACATTGTCTGCCATCTTTTTTCATATTCCTTCTTTGTCTCTCATATTTGTTTCTTGCCCTCTACTCTGAATCTTCTTAATTGCATTTTCAATGTGACATGTGTCAGAAGAACATTTCTTTATCTTAATTTCTATCTTTCTCATTTAGCTTTATTTATTCTCCCTTGAAGGGCTATACCGCACCTGAACTCTTCCTTGAAGGTAGTCCCATTGTTCAGCTACAATTTTTCCTGCTAGCTTTTGACTCCAATCTATTCGCTCCAGATTCCCATCCCCCTGTTCCTCACCCTTTTCTATAGTCAGCCTAAACTTCCTGATACAATGATCATTGTCCCAGGAATGTTCTCTCACTGATGTTTGATCCACTTGGTGCACCTCATTCCCAAGATCCAGGTCGAGCAGTTCCTCCGCTCATTGGACTGGAAACAAACCACTGCAGAACATTCTCCTCAACACATTCCAGAAACTCTTGCCCTGTGTCCTGCACACTTATTACCTGAAAACAAAACTGAGGTGGTAAATTCCACCCCCCCATAACGACTGTAACTCCTGAACCATCTCAAATTTCCTTCCCACTAATTGGTGGCCTATACACTACACCAAGCAATACAATTCTTCCTTTTATGTTCCTTAGCTTGATTCAAATAGATTCGATCCTTGACCCCTTTGGGTCATCCTCTTTCTCCAGCACCGCAATGTTCTCCTTAACCATGACCACCACCCCTCTCCCTTTTTTTATCCTGAACACCAGGAATGTTTAATACCCTATTGATGTGGGGTGCTCCTAATGAGTTAACAAGATTTGTAAACATTATATATTAAGGCGTGACAGAACTACAAGCAAAGAGTTAAATGATTCTTAAAACAAACGTATAAGCCAATAAGAGAATACTGCACAGGTGAATGCAGTAAGAGATCTAACAAGTGATTATGATTTTAAACAATATGCTAATATTTTGAATGTATTAATGTATTTTTAAGATGTATGGTTCATTTTAGCTAACAGCAGTTTGCTGCAAAACATCATGGTAAAAAGGCATTCAGGCAAGATATATTCCAAGTGAATACAAAGACCTTGAGGATATGCAAGCCTTATCAGTAAAGTTTCAGACGGAAAGAACACTTAATCATTTCATGAATAGTTTATTCATTGCCAGACGAGATGGATACATGCCCAGACGTGGTGTCATGTATTAATCTAGTTTGGCACTGACCATTCAGGAAACCCATAAGGATGTTCGTTTGAACTTTAGGCTGGCATCCAGGGTCTCCAGGCAACACAGGAAAGGGGATCAGCCAAGTAAGGAGTTAGCTTCTGGATTCTACAGAACAATAAAATGCCATTACAGCGGATAGTAAGATGCAGTAGGCTAAGGTTTATGACAGGTATTATTGTTGATACATGTATACTGAAGATGATTTAATTTTTAAGTTAATGTAAGGCAGGAATGATTGGTAAGAAAACCTATAATTGATCTGTTCTGAATTGTAAATGTAAATCTATTCGGAATGACCTAGCTGCTCCACCGGAGAGCTGGCTCTGGTCACCCTATTATAGGGAGGATATTATTAAACTAGAAAGAATGCAGAAAAGATTTACTAGGATGCTACCAAGACTTGATGGGTTGAGTGACAAGGAGAGGCTGGATAGACTGGTGCTTTTTTCTCTGGAGCATAGAAGGCCGAGGGGTGATTTAATAGAGGTCTATAAAATAACGAGGGACACAGATCAGCTCGATAGTCAATATCTTTTCCCAAAGGTAGGGGAGTCTAAAACTAGTGGGCAGAGGTTTAAGGTGAGAGGGGAGAGATACAAAAATGTCCAGGGAGGGCACAGAGGGTGGTGGGTGTCTGGAACAAGGTGTCAGAGGCAGTACTAGAGTTAGTCTTTTAAAAAGCATTTAGATGGTTACATGGGTAAGATGGGTATAGAGAGAGATGGGGCAAATGTGGGCTTTTGGGATTAGCTTTGGGATTTTAAAAAAAAAAGGGCAGCATGGACAAGTTGGGCCAAAGGGCATGTTTCCATGCTGTAAATTTCTATGGCTCTATCCTCTGATGATCTCCTAGCAGCAGCTGGTTAAGTAAAGTTAGCTCAGAAACACTGGCCTCGTGACTGTTGTATCGTCTGAGATTTTCTAACAGTACTGGTCACCTCAAGTACCCCAGGAATACCTATCCTTGTTTGAGCCAGACATGTTACAACTACAACACTCCCAAATAATAATCTGCATCTGTAACTCACCAATCCTATCTACCAGACTCCATGCATTCACGACTCATGCATACACAAACGTTAACCCTGATTTTTAGACCTTTTTTTCACTTTCTCCTTTACTCTGAACCCATCTATTAATTTACTATTCCCTAATCTGGTGCTGGCCATCTCTCCCAGTACTCTGCGCGCCTGGTAGTTTCTGATTTAACCTCCTGGTTTCCACACGCCTGCTCCAAATAATAAAAACAAAACTCAGTCAAAGCACTATTTAGTCGCAATCTGTCAGCATGAGAGATCCCATCTCACCCGAGCACATTAATGATTTAGAAAAGTGTCCTTACCTTATCTTTAACATTCTCTCCAATTTTATTCTCACTTCTATTTTCTTTTTCTAATTTTTGTTGCCGTCTTCTCTCTTTCTGCCTCTGAAGAAAATTAAGTCCAGTCAACATTGATCACCTCAGATTAATCATTGCATGTGCAGTGAGACGAATACTCAGTAAGGTCCATCACTGAACTTTAGTGTTACAGTGCACAAGAATATACTGTAACAGTGCACATGACATCAAGAGTAATGTCCTGTTGGTGTGCCAATAATGAGGTGGAAATCACCGACAAACACTTGCAACACTTGTCAGAGGCAGGGACCCTGCGTAAACACAGGTAGCTGGGTCAGAGGCAGGGACCCTGCGTAAACACAGGTAGCTGGGTCAGAGGCAGGGACCCTGCGTAAACACAGGTAGCTGGGTCAGAGGCAGGGACCCCGCGTAAACACAGGTAGCTGGGTCACAGGCAGGGACCCCGCGTAAACACAGGTAGCTGGGTCACAGGCAGGGACCCTGCGTAAACACAGGTAGCTGGGTCACAGGCAGGGACCCTGCGTAAACACAGGTAGCTGGGTCAGAGGCAGGGACCCTGCGTAAACACAGGTAGCTGGGTCACAGGCAGGGACCCTGCGTAAACACAGGTAGCTGGGTCACAGGCAGGGACCCTGCGTAAACACTTCACTCAGACTCTTACTTTTTTCTTAAGTCTTCGTTTCTCAGCCTTCTTTTTAGCCTGTTCTTCTTCATTAACCAATTCCTGACCAATTCTCTCTGCCTCCTGCAAAACACATCAGAATGGAGAGGATATTGCACCATCAGCACCACACAACAGCATCCAAACTTTCACCCAGAAGGACGGGAATCTCATGTCAACAAAGATTCCAGCCCAACCAAGGACAGGACGGGATCGCGCGGAGACCACGAGAGGCCCAGGACAGGACGGGATCGCGCCGAGACCAAGACAATCCCAGGACAGGACGGGATCGCGCCGAGACTACGACAATCCCAGGACAGGACGGGATCGCGCCGAGACCAAGACAATCCCAGGACAGGACGGGATCGCGCCGAGACTACGACAATCCCAGGACAGGACGGGATCGCGCCGAGACCAAGACAATCCCAGGACAGGACGGGATCGCGCCGAGACCAAGACAATCCCAGGACAGGACGGGATCGCGCCGAGACCAAGACAATCCCAGGACAGGACGGGATCGCACCGAGACCACGAGAGGCCCAGGACAGGACAGGATCGCACCGAGACTACGACAATCCCAGGACAGGACGGGATCGCACCGAGACTACGACAATCCCAGGACAGGACGGGATCGCACCGAGACTACGACAATCCCAGGACAGGACGGGATCGCACCGAGACTACGACAATCCCAGGACAGGACGGGATCGCACCGAGACTACGACAATCCCAGGACAGGACGGGATCGCACCGAGACTACGACAATCCCAGGACAGGACGGGATCGCGCCGAGACCAAGACAATCCCAGGACAGGACGGGATCGCGCCGAGACCAAGACAATCCCAGGACAGGACGGGATCGCGCCGAGACCAAGACAATCCCAGGACAGGACGGGATCGCGCCGAGACTACGACAATCCCAGGGCAGGACGGGATCGCACCGAGACCAAGACAATCCCAGGACAGGACGGGATCGCACCGAGACCAAGACAATCCCAGGACAGGACGGGATCGCACCGAGACCAAGACAATCCCAGGACAGGACGGGATCGCACCGAGACTACGAGAGGCCCAGGACAGGACGGGATCGCACCGAGACCAAGACAAGCCCAGGACAGGACGGGAGCGCACCGAGACTACGACAATCCCAGGACAGGACGGGATCGCACCGAGACCAAGACAAGCCCAGGACAGGACGGGATCGCACCGAGACCAAGACAGGCCCAGGACAGGACGGGATCGCACCGAGACCAAGACAGGCCCAGGACAGGACGGGATCGCACCGAGACTACGAGAGGCCCAGGACAGGACGGGATCGCGCCGAGACTACGAGAGGCCCAGGGCAGGACGGGATCGCGCCGAGACTACGAGAGGCCCAGGACAGGACGGGATCGCGCCGAGACTACGAGAGGCCCAGGACAGGACGGGATCGCGCCGAGACTACGAGAGGCCCAGGACAGGACGGGATCGCGCCGAGACTACGAGAGGCCCAGGACAGGACGGGATCGCGCCGAGACTACGAGAGGCCCAGGACAGGACGGGATCGCACCGAGACTGACGCAGACTCTACGGGACTAAATTCTGCGGTTGAATTTCTCATGTTCACCCACCTCAGCAGAACCTCTATATGTATTGGAATCTTGTATACTGTATGGATCTGTAAAGTTTTTACACTTGGATGGCAACTCTGGAATATCATACAGGAAATTCTTCCGCAGTCCACAAAATGTGTTCACATTTTGGTCATCTTCATCATTAGAAAAGTCTTCATCTTCATAAGTGTAATCATCATCCTCCTCACTCGAATCTATAGGATCAACAGAATCATCTCTCACACCCCAACGAACAGAAAAGCTCCCCAACAGGATTCCCCAAATGAAGAATGGTTTATATCTGCATCTGAAGCTTGCACTATAAGTCTCTGAACTCCCTCCCATCTCCCCCCAGGCCAGTGAGCCTCCCTGGGGACTGAAGAATAATTACTTAGGAAACTAAACAAAGGAAGCAGGAACCTATAAAATTATACAACAGCACCAGAGGGGGGAGGGCAGAAACTGGGATGACGGGGGGGAATGGTAGGTGAAGCGGGTGTAGTTGGCAACAAAATAGAACACAAACAAACATCACTATGAACAGGAAGCAGGAATATCACTGTCAGAAATTACCAAAGATATGGTGCTCCATCCTGACTGTCCCCTCATTAAAGATGTACGGATTAATGCCCACTGGATTGTTCTCCACCAGATTTTTAAACAGATTTTCCACTCCCTGCAAAGAACATTGAAACAAATTACTGTTAGCAGCAACACCAGAATACCCATACAGAATGTGGGGGAAATCAATTATGCCAATTATGCCTCAGTTGCCTTATTGCCTTATTGAAACGCTGCAGTCCATGCGGTACAGATCAACCTGCAATGCTGTTAGGAAGGGAACTCAGCATCATGACCCAGTGAGGAACAGCGATATATTTCCAAGTCAAGATGGTATGCGGAGGACAGGGAACAGCAAGAATGGATGTTACTTTTAAAAATATTTTGGGAATAGTGTACTATTCTGTAAAGGCGGCACTGTGTGCGCGTGTGTAATTTTTAAAAATTTTTTGTGGGATGTCGCTGGCTGGCCAGCATTTATTGCCCATCCCTAGTTGCCTTTGTCCAAAGGCCAGCTGAGAGTCAATCACATTGCCATGGCTCGGGAGTCACACGTAGGCCAACAGATTTAACTTCCCTAAAGGACATGAGTGAACCAGATGGGTTTTTCCGACAATTGGCAATGTTTTCATGATCAAAGAACAAAAAAGTACATGACAGGAAGCCTGTACCATCATGATGCCCAAATTAAAAGAAAAATCTGCCCTTATTCAGACCATATCGCTCTATTCCCTCCCTATTCATCTACCCACCAAGACGCCTCTTCAATGTTGCTACTGTACCTGCTTCCACCACCTCCCCGGGCAGCACATTCCAGGCACCCACCACTCTCCACATGAAAAACCTCCCCCGCACATCTCCCTTAAACTTTCTCCTCTCACCTTAAACCTGTGTCCCCTTGTAATCAACACTTCCACCCTAGGAAAAAGCCTTTGACTATCCACCCTGTCTGTGCCTCTCAATTTTGTAGGCCTCTATCAAGCCTCCCTTCAGCTTCCAGTGAAAATAATCCTAGTTTCTTCAGCCCCTCCTCATAGTCAACACCCTCAAATCCAGGCAACATCCTAACAAACCTTCTTTGCACTCTCTCCAAAGCTTCCTTGTCCTTCTGGTCGTGTGGTGACCAGAACTACATGCAATACTCCAAATGCAGCCGAACCAAGGTTTTATAAAGCTGTCAACTCTTCCCAACTCTTGCAATCAATGCCCTGGCTGATGAAGGCAAGCATGCCACATGCCGCCTTAATCACCCTGTCTACCTACGTTGTCACTTCTAGAGAACTGTGGACCTGCACACCCAGATCTCTGTGTTAATGTTCCTAAGGGTTCTGCCATTTACAGTACAAGTCATACCTAAATTTGATCCTCTAACATGCATCATCTCGCATTTGTCCAGATTAAATCCATCTGCCATTTCTGTGCTCCAATCTATCTATATCCTGTTGTATTCTCTGACAATCCTCAGCACTATCAGCAACTCCAACAATCTTCATGTCATCCACAAGGTTACTAATCAGACCACCTACATTTTCCTCCACATCATTTATGTATGCTACAAACAGAGGTCCCAGCACTGCTCTCTGCAGAACACCACTAGCTACAGATCTCCACTCTGAAAAACACCCTTCCACCACTACTCTCTGTCTTCTATAACCAAGCCAGCTCTGTATCCATCTAGCCAGCCCACCCCAAATCCCATGTGATTTTAGTTTGTGTCCCAGCCTGCCATATGGGACCTTGTCAAACGCCTTACTAAAGTCCATATAAACTACATCCACAGCCCTTTCCTCATCAATTTTTTGTCACCTCTTCATAAACTAAATCAAGTTGATGGGACGTGAATTTCCTTCCCAGACAAAACCATGCTGCCCATCATTAACTAGTCTATTTTCTTCCAAATGTGCATCTATCAGTATCTACTCCAAAAACTTCTCCACCACTGATGTCAGGCTCACCAGCCTATAATTTCCTGGATTATCCCTGCTTCCTTTCTCAAACAAGGGAAGAATGTTGGCTATTCCCCAATCCTCTGGAACCTCACCTGTGATCAAACAGGATGTGAAGATATCTGTTAAGGGTCCAACTATTTCTCCCCTTGCCTTCTGCAGTAACCTGGTATAGATCCCATCTGGCCATGGGGACCTCTCTGTTTTAATCAACGAAGAACATAACAGCACAGTACAGGCCCTTTGGCCCTCGATATTGCGCCGACCTATGAAACTAATCTAAAGCCCATCTAACCTACTCTATTCCAATATCATCCACATGTTTATCCAACAACCATTTAAATGTCTTTAATGTTGGTGAGTCCACTACTGTTGTGGGCAAGGCATTCCACACCCTTACTACTCTCTGAATAAAGAACCTACCTCTGACATTTGTCCTATAGCTATCACCCCTCAATTTATAGCTATGTCCCCTCATGCTAGCCATCTCCATCTGAGGAAAAAGGCTCTCACTGTTCACCCCATCAAATCCAAATGCAATTTAGGATACTCAACACTTCCCTCTTCAATCTACTGACATTCTCAAGAGCACTCACACACCTATCCCTGACCATCATGTCCTTCTCCGTGGTGAATACCAATAATACTAATTAAGGATCTCATTCACTTCCTGTGTTTGCATGCATAACTTCCCTCCATTGTCCTTGAGTGGGCCTACTCTTTCTTGTGTTACCCTCTTGCTCCTAATATGTGCCTCAAGTGCCTTGGGATCCTCCTTGACCCTGTTTGCTAAGGACATTTAGTCCTCCTAAATCCATATTTAAGTTTCTTCCTACTTTCATTGTACTCCTCAAGGCTTTCTTTAGTTTTCAGATGCCTAGCCCTATCAGATGCAGCTCCAACAACACAAGATTGTTGGAGGGGATGCCAATCAAGTGAGGTTACTTTATCCTAGATGGTGTTGAGCTTCGAGTGTTGCTGGAGCCACATCCATCCAGGCAAGTGGGGAATATTCCATTACACTCCTGACTTGTGCCTTCTCGATGGTGGACAGGTTTTGGGGAGTCAGGTAGTAAATTACTAGCACCTCTGACCTGCTCTTGTAGCCACGGTATTTATAGTAATCCCAGAATATGGAAACCCCATGGGACAGTCTATCTACAGAATACCAAAAGCAGAAAAAAAATCAGTACCAACAAAATACCAAATCCTGGGATAATCAGCAAGTTTAGGATAACAAAATCCTGGGAATGACCAGCACTCAATACCAAACGCTGGAAATAATCCATACTATCAGAATACCAAAAGCCCACAATAATCAAGATCCAGCAATTCTGAAGTTGACATCCAGACATTTGTTAGCTTTAGACATGACTATTCTTGAGCTTAGCCAAAACTCAGGGTAAATTAGAAACTCTTCATTACATGCTTCAAGTATTTGAAGACAGTCATCTGGGTTTCTCCACAATATAATTTCAAATCAGTTTAACAAGAACAGATGGAATTAGATATCTTGAGGGTAGAGGACATATCTCAAAAACACAGCTCCAGGCCAGAACAAGTAGACAGCTGGAATCATCTCAGAACACAAAGGTACTGGGCGCACAAAAGAGAAGCTTGTGGCCTCGTGCCCATTGGTAGAGAGGAACCATTACCTGTAGGGAACAGACAACCCCAGTTCCAGTGAGCGAACCAGGAATGACTCCAGACTCCCAATTCTGACAGGAAGCTGGAACAGTGGTTTGCATCTGTGCACGAGGGTACACCGAGGAAGAATTTAGCATGGCCAATGCACCTAGCCAGTACATCTCTCGGACCGTGAGAGGAAACAGGAGCACCCTGAAAAACCTACGCAGACACAGGGAGAACATGCAGACTCCACACAGACAGTGACCCAAGCTGGGAATCAAATCTGGGTCCCTGGTGCTGTGAGGCAGCGGTGCTAACCCACTGTGCCACCAAGCCAACCATAACCAAAGATATAATTACTAGTGCAATGTATCACTCAATGAGTCTGAACGCTATACTGTGAATGCAGATTTGCCTGCTATAGGTTGAATAAAGGCAGATTTAAACTCCGAAAATTTTCATCTAGTCTCTCAAGAGGAGCGAAGTGACAGTAGCTACAATGAAGGTCCGTAACATCACCCCCCCGCCCCCCCATACAAATAAAAATGCTTAGCAACATTTTCCCTTTTGGTTAGCTGGCTGGCACTCCCTTTCCAAAGTTAGGAATGATGCCCAGGAGCAGTTTCTCTTCTCACTGGATCCATACACACAAGTTTGAGAACCATTCCCCTGACCACCCCACTGTATTGGGTAAACCACGTCAGGCATCATCACGAGCAATTAGGCAACACATTATCTGTCACTGCATCAAACAAGGTGGGTCAACCCACAGAACGTGGACTGCAGCGATTCAAGAAGGCAGCTCATCACCACCTTCTCAAGGGTAACTAGGGATGGACAATAAATGCTGGCCAGTGAGCGACACCCATCTCCCATAAATGAATGAAAAAAGGGCACCCCAACATGCTGCAACTATACCTGAGTGGTCACCTTTGGATTGTCCTGCAGGTTATGTTGGTAAACGTTGACTCTATGCTTCAATGTTGACAGGTAATGGTCTTCTGCAAAAAGAAAAAAGGCAAACTTTAGAGAAAAAAATCCCGTTCCTTTAAAATAAAATGCTCATCGTCAGCATCACAGTGGTATCAGCAGCTTAGAAAATCCTGTTGGGCTTCTCCACTGGTGAAGCCAGTGGTGTGCGTGGAATGACATAATTCACAAACTTGCATGTGTATATTCACTGGTAACACTAACTCTTCAGCACACTCAACCTAGCTGCCTACATGCCCTTTAGGGCAGGAACTCTGCCCTCCTTACCCAGTCTGGCCCAGGCTACATGTGACTCCAGAGCCACAACAATGTGGTTGCCTCTCAACTGCCCTCTGAAATAGCAGAGCCAGACACTCAACTCAAGGACAACTAGGGATGGGCAATAAATGCTGACCCAGCCAGCGACGCCCACGTCTCACAAATGAATTAAAAAAACACATGACGCATACTTTTCGTTACATCCCCCCTAAACCTCTTGCCCCTCACCTTAAACTCGCATCCCCCCATGACTAACCCTTCAACTAAGGGGAATAGCTGCTCCTTATCCACTCTGCCCATGTCCCTCATTCTTGTACACCTTGATCCATTTGTATTTTCTGCTGGGCAAACATCCCAAGCCTATCCAACTTCTCTTAAATTAAGTGCTCCAACCCAGGCAGCATCCTGGTGAATCTCTTCTGCACCTCCTCGATCACACCCTTCTGATAACGCGGCGCCCAGAAAACCACATTAACTACATCGACTGCACTGCCCTCAATTTGGGTCAAATCCCTGCAATCCCCTCCCTTGCATCCCACATGGATAAAAATCCATTTAGAAAAGTCATAGAAAGCTGCAGTACAGATCTAGAGGGGACACCTCCAGTCACATCCTCCCACATCGCTATGCCCCATCCAGTACTCTAGCTGTGGCCGCACCAAAACTCTGTACAACTCCAACATGACCTCCTGTTTTGTATTCTATGCCTTGATTGATAATGTTCCAATGCTTTTTTCACCATCCTACTAACATGCACCTAACCTGTGGACAAACACGCCAATGTTCCTTTGTTCCACAGCTTCTGTGTCATGCTGTGCATTGAATACTTTCACCCCGGGTGAAACTTGTCAAATTACTCCCATCAAAGAGTATTGCCTGACACTTTTCAGGGTTAAACTCCATCTGCCACCTGTCTGCACATTTGATGATCCCATCTATATCTCCCTGTAGCCCAAGGCACTCAACCTCATTGTTAACCACCCAGCCAATCTTTGCGTCATTTACAAACTGATAATCCTACCCCCCTCATACTCATCTACGTCATTCATATAAATTACAAATAATAGGAGCTCAGCACGGATCTCTGTGGTAAGCCACTGGCTTCCAGTCACTAATCTGTAAACTGTCTATGCTGTTATATGTATGCTCTGTCTGAAGCCAGAGCTCTCCATTCACCTGATGAAGGGGCAAACCCCGAAAGCTTGTGAGTTTACTATCAAATAAATCGGTTGGACTTAAACCTGGTGTTGTCAGACTTCTTAATCCATTCCAGTCACTAAAGCAGCCTTCTGTCATCACCCTCTGTCTCCTACATCTAAGCCAATTTTGAATCTCCCTTATCAAATTACCCAGTCTCCCATTTGCATTCTTTATAAGTCTCCCACTTGTCAAAGGCTTTGCTGAAATCCATAACAGCCACATCAACTGTATTACCCCCAATTTGGGTCAGAGCGCTGAAATCCCTCCCTTGCCTCCACATGGATAAAAATACATTTAGAATAATGTTGTACAGTTCTGGAGGGAACACCTCCAGTCACATCCTCCCACTTTGCTATGCCTCATAATTTGCCACCGTTAGCAAACCTCAAATAATTCCTCAGATTGATATTTATAGAATTGTACAAATGACAAGAGCACAGATTCCCTAGGGTACACCTATCAGTAACACTGTCTCTAGTATGGTCAAATAAGGCAGGACTGTTGTCAAACAGCAACGATTAAACTTTGTCAGATGTTTAGGACTTTACATGTAGAGAGTGGAAGGATTATAAAAGAAACCTCAAAGCTCAGGGTCTGGGCAGCTGAAGGCACCAACATCTACCCAATTTCCTGACTTTACAAACTCTGACTTTACCAAATAGCTAATTGAAGATAGCCCAGTAGCACTGTTACAAAACCCATGTTGAGTACCCTGGAATAGCCCCTAGCTCGCTAACTCTGGCAATGCTGCCCAATGTTTAGCATTAACCATCATCACAAAGATTAAACAGCATTCTTCACAGGGAAAGGGGGAAATCTTTAGCTCACTATACACATCAATTAGACATTCTAACAAGAGCAAGGCCAGAATTTTGGCTGGGAGCAGGGATACATCAGAATCCCTACAGTGCAGGAGTCCATTCAGCCCATTGAGCCTGCACCAACAACAATCCCACCCAGGCCCTATCCCTATAACCCCACACATTTAGCCTACAAATCTCGCTAACACTAAGGAGCAATTTAGCACAGCTAATCAACCTAACCCACATATTTTGACTGTGGGAGGAAACAGGGACACCTGGAGGAAACCCATGCAGGCACGGGGAGAATGCGCAAACTCCACACAGACAATAATCCAAGCCTGGAATTGAACCTGGGTCCCTGGTGCTGTGAGGCAGCAGTGCTAACCACTGTGCCACTCCAGCATTCTGAGACTGTTGGAACAAACAGAATTCCAGCTCATGAAGTGACAATAACGTCTTGTTAGAACTTAAAACAGACTGAACTCCAGGTGAAAACAAAGTATGTCTTTCTCATCTCCAATGCTTCATATCTTTCAAACATTCCAATACTGTCTGGGAGAAACTCCCACAGGCAGCACAAGGACAGTGGAGGCTGGCAGGTTTACCAGCAAGAGTCTTGGAATGCGAGCTGAGAGGGGGAGGAGGAAGCTTTGCTCGTGATCGAATTCTGAAGTGGGACCAAAGAACTGAAGAGATAGTAGACCGCACAGCCCATTGGGGCTTCTCCACTGTTCAGCACAAGCAGTTCAATGGTAACCCACAGAAACTTGATAGTGGGAGATTCAGTGATGGTATAACCATTGAATGTCATGGGGCAATGGTTAAATCCTCTTTTGTTGGGGATGGTTATATGCCTGGCACTCGTGTGGCATGAACGGTATTTGCCACTTGTCAGCCCAAGTCTGGATACTGTCCAGGTCTTATTGCATTTGGACATGACTCTTCAGAAACAGTCTTAGTGTATTCCGACACAGATTGCCAACTACAAAGGGGTCGGAATGTCTTTTGTACATCATTAAAAGTTAGCATTATTAGGAAGGTAAATGGAACCATAGAACATTACAGCACAGAAACAGGCCTTTTGGCCCTTCTTGGCTGTGCCGAACCATTTTTCTGCCCAGTCCCACTGACCTGCACCTGGACCATATCCTTCCACACCCCTCTCATTATGTACCTGTCCAAGTTTTAATTAAATGATACAAGTGAGCGCACATTTATCACCATCTGGCAGCTCATTCCACACTCCCACCACTCTGTGTGAAGAAGCTCCACCCCCCCCTCCCCCGGTAATATTCACTTTAAACTTTTCCCTCTTCGCCCTTAACCCATGGCCTCTAGTTTTTTTCTCCCCTAGCCTCAGTGGAAAAAGCCTGCTTGCATTCACTTTATCTATACCCACTATACCCATCATAATTTTATACACTTCTATCAAATCCCCCCTCATTCTTCTACGCTCCAGGGAATAAAGTCCTAACCTATTCAACCTCTCTCTGTTTCTCAAGTCCCGGCAACATCCTTGTAAACCTTCTCTGCACTCTTTCAACCTTACTAATATCCTTCCTGTAATTAGGTGACCAAAACTGCACACAATATTCTAAATTCAGCCTCACCAATGTCTTATACAACTTCACCATAACATTCCAACTCTTATACTCAGTACTTTGATTTATAAAGGCCAATGTAGCAAAAGCATTCTTTACGACCCTAACGTTGGCCTTTATTGCAGGGAAATAGAGTATGAAAACAGGGAGACTTGCTACATCTGTGTAAGTCACTGATAAGATCACCAAAAGTTTTGTACATTTTTCATCATTATCTAAAGAGATCTTTACCATGTGCCTCCAGCCTAAGATTGTCAGTGATGGAATGCTCACCTCTCTCAAACCCACAGAATTTCAGTAATGGGAATCTTAACCATCGCCGCCACTCAGGGGCAGGCTCGAAGGGCCAGATGGCCTACTCCTGCTCCTATTTCTTATGTTCTTATGTTCTTATGTTCTCATCCCTTGTGAGACTCTGTGACACGATCCTCTCGCACTTCCCGAGACTCTGACAGCAAATCTTCCCATATACCCCCACCCAAAAATCCCAGTAACATTGAACTCAGTGATGCCTGCCCTTGCAGTTGTACAGAGAAGAGCCAATGACTCTCAACTGCCCTCCAAGGGCAACTAGGGATGGGCAATAAATGCTGGCCAGCCAGCAACACCTTTGTCCCATGAATGAATTTTAAAAAACTATTAGGTAGAGCAGAAGGATAGTCCTTGTCCTGTCATTCCTCAATGTGAGACACACACACACACACACACACACATTCCCTGGTTATCACAATGTTGATTGTGGAACATTGCTATGTACAAATGAGCTGCCACATTCCTGACATTACAGCACTTAAGGAATACGTCACTGGTTATAAAGTGCTTGGGGAAGTCCTCAGGCGTTCTGGAAATTTGACACATCAGCTTTGACTACTACAGATGCACCATAGAAAGCATTCTTTCTGGTTGTACCACAGCTTGGTATGGCTCCTGCTCTATCCAAGGCACAAGGAACTACAAAGAGTCATGAATGAAGCCCAATCCATCATGCAAACCAGCCTCCCATCCATTGACTCTGTCTACACTTCCCACTGCCTCGGCATAGCAGCCAACATGATTACGGACCCCGGACATTCTCTCTTCCACCTTCTTCCATCACTAAAAAAAGATACAAAAGTCTGAGGTCACGTACCAACAGCTTCTTTCCCTGTGCTGTCAGACTTCTGAATGGACTTACCTTGCATTAGGTTGATCTTTCTCTAAACCCTGGCTATAATTGTAACACTACATGTTGCACTCTCTCCTTTCCTTCTCTATGAATGGTATGTTTTGCATAGCGCACAAGAAACAATACCTTTAACTCTATGTTAGTACATGTGACAATAAATCAAAATCAAAATGCAAGTCTGGCTTCCTCAAAGCCAGAGAGTTCTGTAGCTTTGATATCAGATGTGAATTCTATAATCTAAGGTCAGGTCTCCGAACTCAAGTGCTCAAGATGTGTTTTGAAACAGTACCCGTGAGAGGTAAACCTGAGGCAAGAGTAGACAACACAATTTCCATTTCAACATGTGGTTACTATCATTTTGTGATACCAATAAATAAACTTTAAAACCTTACTTTCCAAGAATTCAAATTTCTTTCAGACACTGAACTTTATTTCGCCATCATGGTTTGCAAGACACACCACCTCTCGGACTCCCCCGTATACATAGCATTGTATTCATTTCACACATGGCCCACTGCTCATCACTGAAGAATCAACAACCCAAAAACAGTTCCCGACTGCTCAGGCCCTCCATTATCACAGCATACAACACAAGGCAGGAAATAGCCGACAAAACACTCCCTTCATCTGCATCCACGATAACCTTCTTATTGTGTTTACACCAATCCAACACCAGCATCTCCACATCATCTCCTGATAACAAGCAACCTTGAAAAACTCTCATCAGCATGACAAATCTCTACATTCTTGTTGCCTCCTTATAAATTTAAGTATTTATCTACCAAATTAATTGAATGCTTATCCTCCAGGATCCACTTTTGGTCGACAGCGAGAAAGGACACAAACTAAACTCCAAATTAATGTAGATTCAACATAGTCTTTGAATTCTGACAAATAACAAAACAACAAAAGCAATTTTAAAAAAAGGCATCGCTCGATATTAAAAACCCTTCCACGATTCAGCAATTTGTCTGAGCACTGTGGTGAAGATGGAAACCAGTTCCTTTTGAGTCACTGATTAGAATGGGGAGGATAAAGCAGAAATGAAACTAAAACTGGAGCAACATTTGGCAATTGTACAATTCAAATGTAGCTCAGGAAACAGCAACTGGCAATGACGCTAATCCTCAGGAGCCCTGCAGTCGAAATCACTGTCAACTAATTACTGTTTCAGAATGTTACCTCCATTCCTGGGTGGTTAATTTTGCTAATAGTTCCTTCAGAAGAACCTTACAAATGCCTCCATTAAGTCCTCGTATCCTCCATTGCCACACCCTTGTTAATCATGATGGTGATTTGTCAAAAATACAAAATTGATTAGTCAGACATGATCTACCCTTTACAAATACATGCTGACTTTCTGATGAGCTCATACTCAGTCACTCTCTCTGGTAATGGATGATATGAAAAGAATACAGTGACATTTGAAATTTGCCAACCTGACAGGACAGTTTCTGAAACTTGACAGCTACCCCACCTACTACCAGCACATAAAACAACTTGTAAACTGCTCTCCGCTCCGGCGGAAGTAGTTCTGATATAATCTGTCTCACTTGATACTAAAATATTTTACTGGCCTTTTTCAAACTTCTTAGCTCCCTCCACTTGCACCGAGGGAATTCTGTATGTGGACCCCGAGGCTCCTCTACTTACCCACACTTTTCAGCGTCTACCCAATGAGTTCACCCTCTTATTCTCTGGTTCTTCTCTCAAGATGAATTGCCTCACATTTGTCCACATCAAGTTGTTCTGATTATGTCCATTCAGCTAACATAGGGGAGGTCCTATGAGGAGAGACTGAGGGATCTAGGGTTGTTTTCGTTGGAAAGAAGGCGGCTAAGAGGGGATCTTATTGAAACATATAAGATGATTAGAGGTTTAGATAGGGTGGATAGTGATAGCCTTTTTCCTCGGATGGAGAAAGCTAGCACGAGGGGGCATGGCTTTAAATTAAGGGGGGGTAGCTACAGGACGGATGTCAGGGGTAGGTTCTTTACCCAGCGGGTGGTGAGGGATTGGAATGCCCTGCCTGCTGCAGTTGTAAATGCGTCTAGTTTGGGGGCGTTTAAGAGATCTCTGGATAGGTTTATGGATGAAAAGGGATTGGTTTAGGTTAGTGGGTCATTGTTTTTGTAACTGGTCGGCGCAACATCGTGGGCCGAAGGGCCTGTTCTGCGCTGTAATGTTCTATGTTCTATGCCTACACCTTCCAGGAGATTTAGACAGTCCACATTAGAATTCTGTTTGTTCCAACCAAGTTTAATCATCCGGGCACTGCAAAGCAGATACAGCCACCACTTACTGACTGCATTGACCCGAACAGGGCTGGAGTGTGGCAATTTCACAGTAACTTCACTGCAGTGTTAATGTAAGCCTTACTTGTGACTAATAAATAAACTTTATTAGTACAACCAGCTCCAACCTTTTCCACATCGAACAACCACTTTGTCTTTAACTTAGAAATGTCTCAAACTGCTTGCTCGAGGTAGTCACAAAAAGGAGACCAAACTAAAGCAGACACCAGATGAGGTGAACAAAGGCTTAAAACGAATGATGGGTTTTGAGAAAAGTTTCAACTTACGTTTAGACAGAAATGAAGTTCACTGGTTTACTTTAACTTTTGTTTCCTGCGCTAACCTATTCTTTAAAACTGTCCCCTCCCCCTCCCGCCTAGTGTCATGGATTGCATTGTCACTTAAATCAGAAGACTGAAGACGCGAGACCCACTCCAGGGCTTCGGCACAAAGATTAAGGCTGACACTCCAGTGCAGTAGTGAAGGAATGTTAAACTATCAGGGTTCGTGAGTGAAATGTGAAAGCAAGTCCCCTTCTACCTTCAGATGGAAGAGGCCTGAGCACTTAGCCCTGATGTCTTGGTCAATATTTCTCAACCCACACCACAAAAGGGTTTACCCTAATCACCACTTTGCTGTTCTCCACACCACGAGTGATGACACTTCAAAAATACTTTATGGCTGTAAAGTGTAAATGGCTCAAAACAAACGTGCGGGTTAGGCTGATCGGCCATGTTAAATTGCCCCTTAGTGTCGGGGGGTAAGGTAAACAAATAGGGTTATGGGGATAGGGCCTGGGTGGGATCATGGTCACTGCAGACTCGATGGGCTGAATGGCCTCCTTCTACATTGTCAGGATTCTATAATTCTATTCTCTATGACGTGCTTTGAGATTTCCAATGGTTATAAACGGTGCCACATAAATGCAAACGTTTTTCTTTTAAACCGATATTGCAATATTTTTTACTGTAACATAAGCCTGAAATTTTCTAAGCTTCTTGGAAAACAGCTGTTCAATTGTGCCTTCAGATCCAAATCTGTTTCACCCACTGCATTCCTTTTGTCCATCCAACTTCAACATAACATCTGCTGAACTTGATTTGCCTTTAACAAGTCTGTGCCGGTCGTCCTTGGTTGATGCATGATTTCTAAAGGTCTATTCCATTTTTCTATACAGCTGACTTTAAAACTAACTGGTCTCCAGTTACCCGTAGATACTTACACACAAAAATGGGATCGCAACAGACACCTGCAAACACTGAAAGATGCCCTGGCGATCGACAGTTCCGATGTGCCACAGCAAAAAACCTCACCAACCTCCTCAGAAGACAAACACAGGATATGATGGATAGAGTACCCTTCGTCATCCAGTACTTCCTCAGAGCGGAGAACATCTTCTCCAGAGCCTTCAACATGTCATCGATGAGGTCAAACATCTTGACAAGGCCATCCTCATATCCCCACTACTTACCATCAAACAACTGCACAACCTCAAACAGACCATTGTCCACAGCAAACTATCCAGCTTTCAGGAGAACAGTGACCATGAGAAGAAGGTAGGTCTTATGAGGAAAGGTTGAGGAAGCTGGGGCTTTTCTCTTTGGAGCAGAGGAGGATGAGAGGCAACTTAATAGAGGTTTACAAGATGAGGGGGATAGATAGAGTGGACGTGCAGAGACTATTGCCTCGGGTGGATGCAGCTGTTACTGGGGCATAACTGTAAGGTTCATGGTGGGAGATATAGGAGGGATGTCCAAGGGAGATTCTTCACTCAGAGTGGTTGGGGTGTGGAATACACTGCCTGCTGTGATAGTGGAGTCAGACATTTTAGGAACTTTCAAGCAGTTATTGGATAGGCACATGGGGCCCACCAGAATGATAGGGAGTGGGATAGCTTGGTCTTGGGTTCGGATGTAGCTTGGCACAACAGCCTGTACTGTGCTATGTTGTACTGTTCTACGTTCTAACGCAACCATAAGAACATAAGAAATAGGAGCAGGAGTAGGCCATCTGGCCCTTCGAGCCTGCCCCGCCATTCAATAAGATCATGGCTGATCTGTCGTGGCTCAGTTCCACTTTCCCGCCCTCTCCCCATAACCCTTAATCCCCTCTCTTATCAAAAACCCATCAACCCGCTTCTTGAAAATATTTAGCGAGGCAGCCTCCACCACTTCAACGGGTAGAGAATTCCAGAGATTCACCACCCTTTGAGTGAAGAAGTTCCTCCTCAACTCCGTTCTAAAACGCCCCCCCTTTATCTTGAGGCTGTGCCCCCTAGTCCTACTGTCTTTTTTGAGCGGGAAGAGTCTCTCCACC
Source organism: Carcharhinus amblyrhynchos (assembly GCF_965287045.1). Taxonomy (NCBI): domain Eukaryota; kingdom Metazoa; phylum Chordata; class Chondrichthyes; order Carcharhiniformes; family Carcharhinidae; genus Carcharhinus; species Carcharhinus amblyrhynchos. The sequence continues at coordinate 6,055,217 of NC_137324.1, read as the reverse complement.
TCTATCCTATCCATCCCATTCATCATCTTATACGTCTCAATGAGATCTCCCCTCATTCTTCTAAACTCCAACGAGTACAAGCCTAGTTTATTCAGCCTCTCCTCATAGCTCAACCCCCTCAACTCCGGTATCAGCGTTCTATGAGGATGTGTCTAGGGCTGTCGATAGAGGAGAGCCGGTGGATGTGGTCTTTCTGGATTTTCAGAAGGCGTTTGACAAAGTACCTCATAAGAGGTTACTGCAGAAGGTCAGGGGACTTGGAGTTGGGGGTAGGGTGTTAGCGTGGATAGAGGATTGGTTGTCAAATAGGAGGCAGAGAGTGGGGGTCAACGGGTGCTATTCGGATTGGCGGATGGTGACTAGTGGAGTGCCCCAGGGGTCGGTGCTGGGGCCTCAGCTTTTTACCATTTATATAGATGATCTGGAGGAGGGAACCGAGTGTAGGGTGTCGAAATTTGCGGATGACACCAAGATTGGGGGAACGGCAAATTGTGCGGAGGGTGTGGAGAGTCTGCAGAAGGATCTAGATAGGCTGGGCGAATGGGCCAGGAAATGGCAAATGGAATTTAATGTTGGCAAGTGTGAGGTGGTCCACTTTGGTAGGAAGAATGGTAGGAAGGACTATTACTTACGGGGCGAAAAACTGCAGCAGGCGACGGTGCAGAGGGACCTCGGGGTCCTTGTGCATGAGTCGCAAAAACCCAGCCTGCAGGTGCAGCCGGTGGTCAGGAAGGCGAATGGGATGCTGGCCTTCATAGCGAAGGGGATTGAATATAAAAGTAGGGAGGTCTTGCTGCAGCTGTATAGGGCATTGGTGAGGCCGCAGCTGGAGTACTGTGTGCAGTTTTGGGCGCCACACCTGCGCAAAGATATTTTGGTCTTGGAGGGAGTGCAAACCTCTGCAAGATGTGCCAGATCATCGATACGGATGCCAACATCTCACAGGTAGCTAGAAATGAGTTAAAGAAAGGGCTTAGGAGAACTAGGAGAGGGCATGAGAAGTCCTTGGTTGGTCAAACAAAAGAAAACCCCAAGGCTTTTTATTCTTATGTGAGAAATCAAAGAATGATCAGGGTGAGGTTAGGGCCAGTCAAGGATAGTGGTGGGAACTTGTGCATGGAGTCAGAAGAGATAGGTGAGGCGTTGAATGAATACTTTTCTTCAATGTTCACTAAGGAGAGGTGATGTGGGTATGCCGGCGTTGGACTGGCGTAAACACAGTAAAAAGTCTGACAACACCAGGTTTTAGTCCAACCTGGTTATTTGATAATATAAGTTCCGCACACATGAGGACGGTCTCAACAGGGATCTTGGGTTCATGTCGCACTATCTGTAACCCCCGTGACTTGCCTGGGTTTGCAAAACCTCACTTACTGTATTGTCTGGAGACAATACACATCTCTTTAAACTGTGATCAGTGCTCCTTCCACTCACATTATCAGCCACTTCAGGTCTTGAACAGCAGGTTAGGTGTAAAGATTCGCATTCTAATCAGTAATCTCTAAACTGTCTATGCTTTATATGCTCTGTCTGAGGCCAGAACTCTCCATTCACCTGACGAAGAGGGTGTCCCTCGAAAGCTTGTGAGTATATTATCAAATAAATAGGTTGGACTAAAACCTGGTGTTGTCAGACTTTTCACTAAGGAGAGGGCCATGTTTTTGAGGATGAGAGTGTGATGCAGGCTGATAGGATGGAGGAGGTAGATGTTCTGAGGGAAGGTGTATTAGCAATTTTGAAAAACCAGAGGGTCGAAAAGTCCCGTGGACCAGATGGGATACATCCTAGGATATTTTGGGAGGCAAGGGATGAGATTGTGGAGCGTTTAGCTTTGATCTTTAGGTCTTCACTGTTTACAGGGATTGTGCCAGAGGACTGGAGAGTGGCAAATGTTGTTCCTCTCTTCAAGAAAGGAAATAGGATTGACTCTGGTAATTGTAGGCCAGTTAGTCTTACTTCGGTGGTCAATAAGTTAATGGAAAAGGTCCTGAGGGACAGGATTTATGACTATTTAGGAAAAATGCAACTTAATCCGGGATAGTCAGCATGGATTCGTGAAGGGCAAGTCTTGCCTCACAAATTTGATTGAATTATTTGAGGAGGTAGCTAAGTGTGTGGATGAAGGTAGAGCAGTTGATGTCGTATACATGGATTTTAGTAAGGCGTTTGATAAGGTTCCCCATGGTAGGCTCATGAAGAAAGTAAGGTGATGTGGGAGAGGAAATTTGGGTGATTGGATAAGTAACTGGCTATCTCATAGAAGACAGAGGGTGGTGGTGGAGGGAAAATTTTCAGACTGGAGGCCAGTTATCAGCAGTGTACCACAGGGATCAGTGCTGGGTCCTCTGCTATTTGTGATTTTTATCAATGACATGAAAGAGGGGGCTGAAGGGTGGGTTAGTAAATTTGCTGATGACACCAAGATTGGTGGAGTAGTGGACGAGGTGGAGGGCTCTTGTAGACTGCAAAGAGACATTGATAGGATGTAGAGCTGGGCAGAAAAGTGGCAGATGGAGTTTAACCCTGATAAGTGCGAGGTGATTCATTTTAGTGAGACAAACTTGAATGAGGATTACAGGGTCGACACAAAGCTTTGAGGAATGTGGAGGAACTGAGAGATCTTGGGGGTCATACTCACAGATCTCTGAAGGTTGCCAGTCAAATGGATAGAGCCGTGAAGAAGGCTTATAGTGTGTTAGCATTTATTAACGGGGGTTTGAGTTTAAGAGCCGTGGGGTTATGCTGCAACTATACAGGATCTTGGTGAGACCACATTTGGAATAGTGTGTTCAGTTCTGGTCGCCTCACTATAAGAAGGATGTGGAAGCATTGGAGAGAGTGCAGAGGAAATTTACCAGGATGCTGCCTGGTTTGGAGGGTAGGTCTTATGAGGAAAGGTTGAGGGAGCTGGGGGTTTTCTCTTTAGAGTGGAGGAGGATGAGAGGTGACTTAATAGAGGTTTATAAGATATGAGGGGGAGAGATAGAGTGGACGTTCAGAGACTATTTCCTCGGGGGGGGGGATGTCACTGTTACTAGGGGGCAATATGGTTCATTGTGGGTGATATAGGAGGGATGTCCGAGATAGGTTCTTTACTCAGAGAGCGGTTGGGGTGTGGGCTGCACTACCTGCTGTGATAGTGGAGTCGGACACTTTAGGAACTTTCAGACGGTTATTGGATAGGCACATGGAGCACACCAGAATGATAGAGAGTGGGATAGCTTGATCTTGGGTTCGGACAAAGCTCGGTACAACATACTATGTTCTATCACTCAACAATCACCAGGCAGGAGTGTTCCCTTCCTGACTCCTTCAGCAGTCAAGGGCATTCAACCTCTGATCTTCAGCTAATGTTCTCCAAGACAGCCTTCACAACACGAGACAACGCAGAATCCCCGAACACAAACCGATAGCCAAGTTCCGCGCATGAGGACAGCCTCAACTGGGATCTTGGGTTCATGTCACACTATCTATAACCCCCACAACTTGCCAAATCTCACTAACTGTCCTGGCCCGAGACAATTCACACTTCTTTAACATATGATTATCCCTCTCTGCACGTGCATTGTCTTTGCAGGTACAGACTTGATTACCTGTAAAAGCTCACATTCCAACCATTATCTTGCAAATTGTGTCTGTGTCTATATACGCCATTTGTGAACTAAATCCTGCACTCTGCTGATGAAGCAGTGCTCTGAAAGCTTGTGCTACCAAATAAACCTGTTGAGACTTTAACCTGGTGTTGTGAGACTTCTTACTGTGTTTACCCCAGTCCAACGCCAGCATCTCTGCAATACAAAAATGCCATTCAGGGTCTAATACTACCTTCCAACAGTTAGTGCTTGGTCATTTAGGTTCTGACAAATTAAGCATTTTCCTTAATGTGCTGAGGGGTATCTGACACCCTTCCAGGCAAACTCCCGCCACTGTCATTTTACCAAATACGTTCCCTTGGAGAAGGTTGAGAGGAGAGTTGATAAGGGTATTCAAAATCATGAAGGGTCTGGACACAGTAAACAGAGAGAAACTGTTCTCACTCATGAAAGGATCAAAAATGAGGGGGCACAGATTTACAGTAATTGGCAAGTGAAGCAAAAGCTATATGAATGCTTTTTTTTCACTCAGCAAGTGGTTAGGGTTTGGAATGCTCCGTCTGAGAATGCAGTGGAGGTAGGTTCAATTGAAGCATTCAAAAAAAATTAGACAGTTAACTGAAAAGGAAGAATGTGCAGGATTACCGGAAGTAGGAAGAGGAGGGGCAATGGGCTACTTGCTCATTTCGAGAACTGATACAGACATGATGGGCCAAATGGCCTCCTCTTGTGCTGTAACAATTCTGAGAGTCTGTGAAATCTATGCCTGCGACTTATTAACCCCTTTGTTAGGGGAAAAATTATGGACTGAAAGGATCTCTCATTATTTGATGCACTTCAATTAAATCTCCCCTCCGCCTCCTCTGTTCCAAAGAAAAATACTTAAATCCTTCCTCTGAGCTAAAATTCTCCATTCCTGGCAACATCTTTCTAAATCTTCACTGTATCCTCTTGATAGCGTGATCACATCCTTCCTGCAAGGTGGTGAGAAGAACTGCACGCAGCCCAGTAGCTGCGGCCTGGTATATCTTCCCTTCTCAAACTCAATGCCTTGACAAATAAAGGGAAGTATCCCAAATCCGTCTTAACCATTTTATCGAGCTGTCCTATCACCTCCAAAGATCTGTGTATATTCCTCCATGCTTTCAGAGTCCTGCCACTGGGTGAGTGGGGGGGACAATGTTCAGAGAAGGTGGTGGTAATGTCGTATTGTTACAGGAATTATAAACCAGAGTCTCAAGCCAGTGATCTGGGGACATAGCTTTAAATCCCATCACAAAACCGGAGGGGGGGGGGTTTAAAATCAATTAATAAATCTGGAAAAGCCATTCGCAATATTGGGCGACGATGAAACTGTCAGTTGTCATAAAAACTCATCTGGTTCACTAATATCCCTCATGGAATGAGATCTACTGCCCTTATCTGGTTTGGCCTATATATGACTCTGTGGTTTACACTTAATTGCCCTTTGCAATGACAAGCAAGTCACTCAGATCAAGGGCACTAGAACAAAGAACAGTTCAGCACAGGAACAGGCCCTTCGGCCCTCCAAGCCTGTGATCATGATGCTTGCCTAAACTAAAACCACATGCGCTCAGAGTCCGTATCCATCCATTCCCATCTTATCATGTATTTGTCCAGTTGCCCCTTAAATGCCATCAGATCAGCTCCCACCACCTCCCCTGGCAGCACGTTCCAGACATTCACCACCCTCTGTGTAAAAAACTTCCTCACACATCTCCTCTAAACTTTTCCCCATGCACCTTAAATCTATGTCCCCTAGTACTTGCCTTTTCTACCCTAGGAAAGAGCTTCTGCCTATCCACTCTGTCCATGCCACTCAACCTCCATTGTTCCAATGACAACAAACCAAGTTTATCCAACCACTCCTCACTGTAATGCCCTCCAGACCAGGCAACATCCTGGTAAACCTTTTTTGCATCCTTTTCAAAGCATCCACATCCTTCTGGTAATGTGGCGACCAGAATTGTATATGATATTTTAAATGGGGCCTAACTAAGGTTCTGTACAGCTGTAGCACGACCTGTGAATTTTTATACTCAATGCCCCGGCCAATGAAGGCAAGCATGCTGTAAGCCTTCTTGACTATCTTATCCACCTGCATTGCCATTTTCAGCAATCGGTGGACATGTACGCCAGATCTCTCTGCCTATCAGTACTCATAAGAATTCTAACATTTACTGTACAATTCCTATATGCATTGGAACTTCCAAAATGCATTATCTCACATTTGTCCAGATTAAACACCATCTGACATTTCTCCACCCAAGTCTTCAACCAGTCTATATCTTGCTTTATCCTCTGATTACCTCTTCACTATCCACAACTCCACCAATTTTTATGTTGTCTGCCAACTTGCTAATCAGGCCAGCTAAATTTTCCTCCAAATCAGTTACATATATCAGTCCAAGAACCGATCTCTGTGAACCACCAGGTCTAGCCACAGCCTTCCATTCAGAAAAGCATCAAGGGGAGTATAAAACTAGCGGGCATAGGTTTAAGGTGCGAGGGGAGAGATACAAAAGTGTCCAGAGGGGCAAATTTTTCAGACAGAGGGTGGTGAGTGCCTGGAACAAGCTGCCAGAGGTAGTAGTAGAGGTGGGTACAATGTTGTCTTTTAAAAAGCATTTAGACAGTTACATGGTAAGATGGGTATAGAGGGATATGGGCCAAACACAGGCAATTGGGACTAGCTTAGGGGCTTAAAAAAAAGGCAGCATGGATAAGTTGGGCCAAAGGGTCTGTTTCCACGCTGTAAACCTCTATGGCTCTACTGATACCCTCTGCCTTCTTTGGCTAAGTCAGTGCAGTACCCATCTTGCCAGCTTTCCTGATCCTTTGTGACTTCACCATTTGTACCAGTCTACCATGAGGTACCTCGTCACATCCCTCTCTCCCCCACTTCACCTCCCCCCCACATGTACCTTGTCACATCCCTCTCTCCCCCCCTTCACCTTCCCCCCACATGTACCTTGTCACATCCCTCTCTCCCCCCCTTCACCTCCCCCCCCGCATATCCCTGTTCCCCTCCTCACACCCCCCCTTCACCCCCCCCCACATATCCCTGTTCCCCTCCTCACGCCCCCGCCTTCTCCCCCCCCGCATATCCCTGTTCCCCCCCTCACACCCCCCTTCTCTACCCCCCCGCATATCCTTGTTCCCCACCCCACCTCGTGCCCCCCTTCTCTCCTCCCACATATCCCTGTTCCCTCCCCCCGCACCCCCTTCTCTCCCCCCCGCATATCCCTGTTCCCCCCCTCGCGCCCCCCTTCTCTCCCCCCGCATATCCCTGTTTGCGCCCCCTTTCTCTCCTCCTGCATATCCCTGCTCCCCCCCGTGCCCCCCTTCTCTCCCCCCGCATATCCCTGCTCCCCCCGCACCCCCCTTCTCTCCCCCCGCGCCCCCTTCTCTCCCCCCGCATATCCCTGCTCCCCCCGCACCCCCCTTCTCTCCCCCCGCGCCCCCCTTCTCTCCCCCCGCATATTCCTGCTCCCCCCGCGCCCCCTTCTCTCCCCCCTGCATATCCCTGCTCCCCCCCCTTCTCTCCCCCCGCATATCCCTGTTCGCCCCCCCCCTCTCTCCCCCCTCTCTCACAAAACCCCCTCCCCCCTCCCCTCCCTCTCATTCCCCCCTTTCCCCTCATTCTGCCCCCTCCCCCCCTCTCTTACCATCCTCCAGCCACCAGATCGGTTGGTTTTGGTCGCGGACTCTGCCGCTCATCGCGGCCGCTCTGTGGGGAGGAGAGGCCGGGGCTCCTGAAGCCGCCGGGATGGGTGTGGGGCCCGCAGGCCCCGGCCGTTTGGGGCGGCCTCCCTCCGGGACGCCGCTGCTGGCCCCGGGCTCTCTGTGTCTGTGTCTCCGGGCTCTGACCCTCTCCCTCAGCCCTTAGGCCCCGCGCCTCACAACAACCCCGCCGGAAGCGGAAATGTCGCGGAGCTGGCCTGGAGATTGTACTGCGCGTGTTCACTCCGCTGCTGTGACATATTGGCCGCCGCCATCTTTGTGACAGGCGTTGCCTCTGAGCATTGTCTGCTCTTGCAGAAGGAAAGATTTCTTAGGTAGTCAAGAAGGCATACAGCATGCATGCTTTCATCGACTGGGGCATTGAATATAACAATTGGCAAGTCATGTTGCAGCTTTATAGAACCTTAGTTAGGCCACATTTGGAATATAGTGTTCAATTCTGGTTGCCACACTACCAGAAGGATGTGGAGGCTTTGGGGAGGGTACAGAAAAGATTTACCAGGATGTTGCCTGGTGTGGAGGGCATGAGTTATAAGGAGAGTTTGGAGAAACTTGGTTTGTTCTCACTGGAATGACGGAGGTTGAGGGGAAACCTGATAGAAGCCTACAAGATTATGAGAGGCATAGACAGAGTAGATAGTCAGCAGCTTTTTCCCAGGGTGGAAGAATCAATTACTTGGGGGCACAGGTTTAAGGTGCGAGGGGCAAGGTTTAAAGAGATGTACAAGGCAGAGTTTTTACACAGAAGGTGGTGGGTGCCTGGAACTCGTTGCTGGGGGAGGTAGTGGAAGCGGATATGATAATCACTTTTAATGGGCGTCTTGCCAAATACACGAATAGGAAGGGTGACATGGTGGCACAGTGGTTAGCCCTGCTGCCTCATAGCACCAAAGACCTGGGGTCGATTCCCAGCTTGGGTCACTGTCTGTGCAGAGTTTGCACATTCTCCCCCTGTCAGCATGGGTTTCCTCCGGGTGCTCGGGTTTCCTCCCACAGTCTGAAAGACGTGCTGGTTAGGTGCATTGACATAATCAAGCATCAGAGTGTGGTGACTAGGGGAATTTCATAATAACTTCATTGCATTGCATTGGTGCTATTGTGACACCTTATTTGTGATGAATTAAAAATAAACTTTACCTTTTAACTTTTAATTGAGGGATATGGTCCCCAAAGGGTAGGGGGTTTTACATCAAATGGGCAGCATTGTCAGTGCAGGCTTGGAGGGCCGAAGGGCCTATTCCTGTGCTGCAATTTACTTTGTTCTAAATAGCATTTGTCACAACTATTGGACATATTAAAAACACAGTCAAAAAAGAACTTTATGTTTTCAAGTGTAGTATCTGTCATAATAAAGGAAACATAGCACCTATTTCTACACAGCAAGATTCAGATTCCTGAGGCACTGGGACCAGTTCTGGGGGAGGTGACCTGTACAAATTGGACAGGTTACACCTGGGCAGAACTGGGAACGATGTCCAGAGGGACTATTTGCTGGAGCAGTGGGCAGCGTTAATATGCCAGGGGGTGAGAATCTATGTGAAGAGTCAGAAGGAAGGAGCAAGGACAAAAGCAAAAGGTAGAAAAGGGAATAAGAAAAGTGATAGGCAGAGAAACCAAGGACAAAGCTCAAACAGGGCTCTTGAGAAAAATATTGGGAGCAAGGCAAACAATGTTAAAAAGACAAGCTTAAAGGTCTTAATGCGCGGAGCATTTGCTATAAAGTGGATGAACTAATAGTGCAAGTAGATGTAAACATGTACCATATAATTGGAGACATGACTGCAGGGTGACCAGGAGTGGGAATTAAATGTCCCAGGGTGTTCAATATTTAGGAGGGTCAGACATAAAGGAAAAGTTGGTGGAGTGGCACTGCTGGTTAAAGAGGAAATTAACTCAAGAATGGGAAAGGATATTCACTCTGACAATGTGGAGTCTGTATGGGTAGAGTTGAGAAATACAGAGGGGCAAAAAACATTAGTAGATGTCATATATCGACCCCCAAACTGCAGTGATGGTGTTGGGAATGGAATTAAACACAAAATTAGAGATGCATGTGATAAAGGAATATTGGTGATCATGAGTGATTTTAATCTGCACGCAGGTTGGGCAAATCAAATTAGCCACAATGTCGTAGAGGAGGAATTCCTGGAATGTATACGGGATGACCAATGTATGGAGGAACCAACTAGACAGCAGGTCATTCTTAGACTGAGTACTGTGTAATGAGAAGGGAATCATTGCCAATCTAGCTGTACGAGACCCCTTGGGGATGAGCGACCATAACATGATAGAATTTTTTTATCAAAATGGAGAGTGAATTAATTGATTTGGAGACTAGGCTGCTGAATCTTAATAAAGTAAACTATGAGGATATGAGGTGTGGGTTGGCCTTGATAGAGTGGGGAGAGTTACTTCAAGGGATGACAGTGGATCGGCAATGGCAAACATTCCAGGAAAGCACGGGGAACTGCAGCAACTGTTTATTCCTGTCTGGCACAAAAGCAAAATGAGTAAGAGGGCCAATCCATCGCTTACAAAGGAAATTAGAGAGAGTATCCAATCCAAGGAAGAAGCATACAGATTAGCCAAGGAACATCATAGGTCTGAGAACTGGGAGCAGTTTAGAATTCAGCAAAGAGGGACCAGTGGATTGATTAAGAAGGGGAAAATACAGTACATAAGTAAGCTTGCAGGGAATATAAAGACTATAGATATGTGAAGAGAGAGAGGTCGGTGAAGACAAATGTAGGTCCCCTACAGACAGAAATGAGGGAATGTATAACAGGGGACAAAGAAATTTTTGATTGGCCATGCTAAGAAATTGCCCCTTAGTGTCCAGGGTAGCGGAGGTTAGAGGGAGGTTAGTGGGAGTAATATGTAGGGATATGGGGTTAGGGCCTGGGTGGGATTGTGTTCGGTGCAGACTCAATGGGCCGAAGGGCCTCTTTCTGCACCGTAGGGTTCTAGGATTCTATGAAATGGCCGAGCAAATGAATACATACGTTGGTTCTGTCTTCACAAAAGAGGACACGAATCACATGCCAGAAATGGAGAATGTAAGATTCAGTGAGAGGGACAAACTGTGGGAGCTCAATATTAGTAGAGAAATGGGCTGGGAAAGTTAATGGTATTGAAGGCAGATAAATCCCCAGGGCCGGATAATCTACATCTGACTACTTAAGGAAGTGTCTAGAAATAGTGGATGTATTGGTGGTCGTCCTACAGGATTCTATAGACTCTGGAACAGTCCCTGCAGATTGGCGGGTAGCAAATGTCACTCTAGTATTCAAAAATGGAGGTAGAGAGAAAACGGAATTATAGACCAGTAAATTTAACATCGGTAGTGGGAAAAATTCTCAAATTCATTATTGAGGACATTATAGCAGAACATTTCGAAAGCAGTGACAGGATCAGACAGAGTCAGCATGGATTTATGAAGGGGAAGTCATGTTTGACAAATCTGTTGGAATTCTTTGAAGGTGTAACTCGTAGAGTTGACGAGGGGAAGCTAGTTGATGTGGTATATTTGGATTTTCAGTAAGTGTTTGACAAATTCCCGCTTAAGAAATTATCATGCAAGATTAAAGGGCATGGGATTGGGGGAAGTGTATTGAGATGGATAGAAAATTGGTTGGCAGAGAGGAAACAAAGAGTAGGAATTAATGGCTGCTTTTCAAATTGGCAGGCAGTAACTAGAGAGGTGCCACAGGGATCGGTGCTGGGACTCCAGCCATTCACAATATATATATCAATGATTTGGATGAGGGAACAAAATATAACATCTCAAAGTTTGCAAATGATACCAAGTGGGAGGGTGAACTGGGATGTGGATGCAGAGATCCTTCAGAATGATCTGGACAGGTTGGATGAGTGAGCAAATCAATGGCAGATGATAGAACTTGGATAACTGTGAGGTTATTCACTTTGGAAGCAAAAACAAGAAAACAGATTACTACCTGAATGGCTGTAAATTGGGAGAGGGGAGTGTGCAGAGGGATCTGGGTGTCCTTGTGCACCAGTCACTGAAGGTAAGCACGCAGGTACAGCAGGCGGTAAAGAAGGCAAGTGGCATGTTGGCTTTCATTGCGAGACGTTTTGAGTACAGGAGCCGGGATATATTGTAATTACACAGGGCCTTAGTGAGGCCACACCTGGAGTATTGTGTACAGTTTTGGTCTCCTTTTCTGAGGAAGGATGTTCTTACTCTTGAGGGAGTGCAGTGAAGGTTTACCAGGCTGATTCCGGGGATGGCAGGACTGATGTATGAGGAGTGATTGACTAGGTTAGGATTGCTTTCGCTGGAGTTCAGACGAATGAGAGGGGATCTCATAGAAACTCATAAAATTCTAACAGGACTAGACTAGGTAGATGCAGGGCAAATGTCCCTGATGGTGGGGAAGTCCAGAACCAGGGGTCACAGTCTGAGGATTAGGACGGAAATGAGGAGACATTTCTCCACCCAATGAATGGTGAGCCTGTGGAATTCATTACCATGGAAATAGTTGATGCCAAAACATTGAATATATTCACATGGTGGCCGGATTTGGCACTTGGGGCTTATGGGATCAAAGATAATGGGGGAAAAGCAGGATTGGGCTATTGAGTTGAATGATCAACCATGACCAAAGAGGTGGATGGGGGTAAGGCAGTGGACGTGGTATATATGGATTTTAATAAGGCGTTTGATAAGGTTCACCATGGTAGGCTTCTGCAGAAAATGCAGATGTATGGGATTGAGGGTAATCTAGGAAATTGGATCAGGAATTGGCTAGCAGATAGGAGACAGAGGGTGGTGGTTGATGGTAAATATTCGTCATGGAGTTCAGTTACGAGTGGTGTGCCTCAGGGATCTGTTTTGGGGCCGCTGCTGTTTGTAATTTTTATTAATGATCTGGATGAGGGTATAGTTGGGTGGATTAGTAAATTTGCTGATGACACCAAAGTCGGAGGTGTGGTAGATTATGAGGAAGGGTGTCATAGTTTGCAGGGAGACTTAGACAGGTTGCAGAGCTGGGCCAAGAGGTGGCGGATGGAGTTTAATGCGGAGAAGTGTGAGGTAAGTCACTTTGGTAGGAATAACAGATGTGTCGAGTATAGGGCTAACGGGAGGACTCTAAATAGTGTGGATGAACAGAGGGATCTAGGTGTATGTGTACATAGATCCCTGAAAGTAGGGAATCAAGTAGATAAGGTTGTTAAGAAGGCATACAGTGTCTTGGCGTTTATTGGTAGGGGGATTGAATTTAGGAGTCGCAGCGTCATGTTGCAACTGTACACAACTCTGGTGCGGCCGCACTTGGAGTATTGTGTGCAGTTCTGGTCCCCACATTATAGGAAGGATGTGGAGGCTTTGGAGAGGGTGCAGAGGAGGTTTACCAGGATGTTGCCTGGTATGGAGGGGAGGTCCTATGAGGAGAGACTGAGGGATTTGGGGTTGTTTTCGCTAGAAAGAAGGCGGCTAAGATGGGATCTTATTGAAACATATAAGATGATTAGAGGTTTAGATAGGGTGGACAGTGATAGCCTTTTTCCTCTGATGGAGAAAGCTAGCAGGAGGGGGCATGGCTTTAAATTAAGGGGGGGTAGTTATAGGACGGATGTCAGGGGTAGGTTCTTTACCCAGAGGGTGGTGAGGGATTGGAATGCCCTGCCTGCTGCAGTTGTAAATGCGCCTAGTTTGGGGGCGTTTAAGAGATCCGTGGATAGGTTTATGGACGAAAAGGGATTGGTTTAGGTTAGAGGGTCATTGTTTTTTAACTGGTCGGCGCAACATGGTGGGCCGAAGGGCCTGTTCTGCGCTGTAATGTTCTATGTTCTATGATTGTAATGAATGGTGGAGCAGGCTCGAAGGGCCGAATGGTCTCCTCCTGCTCCTATCTTCTATGTTTCTATGTGATCTGATAATTGCGCCAAAATTTTCTGATGTCAGTTAGCACCAGGGCCTTTATCTACCTCAGCTCCCCCTCATCATCTGCCCTCCATGTGGAGAGTCAGCTGTGGCTTTCCCAACAGTGACAACCCACCACTGGCTGCAAAGTCCTCTGAGATGGTCCCTGATCATGAAAGGCGCTATATAAATGCAATAGCACTCAGAGCAGCAAAGAGGATGAAGGGTCCTGTTAACCATTATAGAATCATAGAATCCTACAATGGAGAAGGAGGGCATTCGGTCCATCTGCACCAACCACAATCCCATCCAGGCCCTATCCCTATAACCCCATGCATTTACCCTAGCTAGCCCTCCTGACACGAAGGGACAATTTAGCATGACCAATCCACCTAACCCGCACATCTTTGAACTGTGGGGGGGAACCAGAGCACCTGGAGGAAACCCATGCAGACATGGGGAGAATGTGCAAATTTCACACAGGCAGTGACCCAAGCCGGGAATTGAACCCAGGCCCATGGTACTGTGTAGGCAGCTGTGCTACTGTGCTGCCCAGTAAGGGTTCTTAGGTTCAAATAGGACCTTGGAGGGAAGAGGTGGAGAGACTCTTCCCGCTCAGAAAGGACAGTAGGACTAGGGGGCACAGCCTCAAGATAAAGGTGGGCCGGTTTAGAACGGAGTTGAGGAAGAACTTCTTCACTCAAAGGGTGGTGAATCTCTGGAATTCTCTGCCCGTTGAAGTGGTGGAGGCTGCCTCGCTAAATACTTTTAAGACTCGGGTTGATGGGTTTTTGATAAGAGAGGGGATTAAGGGTTATGGGGAGAGGGCGGGAATGTGGAACTGAGTCACGACAGATCAGCCATGATCTTATTGAATGGCGGGGCAGGCTCGAAGGGCTAGATGGCCTACTCCTGCTCCTATTTCTTATGTTCTTATGTTAAAATGTATGGGAAGGAGGCAGAAAGTATCACAAAGGAGTTGGGCATTGGATGCCATTGAGAGAGGAAGGGATTGTAGATAAAGGTTGAAGGTAAAATGTATAAATAATGAATTAATAACATGTAGACTTAATCCATTTGAACTGATAGAGTTGATGGATGGAAAGGTGGAATTGGCTGAAGAAATTTGACATCATCCAGGACAAATCAGACAACATGATTGGCACTCCACCTGTGGTGGCACCCACCATCTTCAGCAGCCAAACAGAGTGACAGCAGTGTGTACCATCTACAAGATGCAGGACTCATCAAGGTTCCCGTGACAGCACCTTCAAACCCACAGCCACTACCATCTCAAAGGACAAGAATAGCAGATACCTGGGAATATCTTCATGGAAATTCCGCTGAAAGCCACTCACTATTCTAAGTTGGGAATATATTGCTCTTCCTTCATTGCCAATGGGTCAAAATCCTGGAACTCCCTCCCTAACACCACTGGATGTACCAACACATCAGGGACTGCAGTGGTTCGAATGGGCGGCTCACCACCACCTTCTCAAAAATAATTAGGGTGGGCAATAAATGTTGGCCCCCTCCAGTGTTGTCCACATCCTATGAAATAAAAAAGTTAATAAGGGACCTTATTATTCTTTCCATGAAAACTTATTCCCTCACAGTGCCCTCCCATGATTCCTTCATTGTTACACCAATGGCTATTTTAGTGCTGCTTCCTGCTCTTGTCTGGACCTGGAAAACTTTATCAATTTCACTTCCAATTTCCATCCCTCTATCACCTTCACATGGCCCATCTCTGACATTTCTCTTCTCTTCCTTGACCACTCTCCATTTCTGGTGATAGATTGTCCACAGAATTGATTACAAGCCCACCGACTCCCACAGCCATCTTGACTACAGCTGTTCACACCCCACATCCTGTACAAGGACTCCATCCCACTCTCTCAGTTCCTTTGCCTCTGTAGCATCTGTTCTGATGATGCCACCTTTCCAAAATGGTGCCACTGATTTTTTTTTAATTGTGATTTTCCAAAGCTCTCAACTTTGTCTCCCACTCCACTGCTCTCACACCCTTCCCTCTCGTGCAGCACCAGGATGGAGTTCCCTCTTGTCCTCACTTTTCACCAACCTCACATTCAAAGAGTCATCATCCACCATTTCTGCCAACTCCATCATGAAGCCATCACTCAACACATCTTCCCCTCACTCCCCTGTCGGCATTCTGTAGGGACTGTTCTTTCTGAGACACCCTAGTCCACTCCTCAATCACACCCAACATCTCGCCCACCTCCAACACCACCTTCCCAAGCAATTGTAGCAAGTGCAACATCTGCCCCTTCACCTCCCCCCCCCTTGCTCACCATCCCAGGGTCCAAACATTCTGCTGTCATCAAACAGTTGAATGGTCTTATATATTAAACAGATCTTTATCTTCACCCTACCTGTAGCTGCAATGCTGTATTCAGCACCCAAGGCTTCTCCTTTGCCCCTGTGTAATTCATAAACGGTATGCTTTGTCTGTAAAGCGCACTAGAAACTGTATCCTAGTATATGTGGCAATAAATCACATCAATCAATTAATTTCTTTCAGGTGAAGTGGTTAATTGCATTCACTGCTCCCTGAGTCTCTGGATTACTCCTCCAGTGATAATATCACTCCACCACCACCTGCCCTAGAATGGATTTAGCCCATTCCTTTGACAAACTACTATGAGATCTACAAACATCACAAAAAAACGGATTATCTGTTTGTGAGGTTTATTTGCTGTGCATAAGTTGGCTGCCACGTTTCCACATTACACTTACAGCGATTACACTCCAGTTTCCTCCCACAGTCCATAAGACGTGCTGGTTAAGTGCATTGGCCATGCTAAATTCTCCCTCAGTGTACACCAACAGGTGCCAGAGTGTGGTGATTAAGAGATTTTCATAGTAGCTTCATTGCAGCGTTAATGTAAGCTTACCTATGACACGAATGAAGATAAATAAACTTCATGCTCATCACATTGGGACAACCTGGGCTTGTGAAATGCACTACACAGGAAATAGGAGCAGGCCCTGCGACTTCCATCTTTCTGCCTCTATCAGTCACAGACTCCTCAGTAAACTCACACATTGAGTAGCCAAGTGTTCCATGTAAAAAGACACCTGAGGCTGTTAGTGAGTCAAAGTACAGTAATTTTATTCCAAAAGCTTTTGGGAGAGACCTGGCACCTAACAGTGGTTTACCGGGCTTCTCCGTGAACACAAATAAGTGTGGGTATTTATACATCATGATTACCAGCACCAGTCATGACGCAAACTCTGGTATCAGTCAGGACCCGAATGCTTCTGATTCTAGTCATGATGCAGCCCCAGGCTTCAGCTAGGACCTGCAACTTGTCTGGCAGCTTCAGTCATGATGCAGATATCGGTACAGTCACGATCCACAGCGGCTTCGGCGGCTTCTTCATTGAAGTAACTTGTGTGGTCGCAGCTTCCCAGCAGGACTCCTCCTGTCAAATAGCCGTTATCGCACTCTACCATCTGTAGCTGTTTAACTATGTTTAGCTATTACAAACAGGAAGAGTTTGCAATGTCTGCAAAAGAAATTCAAATTTAACTACTTGTCTTTATGGAAATGAAAGTTAAAGAATGAAAGACATGAACAAGTAATGAAAACATGAATAAACAATTTATATTGATACCAAGAGCAGTATAAGCTCGAGGAGATCAGCCATGAGGAAGGGTTATGATTGTGTTATATGCTAGGTACAAAATGCATTAAATTCATTCACCCTTTCCCTTCTTCACCAAGGTTCACTGATCAGGAATATCCAATGTTTGATTGTTAAAGAGCTGACTGCTCTCAGTCAAGGGCAATGGTTTAATGAAGGAGTCCATCTAAAGAAACACGGCCATAATGAAGAGTTCTAAGGGTATTTTCCTATAAATAAGAACCTAAAAAAGTTATTTATTAGTCACAAGTAGGCTTACATTAACTCTGCAATGAAGTTACTGTGGAAATCCCCTAATCACCACACTCTAGCGCCTGTTTGAGGACGCTGAGGGAGAATTTAACCGATGCACCTAACTAGCACGATATTCAGATTGTGGGAGGAAACCAGAGCACCCGAAGGAAACTCATACAGACGCAGGGAGAAAGTTTATGTCCCACAGACAGCGACCCAAGCTGGGAATCGAATCTGGGTCCCTGCCACTATGAGACAACAGTGCTAATCCACTGTGCCACCGTGCCGCCCACTCTTAAAGAATTTAAGAGTTTACTTTTTTCAAGAACGATGCTTAATTACACATCCTGATTTATCTGCCCACAGCAGTAAGGGAATTCTTCGTAAGAAAAACACACACCCAAAACTACACATCAGCATTTTCTTTGCACTTTCAGCACAGCCTTCACAATGTGGGATTTGATAAGCTTATACTGATAATTCCAGATCACATTCAACAGGACTTTTTTCAACCTCGAACCACGTTATAAGTTAAAACTCAACCTCCTGTCTAATGGGAATTAACCAGCATGAGTCCATTTAGGCCTGGGTTTCTTAGAATCAATGAGATTGATGTGGACCTTACACAGAATTTGAGAGTTACACACATTTTCTTAGAATCGAAAAGGAGTGTCCTTAAGAACTGTGATCAAAACCAAATTTGGAACATGAAGGAGCTGAACCTAATTACAATCAGGATGCCACCCCATATAGGTCAGAACTTCACTCCACAGCCTCAAAGAAAATTGCAAATATTGAGAAAAGACTTTTTGGATTTGCTTAACTCACTCAGGCATCTCTCACAAGGTAAAGGTTTAACTGCTGAGGCTCAATGAAGAGGATTCTCTCCCTCTTGCTAACTCTGTAATCTTCATTTGGGGAATTAAGGAAAATGCTACTTTAAGAATTGACAATGTTCTACTTAAAACATTAACTGAAATGTAAAACTGGATGCTCTACTAGAACCATGATTAGATTTTTTTCTCTTTTTCCTAGAACCTGTTTCATGTTTCCATTGACCATTTCTACCTGACTGATTTTGCATGTTCAGTTCTTTAATAAACTTGTATATATATTAGGGTTATATTGCCTCATGTAGTCTTCTGTACCACCTGCATGAGAACCTGGCTCCTTTCTCCCTTTAGTCATGGAGTATGTTATCGAAGATTGGTCGACTGTCTAAATATAGGGGAAGAATTATAATCCATCAGAGCTTAGAGTTGTAATTATTTCACCTTCCGCAACTCTTAATGTTCGAAACAAAACCCAAAGTTCTACATTCTGGAGATTATATGGTTATAATATCAGATCAAAAGCACTCTGCAGTAAAGAATAAATACTGAGAGGATGTTTTCCCTCATGGAGGACAAGAGGGCATAGTCTCAAAATAAAGGGCTGTCAGTTTAAGACTGAGATGACGAGGAATTTCTTCTCTCAGAGAGTTGTGAGTCTTTGGAGCTCCTTGCCATAGAGAACTATGGAGGACAGAGTCCTTGTGTATATTTAAGGCTGAGATAGATAGATTTTTGATGAGTAAAGGAATCAAGGCTTACGGGGAAAGGGCAGAAAAGTGGACACGAGGAACATTGGATCACCCATGATCCTCTTAAATGGCAGAACAGGCTTAAGGAACTGAACGGCCTACTTGTGTTCCTATTCCTTGTGAGCCTATGGTCTTTTTTCTCCCTGGAACATTGGCCTGCAGCATTTTGTTTTAGGAAAGTGGGTGTTGATGATTATGGAACTGACCCCAGAAAGAATATGGGGCAGCACAGCGGTTAGCACTGCTGCCTCACAGCGCCAGGGACCCGGGTTCAATTCCCGGCTTGAATCACTGTTTGTGTGGAGTTTGCACGTTCCTCTCTCTCCGCGTGGGTTTCCTCTGGGTCCTCCGGTTTCCTCCCGCAGCCCAAAGATATGCTGGTTAGGTGCTGGATTCTCCCTCAGTGAACCCAAACAGCTGATGGAGATTGACGACTAGGGGAATTTCACAGTAACTTCATTGCGGTGTGAATGTAAGACTACCTGTGACACAAAGAAATAAACTTCAAGGTTAGATTAGGTGGATTAAATTGTCTCACTGTGTCCGAAGATGTGCAGGTTAGATGGGATTTAGCCAGGATAAATGTGCAGGGTTACAGAGAGGGCCTGGGTAGGAAGCTCTTTAGGAGGGTTGGTACAGACTCGATGGGCCGAATGGCCTCTTTCTGCACTGCGGATTCTCTGGTTATATCAGTACTCCAGCAAGAGACGGTTGGAATCTGGGAGAAAACAGGAGCAAGCAGGCCTCAGCTCCCCCGCTCTATCCACACCGAACCGTTTGGTGGACAAGGCTCTTCCCGCTCGCCTCTCCCGCCCCCCCGGGTGCCCAGGCCGGGACGCCGCGTCCTTAGCGACCGCCCGGGCAACCGTCATGGCGGCCGCTGGCCGGGCATGCGCAGTGCCGGCCGAAGGGTCGGACAGGAGCATGCGCAGTGGGGTGCAGCGCGGGGCGGAGCGTGCGCAGTGGGGCGAGGCGCGGGGCGGAGCGTGCGCAGTGGGGTGAGGCGCCAGGCGGAGCACGCGCAGTGCTGTGAGGCGCGGGCGGCGCATGCGCAGTGCTGTGAGGCGCGGGCGCGGAACATGCGCAGTGCGGTCAGGCACCAGCCGGAGATGGAGAGTGAGGTGGGTTTTGCTGCGGATTGATTGTATTTATTTAATGGGCTCAGTGGCCACGGCAGGACCTCCGGCTCCCATTGCCTTGGTTCAGTTTAAATCCCCTGTCTCTTTTGGCTTGATCAGCACAGCAGCCTCGGTTTTTCCTGCAGAGGCTGTCCGCAGGATCAGACTGACTTTGTGAGGCAGGATCTTGACTGGAAAGTCTCTGTGAAGGGATGTTAGGCCAGGTGAGGCTTCAACAAGCTTCACTGATGCTGCCAGAGCCCTGTGTTTATTTCATAGAAACTAGAAGCAGGAGGAGGCCATTCAGCCCTCTGAGCCTGCTCCACCATTCATTTTGATCATGTCTGATCATCGAATTCAATTTCCTAATCCCCCCCTTCTCCCCCAATATCCTAATCCCCCCCTTCTCCCCCCTCTACCCCCCTATACCCCCCATCCTAATCCCCCCTTTTCCCCCAATATCCTAATCCCCGCCTTCTCCCCCAATATCCTAATCCCCGCCTTCTCCCCCAATATCCTAATCCCCGCCTTCTCCCCCAATATCCTAATCCCCGCCTTCTCCCCCAATATCCTAATCCCCGCCTTCTCCCCCAATATCCTAATCCCCGCCTTCTCCCCCAATATCCTAATCCCCGCCTTCTCCCCCAATATCCTAATCCCCGCCTTCTCCCCCAATATCCTAATCCCCGCCTTCTCCCCCAATATCCTAATCCCCGCCTTCTCCCCCAATATCCTAATCCCCGCCTTCTCCCCCAATATCCTAATCCCCGCCTTCGCCCCCAATATCCTAATCCCCGCCTTCTCCCCCAATATCCTAATCCCCGCCTTCTCCCCCAATATCTCCTGATCCCCGCCTTCTCCCCCAATATCTCCTGATCCCCGCCTTCTCCCCCAATATCTCCTGATCCCCGCCTTCTCCCCCAATATCCCCTGATCCCCCCCTTCCCCAATATCTCCTGATCCCCCCCCCTTCTCCCCCAATATCCCCTGATCCCTTTAACCCTATATCTAATTTCTTCTTGAAATCAGACAATGTTTTGGCCTCAATTACATTTTGTGATAGTGAATTCTGCACACTCACCACCCTCTGGGTGAAGAAATTTCTCCTCACCTCCATTCTAAAAGATTTATCCCTAATCTTCAAACTATGACCCCTAATTCTGGACCCCCCCCCCCCCGCAATCGGGAACATTCTTTCTGAACCTACCCTGTCTAACCCTCTTAGAATTTTGTAAGTTTCTATGAGATCCCCTCTCACTCTTCTAAACTCCAGTGAATATAATCGTAACTGACTTAATCTCTCCCCATATGACAAACCTGTCATCCAGGAATCAGCCAGGAACAAGCGTGGTAAACCATTCACTGTACTCCCCCTATAACAAGAATGTTGTTTCAATAATTTCTGTCTTGTCCCAGTGAGTCGGACACTCGCCTCTGAGTTAAAAGGTTCCAGGTTCAGGGCTCAGTCCAGCAACTTTGCACCAAGTTCCAGGCTAACCCAGAGCCACACTGAGGATGTGCTGCCTTTTGGATGAGATTTCAAATCAACCTCCCACTTCCCCCTCTTAGGAGTGTTTAAAAGTTCCCAGGGCTTTTTTTTTGACCAAGGGTCATTTAGACTCAAAACGTTGGCTCTATTCTCTCCCACAGATGCTGTCAGACCTCCTGAGATTTTCCAGCAATTTCTTTTCATTTCAGATTTTCATCTGCTTAATTTTGTTCATTTCTCAAAAAAAATGAATTATCTGGTCATCATCACATTGCTTTTTGTATGATCTTATTATTTGCAAATGGACTGCTGTTTCTTTCATTATAACGGTGATAATGTTTCAAAAATATTCCAAATTGGCTGTCAGGATTGTGGAAGACACTTTTTTATTCATGTGGATGGTCTCCTTATGTAAACATAGAATTCTACAGTGCAGAAGGAGGCCATTTAGCCCATTGAATCTGCACCAACCACAATTCCACCCAGGCTCTATCCCCATAATCCCATGCACTTACCCTAGCTATCCCCCCGACACTAAGGGACAATTTAGTATGGCGAATTCACTTAACCTGCACATCTTTGAAGTATGGGAGGAAACCAGAGTGCTCGGAGGAAACCCACGCAGATATGGGGAGAATGTACAAACTCCTCACAGACAGGGACCCAAGCCGGGAATTGAACCCGGATCCCTGGTGCTGTGAGGCAGCAATGCGATCCACTGTGCCACTGTGCTGCCCATGCAGTAAACATGAAACTGTAGCTTCGCAAGATCCACACCTGGCCAGGGAAAGTTAGGCTGCAATCCATCTGTCTTTACACTTTATACCAAATGTGAAGGGAAAATGCCAAGGATGCATAATTTGTAACCAGAGAGTAGTCTGGAAAACATAACATGAAAATGTTTGGGAATACAGCACAATCTGCATTTAATTGCATACATGTATACCTCCTCCCCCTTCAGACAGCCTCTCCATCAAGGCTACAGTTCATATAGAATCGTACACAGCAGAAGAGGCCCTTCAGCCTATCAAGTCTGCCCTGACATGTGAGAAACACCTGTCCTCCCATCTAATCCTATTTACCAGCACTTGACCCGTAGCTCTGAATGTTATGATGTGCCAAGTACTCATCCAGATACTTTTGAAAGGATGTGAGGCCCCCTCCCCCCAACCTGCTCCTAGGCAGCACATTCCAGACCGTCACCACCCTCTGAGTGAAAAAGTTTTTCTCCACATTCCCCCCCACCCCAAACCTCCTTCCTGCCCCTCTATGTCTGTTGGCTGATGTATATGAGTTGTTTTTGATGACTCTTAACTGGACTGAGCCGCATTCTCGTGAATTACAGGTACCACTGGAATTATCCTGCATTGTCTCTGCTGGTCAGCTTTCCGTTATTCCACACTTAAGTAAAACTATTTGAAGGTAACTGAGATATTCTGGCATTGTGCCTGATAGTTTAGTGATTCAGTGCAATTTTGGGTAGTGTGAAATTAATCCCAAGTGAAACTATTCTTGTTTTGAGGAGCACTTTCATATCCCACTTTTATCCCAACTTGTAGATGTGCAGGAGTTTGTACCTGTGTGTGAGCCTAAACAATGGTCTGTTCAGCCATTGAGTGCAGCGTTCAGTCCTGTTTCCCACCCCCCCCAATATCAACACCCAGTGAAGCAAATGTTTTAAAAATGTGTCTTGGAGTTACAAATAACTTTGAAAAGCTTCTGAGCTGATAACTGTATAACTGACTGAAAGATGCATTCTGGAAAATTTGTTCTCCAGGGCTGCAGGATGACACAGTACAGGAAGAGGCCTCATTGTGCCTGTGCTGACTCTTTGAGAGAGCTATCCAATTAATCCCATTCCCCTGCTCTTTCCCCATAGTCCAGCAAATTTCCTCCCTTCAAGTATTTATCCAATTTTTTTTTGAATGTTGTAATTGAACCTGCTTCAATCATCCATTCAGTGAATACTTTCCATATCAGGGCAGTTCACCATGTAAAACATTCTCACAGAATAGAACGGTTACAGCACAGAAGGAGACAATTTGGCCCATCCAGTCTGTCCTATCTCTTTTTACTCAGCTAGTCCCACTTCCCTGCCTTTTACCTTGTAGCGCTACAAGTTTTCTCTCTTCAAATAATTATTCAATTCCCTTTTGAAAGCCCTGATTGAATCTGCCCCCACCACACTCTCAGGCAGTGCATTGCAGACCTCAATAACTCACTGCGTAAAAAAGGTTTTCCTCATGACACAGTTGATTCTTTTGCCAGTCACCTTCAATTGGTTACCTCTGGTTCTTAAGCTTTCTGCTAGTGCTTTCCAACTCTGATAGCATCATAGAATCCCACAGTGCAGAAAGTGGCCATTCAGTCCGTCAGGCGTCCACCGACAACAATTTCACCCAGGCCCTATCCCTGTAACTCCACATATTTACCCTCCTAATCCCCCCGAATCTGAAGCTCAATGTAGCATGGCCAATTTGAATTCAATAAAAATCTGGAATTAAAAGTCTAATGATGACCATGGAACCATTATCGATTGTCATAAAAGCCCACCCGATTCACTAATGTCCATTAGGGAAGGAGATCTTCCATCCTCACCTGGTCTGGCCAACACGTGACTCCGAATCCACAGCAATATGATTGATTCTTAACTGCCCCTCAAGGGGCAGTCAGGGATGGGCAATAAATGAGATGCCCACATGCTATAGAAGAATATATTTTAAAAAATCAACTTAACCCGCACATTTCTCCATGGCAGCTCCTCATAGAATTATAGAATCCTACAGTGCAGAAGGAGGCCATTCAGCCCATCGAGTCTGCGCCAGCCACAATCCCACCCATGCCCTATCCCTACATCCCGTGCATTTACCTTAGCTAGCCCCCCTGACACTAAGAGGAAATTTAGCGTGGCCAATCCACCTAACTCGCACATCTTTGGACCCTGGGACGAAAATGGAACATACAAAGGAAACCAATGCAGACACTGGGAGAATGTGCAGAATCCATGCAGACAATTACCCGGGCCTGAAATTGGGTCCCTGATGCTGTAAGGCAGCAGTGCTAACCACTGTGCCACCCAGACTTTTTCCTTTCTCCTCCCAATCTTTTATTTTCCATGAGGAACAGTCTGAGTTTCTCCAATCTCGTGTAATATTTTCTGCAGCTTCTCTAAAAAGCCTTTCCTAAATTTTATTAATACTCCTCCAGGTGTCTCTGTACTTGCAATCTCTTGTTGATAACAATTTAGTTCATTCTTCCCATTAAAAAACATCAGCTCATGCTTCTCTATTTAAATTTCACCTCCCACCTGTCTACCCATTTCACTGTGTTTTATTTACTTCATTTCTGCCTTTGACATCATTGAAAAACTTTGCAAATAGCAAGCCATTAACATACATATCAAAGAGAGCAGTGATCACACTGTCAACTGTTGGGGGAGTACAACATTACACTTCCTTCCAGTCTGATAAATAACTGTCACCACTACCATTGAGTGGTGCTCAGGAGAAGAGTGATATTAGATTCAAAACATTAACTCTGTTTCTCTCTCCGCAGATGCTGCCAGGCATGCTGAGTTCATCCAGTCTTTTCTGTGTTGTTCAGCACAACTCACTGCTTCTGGTCCCATTAAGAAGTCTCACAACACCAGGTTAAAGTCCAACAGGTTCATTTGGTAGCAAACGTCACTAGCTTTTGGGGCTCTACCCCTTTGTCAGGTGAATGTGGAGTTCTGATCACAAACAGGGCATATAAAGACACACTCTCCGTTTACAGAATACTGATTAGAATGCGAGTCTTTACAGCTAATCAAGTTTTAAAGATGCAGACAATATGAGCGGAGATAGCGTTAAGCATAGGTTAAAGAGATGTGTATTGTCTCCAGCCAGGACAGTAAGTGAGATGTTGCAAGACCAGGCCAGTCATGGAGGTTACTGATAGCGTGACATGAACCCAAGATCCCGGTTGAGGACGTCCTTGTGTGCGGAACTTGGCTATCAGTCTCTGCTCAGAGACTCTGCTGCTGTGTGTCATGAAGGCAGCCTTGGAGAACGCTTATCCAAAGATCAGAGGCCGAATGCTCGTGACCGCTGAACTGTTCCCCAACAGGAAGAGAACACTCCTGCCTGGTGATTGTCGAGCAGTGTCCATTCATCCGTTGTCGTAGCGTCTGCATGCTTTCCCCAATGTACCATGCCTCGGGACATCCTTTCCTACAGCGTATCAGGTAGACAATGTTGGCCGAGTTGCAAGAGTATGTACCGTGTGCCTGGTGGTTGGTGTTCTCGTGTGAGATGATGGCATCCCTGTCGATGATCCAGCAGAGGTTGCTGTGTGGCTGGGTTGTGTGGTGTCGAGGTCACTGTTCTCCTGAAGCTGGGTAGTTTGCAGCGGACAATGGTCTGTTTGAGGTTGTGCGGTTGTTTGAAGGCAAGAAGTGGGGGCATGGGGATGGCCTTCGCGAGATGTTCGTCTTCATCAATGATATGTTGAAGACTCCAGAGAAGATGTCGTAGCTTCTCAGCTCTGGGGAAGTACTGGACAACAAAGGGTACCCTGTCCACCGTGTCCCATGTTTGTCTTCTGAGGAGGTCAGTGCGGTTTTCGCTGTGGCGCGTCAGAACTGTCAGAACATGAAGATGTTGGCATATTGAGGTGCACATGTGGTCCCCATGCACAGGTTTGAACAAGACTTCTTCACAGCTCAGGGCCTTCAACCGATGCTATAAACTCGATACATTGATGACATTTTCTTCCTTTGGACTCATGGTGAATAATCACTGAAACAACTATATGATGACATGAACAAGTTCCACAGTGGGAAACTGCACCAACCTCCTCAGAAGGTGGACAGAGTACCCTTTGTTGTCCAATACTTCCCCCCGGAGCGGAGAAGCTACGACATCTTCTCCGGAATCTTCAACATGTCATTGATGAAGAGAAACATCTCGCCAAGGCAGAGCCCCGAAAGCTAATGGTATTTGCGACCAAATGAACCTGTTGGACTTTAGCCTGGTGTTGTGAGACTTATTACTGTGCTTATCCTTGTCCAATGCTGGGGTTATCCATACTAGATCGGGCAAAAAGCAAGCGAGCAGTAGTAACAAGGAACTCACTAGTTAGAGACACGGACAGGTGTTTCTGTGGTGAGACTCCAAAATGGTGTGTTGCCTCCCTGGTGCCAAGGTCAAAGATGTCTCTGAACGATTGCAGGACATTCTTCAGGGGAAGGATGAGCAGCCCAATCCAAACTCAGCTCCCCAATCATAGCTGTTGGTAAAACAGTCAATGCTTCAAGAGAAAAGTCAGAATAGACAACTCTGGAGATACAGTTCATGTCTTGTGAAACAATTCTTTTGATTTTTAAAGCGTTTAAATCTATTTTGGACATTAATAGTTTTAGTCACTGAGGAAAGAATAATAGGATAAAAAGAAGTTCAGAAAGCATTATGAGAGAATGTAATATATTTCCCAGTAACAGATTTATCGTGGCATCAGCTGGTGAAAATGTGGACATGTAACCTGAAAAGATTCACACAAAAAATGGAACAAGATGTGCCTGCGGGAGATTCTGAGGCTCAGCAGCTGCCACAATAATGTATTTTTAAGCAGTTGCAACACATTGTCTCTTATAGGTAATCGCAACGACACCACCACTGACCTGTAACATGGAGGAGCAAGTCAGTCAAACCAGCAGCCCTGAAAGTGGGACCCACCTGTCCAATGTGAGTGGCTTCTCACTGGGAGAGGCGATCGTCCAGAGAGCAAAGCAGGTAATGCCACGGGGAAGGGAATGAACAGATGTGACTGCAGGGTGACCAAAGCAGGGGATTACATATTGAAGGAGACTCTACCTTCAGGAAGGACTCTCAACTAAAATTTAAAGTTTATTTATTAGTGTCACAAGTAGGCTTACATTAAGAACATAAGAAATAGGAGCAGGAGTAGGCCATCCAGCCCTTCGAGCCTGCCCCGCCATTCAATAAGATCATGGCTGATCTGTCGTGGCTCATTTCCACCTTCCCACCCTCTCCCCATAACCCTTAATCCCCTCTCTTATCAAGAACCCATCAACCCGCTTCTTAAAAATATTTAGCGAGGCAGCCTCCACCACTTCAACGGGCAGAGAATTCCAGAGATTCACCACCCTTTGAGTGAAGAAGTTCCTCCTCAACTCCGTTCTAAACCGCCTCCCCTTTATCTTGAGACTGTGCCCCCTAGTCCTACTGTCTTTTTTGAGCGGGAAGAGTCTCTCCACCTCTATCCTATCCATCCCATTCATCATCTTATACGTCTCAATGAGATCTCCCCTCATTCTTCTAAACTCTAACGAGTACAAGCCTAGTTTATTCAGCCTCTCCTCATAGCTCAACCCCCTCAACTCCGGTATCAGCCTAGTAAACCTCCTCTGCACTCCCTCCAAGGCCAAAATATCCTTGCGCAGGTGCGGCGCCCAAAACTGCACACAGTACTCCAGCTGCGGCCTCACCAGTGCCCTATACAGCTGCAGCAAGACCTCCCTACTTTTATATTCAATCCCCCTCGCTATGAAGGCCAGCATCCCATTCGCCTTCCTGACCACCTGCTGCACCTGCAAGCTGGGTTTTTGCGACTCATGCACAAGGACCCCGAGGTCCCTCTGCACCGTCGCCTGCTGCAGTTTTTCGCCACGTAAGTAATAGTAAGTAAGTAAGTAAATACATTAACACTGCAATGAAGTTACTATGAAAATCCTCTTGTCACCACACTCCGGTGCCTGTTCGGTACACTGAGGGAGAATTTAGCATGGCCAATGCACTTAACCAGCATGTCTTTCAGACTGTGGGAGGAAACCGGAGCACCCGGAGGAAACCCACACAGACACGGGAAGAATGTGCAGACTCCAATCAGACAGTGACCCAAGTTGATAATCGAACCAGGTCCCTGGTGCTGTGAGGCAGCAGTGCTAGCCATTGTGCCACAGCACCGCCCCAACTGCCCTTGGGCAACTAAGGATGGACAATATGGGGGCCAGCCAGTGACACCCATGTCCCATGAATGAATTAAAAAAGGTCACGCTAAAGGGCAAAGGAGATGAGACGGTGCTTTAGTAAAGGATAAGATCAGTAGATTACTGAAAGAGGATCTTAGATGGTAAGAACAAGATAGCGGATCAGTTTGGGTGGAGCTAAGAAACAGCAAGGGGCAGCAATCATTGGAACAGTTATTTAGGCCATCAAACAGCAGTGGCAATGTAAGGCACCGTATCAATCAGGAAATTAGCAATGAATGTAAGAAGGATAATACAGTAATCATTGGCAGACTTTAACTAACACATACACTGGGTAAATCTAACAAGCACTAATGTTGAGGAGGATGATTTGCTGGAATGTCTGTGAGATACTTTTCCAGAGTAGTATGTTGGAACCAACAAAAAACAGATTATCTTGGATCTAGAATTGTACAAAGAGAAGGCTAATAAATCTTGTAAAAGAACCCTGAGGAAAGAGTGACAATAATGTGATCAAAGTTTCCGTTAAGTTTGAAAACATTGTGGTTTGATTTAAAATTAGTTGGTAGACAGGCAATGACTGGTCTTTGCAGAATGGACACGTGGTTTACAACAAATTACAGTTATCAAAGGCTCAAAACCCCAACAGGAAAAGTGACTCAACTGTGGCTAACAAAGGAATTTAAAGATGGGACTTTGAAAGGGTTGATATAGGAGGAGAGCGTAAACAGTTTGGCTTATATTCGTTGGGGTTTAGAAGGATGAGAGGGGATCTGATCGAGTATATAACATTTTAAAAGGGATTAATGAAGTAAATGTAGACCATTTCCCTTTGTGGGGCAATCTAGAACACCAGGTCACAGGTATAGGTTGGGAGGCGGTAGATTTAAAACTAAGATGAGGAGGAACTAGTTCTCACAGAAGGTGGTGAATTTATGGAACTTGCTGTTCTATAGCACGGTGAAATCTGAATCATTAAATGGTTTCTAGAGGAAGATAGATATATTTCTAATAATAAGGGGATATGGGGACAGATAGGAAGGTGGATTTGAGACCAGGGAGAGATCAGCCATGATCTGATAGAATGGCGGAGCAAGGCCAAAGGGCTGAATGGCCTACTTCTGCTCCTAATTCCTATGTTCCTATGTAAAGTTGCCAAAAAGTAGTAAGCCTGAGGATTAGGAGCGTTTTCAAATTCTGCAAAGGACCCAGAAACCGATAAAGAAAGGAAGAATAAAATATGGAATTAAACTAGCAAGAACCATAAAGTGAACTGGAAAAGATTCTATAGCAGGCTTCAGCAACTTTCTCACTTGGGGATGGGGAACACATTTCCATTTGTTCCTCATTCATGGGGCCAATCAGCAAATTTTGCAAAAACAAGGTTTAGCACAACATTAACCTAAACCTTTAAAAAGCAGCACTGAGAAAAGGACCAATTCACTGAGCAAAAGTAAAGCAATGTCAGAGTTTTAAATCTACCGCTTCTCAACCTATACCTGTGACCTCTTACTAAATTTTAAAAAGAGTAATTAATAAAAATGATCAGTGGGTGAAAGGGTTGGGGGGTGTGTGCGTGCGTGTGTGTGAGAGAGAGAGAATGTGTCGGTGTGTGTGTGTGAGACAAAGGGTCGGGGGTGTGTGTGTGAGAGAGTGTGTCGGGGTGTGTATGTGTGTGAGACAAAGGGTCGGGGTGTGTGTGTGTATATGTGTGTGTGAGAGAGTCGGTGTATGTGTGTGAGACAGAGGGTCGGGGGGGGGGTGTGCATGTGTCAGTGTATGTGTGTGAGACAAAGGGTCGGGGTGTGTGTGTGTAAGGGTCAGTGCGTGTGCCAGACTCACCCTCTGTCTCAGGGTGCTCAGTACTCGGCACGACCACTATCTGTGCGTGTTGGTGCATAGAACATGGGTGTCGCTGGCTGGCCAGCATTTGTTGCCCATCCCTAGTTACTCTTGAAACTGAGTAGCTTCAGAGGACAGTTGAGAGTTAATCATATTGCTGTGGATCTGGAGTCACATGTTGGCCAGATGGTAAGGACGGCAGATTTCCTTGTCTAAAGGACATTAGTGAACCAGATGGGTTTTTCCGACAATCGACAGTGGTTTCATGGTCTTCAGTAGATTCTTAATTCCATGTACCTTTTATTGAATTCAAATTCCACCACCTGCTACGGCGGGATTCATAAGAACATAAGCATAAAGAGCAGGAGTAGGCCATCTGGTCCCTTGAGCCTGCTCCGCCATTTAATAAGATCATGGCTGATTTGAACCTGGGTCCCTGGAACGTTAGTGTAGTGATAATACCACTGGACCAGTGGTATTCTCACTTCCCTTGTGAATGGGCCTGTGATCATTTCAGCCCTGAAAAGTACCCAGCCTATCCCAGATTACACTGGAATCTCAAAGGCTTGACCAAAGACTGGCAGATCTATCAAACTGCATATTCCTTCCACTGTAAGCTTAGTAATCCCTAAGGTAGGGACATGTTCGACAAAACTTTGTGGGTCGAAGGGCCTGTATTGTGCTGTAGTTTTTCTATGCTTCTATTAGTAAGATAGAGGGTTATAGGTAAACCTAGTAATCTCTAAGGTAGGGACATGTTCAGCACAACTTTGTGGGTCGAAGAGCCTGTATTGTGCTGTAGTTTTTCTATGTTTCTTCTATGTTTGCAATAGGCAAAGGTCAGACTGTACCCAACCAGTCCATGTTGCAAAACTCAAACACCAGTGCCCAACAGTAGATGTGACTCTGCAATTGGACAACAGTAATCCTGTGTGCAGTGCTGACAATGGTTGTCCATCTGGCTTGCAGTGTGGCACTTTTGTGTGTACTGGCAGCTACATATGACTGCACAGGGTCCTGTTCTTTGCAGGTGGAAAGAACATGTATATACATTGCGACTATCCCAACTAAACAAAATAAGTGACTGTCATTCATTGGCTTATTCCTCAGGGCAATGCTTTGAACAATCAGAGTCAAGATGCCTGGTTTAAATTTTCCACCAATGCTCAGCATTTCTCTGTCAGCCACCATTCATGTATTCTCCATGGCAACACCTCATACAATCATAAAACCCTACAGTGCAGAAAGAGGCCATTCAGCCCATTGAGTCTGCATCGATCACAATCCTACCCAGGTCCTATCCCGTAACCCCATGCATTGACCCTAGCTAGTCCCCCTGAACTAAGGGTCAATTCAGCATGGCCAATCCACCTAACCCACACATCTTTGGACCGTGGGAGAAAACCGGAGCACCCGGAGGAAACCCACACACACACGGGAAGAATGTGGAAATTCCACATACACAGTGATTGAGGCCGAGTCCCTGGCGCTGTGAGGCAGCAGTGCTAACCATGGTGCCACTGTGTCGCCCAATCAAACCTCTACTAATCAACACTCTTAGACAGTTTAAAGTTGTAGTTTCCTTTGACATTGGTAATCTTGTGATTTTCCTAATACCATTTTAATAGTAATCATTTTAGGTTCCGTTCTGTCATTAGCCCCTTTCTGGTCTGTATGTTGTATCTTCCATTGTGGAGAGAGTCCAAATATTAGTCTGATGTCTCTGTCATTACCTCAGTCCTCATTATAATTTCACCTGTCTCACCCTCTAAGGGACCCGCTGATATCTGCTGGAGTCTAGCAAAGGGGACTTTATTGAAACACGTATTGACGATGTGAACGTGAAAAGGGAGATTCCTCTTGTGGGAGAACATAGAACTAAGGTCACTGCTTAAAAATAAGGGTTGTCCATTTCAGACACCCTCAGAGGGGTGGAGGTCTTTGGAATCCTCTTCCTCAAAGATAATGATGGGAGCAGATTCTTTGAATATTTTAAGGCAGACCTGGATAGATTCTTCATCAGCAAGGTGAGGTGAAAGGTTATTGAGGGTTGAAGTCAGAATCAGGTCAGCTACGGTTTTATTGAATGGCAGAGCAGGCTCAAGGACCCGAGTGGCCTACTCTTAATTCGTATGTTGACCCATGTTTTTGCATGAAAGCTCAGTTTACACAGTTACTCCTTATAAACCAACCCGAAGACTCTCTCCATAATTCTGGCTATTTTCTGTGTTTTTTCTACAAGTTTTGAGAGCACGAATAAATTAAAGGAAATACTTGTAGTTCAGTTCAGAACAAAACGTGCAGCAATCGATGGAGGTCTATCCAGTAATGAAAGCATTCGATGGGCTAGACTTGGAGAAAATATTATCCCTTGCGGAGGAGGGGGGAACTAGGGACCATAAATATAAGATAGTAACTAATAAAATCGATAGAAAATTCAGAGAAATGTCTTCTCACAGAGAGTGGTAAAACTTTGGAAAACCCTACCAAAGGCAGGTAAATAGCTTGGATGCCTTTCAGGGGAAGTTTATGTAATGAGGCGGGTAGAATTAGGGACCTTGCGGTGAAGGATCCTCTTGGAGAGAGTGATCATTGTATGGTGGAGTTTCTGTTGCAGATGGAGGAGGAGAAAGTGGGTTCCCGGACACGCGTCCTTTGTTTGAATAGAGGGGAGTATGGTAGGATGAGAGAAGAATTGGCGAATGTGGACTGGGGGAGCGCGTTGGAAGGTAGGTCTGCTGAGGAGCAGTGGAGGATCTTTAAGGAGATCTTTCTTGGTGCTCAGCAGAAATTTATTCCGATGGTCAAAAAGGACCGTAGGAGGAGAGGTAATAAGCCGTGGATAACGAAGGAGGTGAAGGAAAGTGTTAAATTAAAAGCGGAGGAATTTAGAGTAGCTAAGAGCAGTGGGCGAGAAGAGGATTGGGAAAGGTTTAAATGTCAACAAAGATTGACAAAGAAGTTGATAAAGGAGGGTAGGAGAAGCTATGAAGCTGGGCTAGCACTTAATATAAAAAAGGATAGCAAGAGTTTTTATAAATATATAAAAAGGAAGAGGCTGGCTAGGGTGAACGTTGGTCCTTTAGAGGATGAGAAAGGGGACCTAGTGGTAGGGGATGGGGATATGGCTAAGTTCTTGAATAACTTTTTTGTTTCTGTCTTCACAGAGGAGGACGTGAATAATTTGCCGGGTGTTAGCGATGGAAAGGTGGTAGGACTGGAGGGTCTTAATGACATTACTGTTACTAGAGAGGTGGTGCTCGACAGACTGGAGGGGCTGATTGTGGACAAGTCGCCAGGACCGGATGGAATGCATCCGAGGGTTCTGAAAGAAATGGCGGAGGTGATAGTGGATGCCTTGGTGGTTATTTTCCAGACGTCGCTGGATTCCGGGGAAGTGCCGGAAGATTAGAAAACGGCTAATGTTACGCCGTTGTTTAAGAAGGGTGCCAGGCAAAAGGCGGGGAATTATAGGCCGGTTAGTTTAACGTCTGTTGTAGGTAAAATGTTAGAATCTGTCATTAAGGAGGAAATTGCGAGGCATCTTGAAGGGAATTGCTTGATAGGGCAGACGCAACACGGTTTCATTAAAGGGAAGTCGTGTCTGACAAATTTACTGGAGTTCTATGAGGATGTGCCTAGGGCAGTGGATAGAGGAGAGCCGGTGGATGTGGTCTTTCTGGATTTTCAGAAGCCGTTTGACAAGGTACCTCACAAGAGACATATAAGATGATGAATGGGATGGATAGGATAGAGGTGGAGAGACTCTTCCCGCTCAAAAAAGACAGTAGGACTAGGGGGCACAGCCTCAAGATAAAGGGGAGGCGGTTTAGAACGGAGTTGAGGAGGAACTTCTTCACTCAAAGGGTGGTGAATCTCTGGAATTCTCTGCCCGTTGAAGTGGTGGAGGCTGCCTCGCTAAATATTTTTAAGAAGCGGGTTGATGGGTTCTTGATAAGAGAGGGGATTAAGGGTTATGGGGAGAGGGCGGGAAAGTGGAACTGAGCCACGACAGATCAGCCATGATCTTATTGAATGGCGGGGCAGGCTCGAAGGGCTAGATGGCCTACTCCTGCTCCTATTCCTTATGTTCTTATGTTCTTAAGTAAGCACATCAGGGAGAAACAAATAGAAGGATACGCTGATGGGGGTGAGACAAAATAAAATGAGAGGATGTTCTTGTGGAATTATCGAATCTGTACAGTGCAGAAAGAGGCCGTTCAGCCCATCGAGTCTGCACCAACCCTCCAAAAAGCATTGTACCCAGGTCCAAACTTCTGCCCTGTAACACCGTGCATTTACCACTGCCAAACCACCCAACCTGCAGACCTTTGGACTGTGGGAGGAAACCAGGGCACCAGGAGGAAATTGACGCAGACTCGGGAAGAATGTTCAAACTCCTCACGGACAGTGACCTAAGCTGGAAATCAAACCTGGGTCCCTGGTGCTGCGAGGCAGCAGTGCTGACCACTGCGTCACCCCGTATGTTGGACATCACCATGTGCATGGACCTGTTGGCCAGTTATCCTGTTTCTGTGCAGTGGAAATGTTGGAACTGTAGGCTGACTTGTGCCTGTTCCTGAGATATGCTGTGCTCTCTGTTTTCTCCATAGGAACACGAGTCTGAGCTTCAGCTGCAGGCAGCAGCAGAGACCGGGGAATTGTGTTCAGTGCCTGTGTCTCGGCTGCTGCTTACTGGTACAGAGCACCAGCCGAGTCTGGAGGAGTTCCCCACCATGGAGGAAGGGACGATCACTGCGAATGAAGAATCGATGAGTACCCAGGGGGACTTTGGAAAACACCAACCCAGACAAGTGTTTGGTAAGTGACCTGAAGATGAGAAAATCATGGGCACTCAGATCCCGGTGAATGAAAGGATCGCTGCTTTGATGGAGTTGCTTTAAATGATGTTTTTCCTAGAAATTTTAAACTGAATAAATAAAGGGGGGAGGATGCAGGTGTTGGAGTTCAGGAGGACTGTCAGATATTTAGTGGGATTAAAGTAAGCGCTGTGATCCCCATGGTAACTAACAAATCATTAGCTGTATGCTTTACGGCTGCAATTCAGAGCATGATGAGAAAAATGGTCAAACTGATATGCTAGCTTCAAGACATGCCTGGACATGCCTCAGGAATATAGAAGTAAGCAGTTCTGACTACAGAATTACAAAGTCAGGCTAATAACAGAATAAACAACACAGGAGGAGACCATGTCTCACGACTAACACAAGAAGAGATTATCGCAAGACGAGATCATGCCTTAATGTGGTGATAGCCACATTTGTGACCAATGGTCTGCAGCTAGCGGTTATTTTACAGGCCTAAGAGAAAGGGTATAAAAGGGACTGGTGATTCAGTGAATCATCAGTGATAACTGCGGACTAGCCTCCGCAAAGAAGATCCCTAAGCTACAGGCAAGAGAATGACCTTTGTATGGCAGTGGCCTGGCCAGCTACCTCAGAATGGGTAAGAACAGTTTTTCTCTGGTGATTTAGTTATCTACTAGTGTCAGCACGTAGATCTTTAAGGGTATCCTTAATACTGCGATTCTATAAAGCATGATTATGTTAGTTGTCTGTGTTTTTGAGGTTCTGCGTAGACTCTATCCACTAATCTAGTAATAAAGTTGAAATTGTGACAAATTTCACTTGTGTCTGTGGCTCTTTGTTTGGCCACGGAACAGGGATTCAACAGTGAACAAAATCAAAAGAGCCAAATTTACTGAATAACTCCAATGAGAAGCCAATGGACAAGATTTCACTTTCTATAACTCAATTAAACAAGTCACAATGAACTAAACATAAATGAATAGACCGAGCATGGCTAATGTATATTGTAAGATACGTTATATAATAAATGGCAGACACAATAAAGATCTATTGGATTTTTTAGATGGGCCACTCACTATATACTGCACCCATCTCAGAATTCAAAGCTCTCATTTTCATCCAGTAAAATTTCAGCGTCTTTTCAGAGAGCCAGAGAGAGGTGAATCTGTGTAGCTCTTTGCCACAGAAGGCTGTGGAGGCCAGGTCATTGAGTGTCTTTAAGACAGAGATAGATAGGTTCTTGATTAATAAGGGGATCAGGGGAAAAGACAGGAGAATGGGGATGAGAAAAATACCAGCCATGATTGAGTGGAGGAGCAGACTCGATGGGCCGAGTGACCTAATTGTGCTCCTACGACTTATGGTCTTCAAGATTTTAGCCACTGATTCTCACTTAGCAGAATAATCTCCCAACAGCGCACTTGTCAAGATCCTTATTCGCTGTGGTGGCATGGATTCGCCATTATCACTTTTACCCAGACAAACCCTTGGGATTAACCATATAGCCAGGTCTGATCAAGCAGTCTCTTTGAAATAACTGCAACAGCAGCAGTAGCTTTACATTTGCTGGCTCCTGGATCCATGCTCCATGTTGTACCACCACCACCACCTCGAGAGGTTTTGGGCGTCATGTTCCAATCCTCTCTGGCTACAGAGGACTGGCAAATTCATAACATTATTAACGCTTTGCTTTGACAAAGGGTCACCTGGACTCAAAACATCAGCTCTTTTCTCTTCTTACAGATGCTGCCAGACCTGAGATTTTTCCAGCATTTTCTCTTTTGGTTTCTAACGTTGTATATTGATTCAAAAGGGAGAAAAATTCAGATCACTCAATTAAAAGCTTCTTGGCCGAGACTTGGTGACAGGAAAATTACTGCAATAAATTCTGAGGAACAGTATTTATCCTCATTTAGAAACAGAGTTTAATCAAGGACAGTCAGTGTGAATTTAAGAGAATGTTGTGTCTGCTTAATGATTGGATTTTTTGAACCGGCATAAGGAGGGCAGTATGTTTGAGTTGTCGAGATGAAATTTAACAAGTCTTTTGACCAGGTCCTACGTGGCAGACTGATCAAAAAGTGGGATCCAAAGCAAAATAGCAAAGTTGAACCCAAAGTTGGTTCAGTGGCAGAGAGTAAAAGGTTGATGTGTGTTGGATTTTGTGTGGAAGGCTGTTTCCAGTGAGATTCTGCAGAGCTGGCTATTCGAGGTATATGTCATTTGAACTTGAATGCAGCAGAGTATGATTAAGGAATTTGCAGACGATACAAAAAGATGTGGTTGAAGGGCAGGCAGCAAGAAGGCCAGGTGGGCAGAAAATGGAATTCTCTCTGGCCATTTGGGGATGAGAAACAAGACAAGAGAATAGTAAGTAGTAGGATTGTGAGCAATAAAGAGCTATATGGGGACCAAAGAATGCATCCCTGAAGGCAGCAGGACAGGTGGATAAGGTGGTTAAGGAGGCATAGGGGGAACTTTCCTTCACTCGCACTGAGACATGGAAGTTTTGATAGAACTGAATAAAGCACTGCAACACTAAAGCAAAATGCTGTGGATCCTCAAACTCCGGAATGAAACCCAGAAAACGTTGGAGACACTGAGCAGCTCTGCTGGCATTTGTGAAGCAAGAAAAGCAGAGTTAACTTTTCAAATCATCATCAGAACAATATAAAAGCAAATTACAGCGAATGCTGGAATCTGAAACCAAAAGAGAAAATGCTGGAAAATCTCAGCCAGTCTGGCAGCATCCGTAAGGAGAGAGAAGAGCTGATGTTTTGCATCCTGGTGACTTTCTCAAAGCTTTGTGAGAACAGTGTATACACTTCCCACTCCCACCCAAAGCAATGTGACCTCAGGAGGAGGGGAAAGCTGATTTGAGAAACGTATCTGAGGAATTGCTCCCTGGTTGCCTCAGACAATCGAAATGAGTCCAAGAAACCACTCTGGCTCCTGTCATCTTTCCCTTGAAGAAATTACAAGTGTGAAAGGACTGGTTTAATCTGGGGTACCTGAACTTGTGTGCCAGTTTTTACTGCCACCTTTATGCAGGATAATATACCTTTGTGTAATCCTTTCAGTTGAGAGTGCTGACGGGGTTGTTGCTCTTCCAGCAGAGTTGCAGGCGAGTGGGTTGTCTCGAACACTCCCACTCTTAGCGTCCTACTCCACGCAGAATCAGAAGGAGGAAAACTTTTCCAACATGTTCTTTGATCGCTCGCCGGTGGAGTTTGCACCTCTGAGGTAAGACCTGTTCTCTGTGTCCCTCTGTTCATCAAAGTAAACCAAGCAAACTAATTCTTAACCAAGCTGAGCAGCAAGGTGACTGGAGATTCAATGCCTGCAGAAAAGAGGGGAGACTAAAACTAGAGGGGTGTAGGTTTAAGGTGAGAGAGGAGAGGTACAAAAGGGTCCAGAGATTTAACCTAGAATGATATTTCCTGAAAGAATCACCAATTTCTGTTCAAGGGGTGGCACAGTGGTTAGCGCTGCAACCTCACAGCGTCAGGGACCCGGGTTCAATTCTGGCCTCGGGTCACTGTCTGTGCGGAGTCTGCATGGGTTTCCTCCGGGTGCTCTGGTTTCCTCCCACAGTCCAAAGATGTGCAGTTCTGGTTGATTGGTCATACTAAATTGACTCTAGTGTCGAGGGATTAGCGGGGTAAATATGTGGGGTTACGGGAGTGGGGATTGTGGTTGGTGCAGACTCGATGGCCTGAATAGCCGCCTTCTGTACTGTAGGGATTCTATGATTTTATTCTATGATATATTTCAGGGGGATCCCTGACCTATCTGGAGTATCGTGCGTGGGACACACAAGAGCATCCCAATTCCGGCAGGCAGTCACAGTGGAGATGTCCTCGGACCATGCGAGAGGCAGCCTCTCCCTGTCACAGCACCCACTTGGGGACATCAGCAGCGCATGCTCCTTGACGCAACATTCCCTGACACCTCCCAGCCCAAAGTGGTCAGAGGCCACAGAAGATGAGGACTTTGCTCAGGCAGAGAAATATATCCGTGACCAGTGCTTCATGGAGCTTCCCAGCGTGCTGCCATGCACCAAGAGTGACGGATCCCAGCCTCGTTCAGGCAGAGTGCTCACTGTTTCTGGACATGAGTCGACTCTGGTGGGGGAGCTGCCCACTCCACTATTGCTGGAGGAGGAGGAGATTGGATTGCTCAGCAGCTCAGGCTTTACATCCAGTCCCAGGAGTGAGACTGAAACCAATAGGCCTCTCGATGATCAGCAGAGGAGCAGCTCACTGGGGGCAGGGGACACACATGGCAAGACAGGAAAGGAGTGGGAGCTGAGCGCCTCTGACCCCCAGCTTGCTCCACTTTCCCAGCAATCATCTGACCCTGAGCTCTTTGTGCTGCATAAGCAATCTGACTTGATTTCCTTTCCCAAAGCTCCCGAAAACGGGAATATGAGTTCAGCAGATCCGGGGAGACCAGGGATTTCTGACGTTGTGGTCCAATCAGAGGAGCAGCAAGCGAGCATCTCCAGTCAGACATCCCAACTGGAATGTCAAAGACCCTCCTCTTCCAATTCACCTGCAACTTCCACGAATGGTCTCACCTCAGGAACTGGGTTGGTGACTGTGAGCATCGAGCCTGTCATCTCAAACTCCGGAAAGGGCGATAAGATCGTTCTGTGCCCCGGGTGTGGTGACAGTAAGGGTGATGGGACAGAGCTGGAGCAGAAAGACAGCGAGCTTTCTCCCACAGAGTGTGCACCAAGCTTCGCCAATTCCTCGCTCCTCACCTCCTTAGCTGATCCTGTCTGTCAGTCTACACCAGCCCTTCCCTCCAATTTACCAGCCAGGGCCTCTGTTCAGAGCAGCCAGGGAAAGCGGGTGGCAAATCGCCTCATTGAGAGCCAGGCTGCTGTGACTGGCACCTCCAAGTTCCTGCTGGCACCCTCGTTTGGAAAGCAGACCGTGAGCAGCACCAGTGAAAAGGCTGCCTCCTGCACCAGCTGGGCCTCTCCCACTACCCTGCAGTCCATGCCTCCCCTGAGCTATGTGGAGAAA
This sequence comes from Carcharhinus amblyrhynchos, assembly GCF_965287045.1. NCBI lineage: Eukaryota > Metazoa > Chordata > Chondrichthyes > Carcharhiniformes > Carcharhinidae > Carcharhinus > Carcharhinus amblyrhynchos. The sequence goes on along the minus strand of NC_137324.1, from coordinate 6,015,186 downwards.
GTTGGGGCGTGGGACCTGCACCATTGCCTAGGTAACAAGCCCAGCTTTGACAGCCTGGTGCTGCATGGTGTGAGAGGAGTTTCGCCCCGACAGCGGGCGTACAGCGCCATTGCCGACTCTTTAAACCACATTCTGTCACGGATTAACGGAGGTCAGATACCCAACTCTCTGCCACGGAGAAGTATTGCAGCGAATTTCGGAACCGCTCCCCAGCAGAGTGAGCAGCAGCAGCAGGCGGTGCAGAGTGACGGCCAACCATCAGGCACTGCAAACGCAGCTGTACCAAGGGGTGGCTCGCAGTCAGATGCCAGGGGAAGAAGCTTTGATGATGCCTCTCTCCACAAACCTGAGCCCCCTCGTTCCTGCCTGAATGAGGACCGAGGTAGCGGAGTTCGCTCACTGGAGTCCGTCACTGGTGCTCTGGGCAAGTGTCCCTCATCCTGCCGCAGCGGAGCTGACCCGTTGAGGCAAGACGACCCTCCGGTTACCAAGCTGGCTGATAGGGAGATAAACATCGATTCTGAACAGATCCCAAGAGGGCCTGAGCACCGTTCCATCTCCCCTGGTCCCAGCTGCGGCAGTACCAACGTCCATCCTGACCAACTCGATGTTGCCTCCCCAGAGGATGAGGCCAACTTGCCAGGCAGCTCACAGGACACTAGCCAGGTGGGCGAACAGACGCTGACTGTGTCAGGCCATTCGCTGACCAGCCTGGAAGTGGACAACTACATTCCCATCTGGACACCGTCGCGTCTCACCCCGGACCCCAACCAGTTCAATGTGGAAGACAGAATACCAGTGAGTACCTCGGCACAGTGGCTCTCAGCTCTGCAGCTTCCTGAGTACAACCCAAGGCATGGTGCCTTCTGTATGTAACACAGTCTGAGGCAGTGATCGGATTAGAGCACCATCCCATTTGAATCCTGCTCATGATCTCCTGTTTTGAGGAGACGGTGGTGTGGGGTAATGCAGAAGACTGGGCGAACGCTCTGGAGACCCGGTTCAAATCCCACCACAGCAACTGGTGAAATTTGAATTCAATAAATAAATTGAATTAAATTTATTTATTCCAGATGATATCTGGAATCTCATCTCAATAATTATGATCATGAAGCTATCATCGATTGTCGTTTAAAAACCCAATCTGGTTCACTAATGTCCTTTAGGGAAGGAAATCTGCCATCCTTACCTGGTCTGGCCTACACTTGACTCCAGAACCACAGCAATGTGGTTAACTCTGGGGTGGCCCAGCAAGCCACTCAGTTCAAGTGAAATTTAGAGATGGGCAACAGATGCTGACCTGAAGATCAATGCCCAAATCCCCTGAAAGTAAAAGTTTCAAAAAATCATCCCCTGTGCAGCTAAGTTAAAGTTATGTTATGAAAATCATCAATCCTAATTCTGACCTCTGTGGGGCAGCACAGTGGTTAGCACTGCTGCCTCACAGCACCACCCGGGTTCGATTCCCAGCTTTGGTCACTGTGTGGAGTCTGCACATTCTCCCAGTGTCTGTGTGGATTTCCTCCGGGCGTTCCAGTTTCCTCCCAAAGACTGAATCTCGTGCTGGTTAGGTGCATCAGCCGTGCTAAATTCTCCCTCAGTGTACCCGAACAGGCACCGGAGAGTGGCGACTAGGGGATTTTCACAGTAACTTGCAGTGTTAATATAAGCCTTCCTTTGACACTAATAAATAAACTTTAAACTGAAACTTAAAACTGTATATCTTCTCCAGTCACCATACTCTGCTGTTGCTCAAGATAGTTTTGTCTCCATGGTGTTACTATCCTTTTATTACACGAGCCTCAACTTTACTGACAAGCCAACAATGTGGCACTTTCTCCGATGCATTTTGGAAGTCCCCATGCACCAGATAGCCCACGTTCCCCTCATCAACCTCTCTGTAACATCTTGGAGAAACTCAATCAAAATTAGTTAAACCTGATTGGCACGTAAATAAAAACAGAAAATACTCATCAGCTCAGGCAGCATCTGTGGTGAGAGAAACAGAGTTAAGGGCCAGAATTCTGCAGCCGTTCACGCTGGCTGGTTTCTCCGGTCCCACCGGCAGCGCACCCCCACGCGCGGGTTCCTCATCGGCATGAGGTGACATCAGTGGGAATTCCCATTGATAACTGTGGGATCAGAGAACCCCACCCCAAACAAACAACACGCCGCCTCCCACTGGCAGGAAACGCACAGCTGGGAGGCCAGAGAATTTCACCTCACATTTTAGATGGTTGATCCTTTATTAGAAGCAGCATCCGGCTTTTTTCTAATAACTCCTCATGTGGCTCAGTGCTAGGGAGGTAGAACATAGAACACAGAAAAACTACAGCACAAACAGGCCCTTCGGCCCACAAGTTGCACTGATCATATCTCTACCTACTAGGCTTACATAGTAAGTAGAGATATAACCCTCTATCTTACTAAGTTCCATGTACTCACCCAAAAGTCTCTTAAAAGACCCTATCGAATCTGCCTTCACACCACCAATGGCAGCCGATTCCACTCACCCACCACCCTCTGAGTGAAAAACTTACCGCTGACATCTCCTCTGTACCTACTCCCCAGCACCTTAAACCTGTGTCCTCTTGTGGTTTAATGATCACATAGAAAGGATGAAAGAGAGGTTAAAGGAGGGAATTTCAGTGCTTGGGGGTGAGGGAATTTAAGCGTCAGTGGGCCGAGATGAAAATCGGGGCTACTGAAGAGGCTGGAACTAGAGGAGTGCAGGTATTTCAGAGGGTTACAGGACTGGAGGAGAAAAGTTCCTTTGCTTATTAGTCACAAGCAGGTTTACCTTAAAACCTCAATGTAGTTACTGTGAAAATCCCCAAATTGCCACACTCTGGCGCCTGTTAGGGTACGCTGAGGGAGAATTTAGCACGGCCAATGCATCTAACCAGCACATCTTTCAGAATGTGAGAGGAAACAGGAGGAAACCCACACAGACACAGGGAGAGTGTGCAAACTCCACACAGAAAGTGACCCGAGCCGTGAATCGAACTCGGTCCCTGGTGCTGTGAGGCATCAATGTTAACCACTGCCCCCTTGCTGCCACATTATTGGGAGTACAGGGATAAAGAGTGGAAAAGCCATGGAGAGGTTTGGAAATGAGGATGAGAATTTTAAACTCGGGATGCTGCTAACTAACGAGAGCACAGGGGTGATAGGGGAATGGGACTCATTGTTAGCTGCGACACGGGTGGGAGAGTTTTGGATGACCACATGGAGGGTAGAATGTGGGGAATGAGCCACTGATTTCCACGCACTCCTTGTGCCAGTCCTCTGATTTCTGCTCCTGCCTGCCACTCCCTCACCCAGACAATTAAACCACACCACACCTCAGAAAAGCACCAGGTTTCTCTTTTCTCTTTTAATTCACAGGTTTTAAGTCGGTCTGCCTTGTTGTCCAATGAGGGGCATACACGCAATGGGTCGTACTCGGGCTGCTCTTGGATGTTCGAGAATAGCCTAGTGCTTCATGTCGTTAGTGTGTACGCTTAAACTGGACCAGATGCTGGGCAACCAGACAGCTCAGTGACTATCACTGTTTGCTGTGCAGACACATGGATTTGGGCCAGTGTCTGTGGGAGTTCGCGCATTCTCCCCGTGCTTGCTTGGGTTTTCTCCAGGTGCTCTGGTTTCCTCCCACACCCCAAAGATGTGCTATTAGGCTGATTGGAGGTAATAAATTGTCCCTAAATTAGCTTCCCTCAATGTGGAATGCCTTAAGCATAGGTCGTGGGTGGAGGGGGGACTGGTAATGTTAAAATGGTGGTGTGGGCTCGTTGGGCTGAAGGGCCTATTTCCCGGGCTGTTTTTGTTCTTTGTTTCCTTTTTTGTTTCAGCCAGAGAATATTGCAGAAATGGTCTGTCCGTATGTTTAAAATTCTGCTTTATAAGTATTCAGAATGCACTGTATGTAAATCCTTACACTGGCTATGTTGTTGGACTTGTGGACAGCCATCAAACCAGCTCATTCCCCACACACGCAGGTGACAAGTGTGATGGTTTCCATGTGATTATTTTGAAATGGAGCACAATAGAATAAAAATATCAGTATTCAGATGGAACTTACTGCCAGAGGGAGTGGTTGAGGCAAATAGTGCAGTTGCATTTAAGCTAGAGAAGGGAATGAAGGTCAACATAGAATCTGCAGTGCAGCCGGAGGACATTTGGCCCATCGAATCTGCACCAACAACAATCCCACCCAAGTCCTATTCCAACGACCCCACATATTTACCCTCCTAATCCCCATGACACTAAGGGGCAATTTGGCATGGCCAGTCCACCTAACCTGCATATCTTTGGGGTGTGGGAGGAAACTGGAGCACCCGGAGGAAACCCACACAGACACACGGAGAATGTGCATAGTCCACACAGACAAGCTGGGAATTGAACCCAGGTCCCTGTGAGGGAGCAGTGCTAACCACTGTGCCACTGTGCCGCCCCAATCAAAGTGAAGAATGTGGGTTGTGGAGAAAGGGGGAATGTTATGCTGATCGAGTAGGAGCGAGGATGGACAGAGGCTTTAGCAGAGCGTAAATGCCAACATAGACTGACTGGGTCAGATCAAACAGTGCATTGTGTTATTTCTGTCAATACAGTACAATGATCTTTCAGGTTAGTAATGATGGACTATTCCCATCAAGCTCTGTTTAAGTGCCATAAAACACAGACAATGCCAGGTGGCACATTACTGCATGGTTTAGCCATTGTATCTGAAGTATAGTTCCTGCAGCCACCTCCGGACACTTGCTGCCCAACTCAAAGCCAATCCTATTTGTCTAAACAGGCAGCCTGAAACGTTTTTCTCAGCTCCACTGACCCACATCCTGCCTCTCCTGGTGAGCCGATGAAGTTAAAATCCTTCTCTCTGCCTTACGTTCGCCTTCCTCACAACTTAAAATGCCATTTAGTCTTTGCATCATGGATTAATGGCACCCAGACTCCTCACCTGAACCATTAATATGGATTGTAAATAGTTAACACTTACAGTACCCCAATAATTAGAACTTGGCAAGCCAAAGATGTTCCAGTTCCCCCACTCCCTGTTTTCTGTCATGTCAGTACACCACCCCAGTCCCCTGAGCTCCTCCAGCTGGCAGGACCATGTTCGTCATGTGTTGTGGAACTCAGTTTCACAGATGAAGACAATCTCAGCAGTATGTGTGCTGGACAGCAGAAGAGATAACGAGAGAGAATAACCTGTAAGCAGTCAGAGTCTGTGGTACCATGTCGCAGAGGGAGAATGATGACTTTGGGAGGTGGGGACTGCATTTAATTAACTGCAACTTCTAACATGATGTGTTTTACTGTTCCCAGATTTATCTTCAGAACCTGGGAATTAACCAGTCACCAGGGAGCATATTAGGGTCTAAAGGGCCATTAAAACAGCTGGATTTAACCCCAATGGAGCTGAAAAGGCTGAAACATGTCATTGCAGAAACAACTAAAGGACTTCAGGATGCGGACGGTAAGATCTGGCATGTGGCATTAGGTAACGGTGACTATATTCAGCGGGGAGTGAGGGTGGAGCATGCGTTGAGCGAGGGTGGAGCATGCGTTGAGTGAACGTGGAGTGTGTGTGTGTGTGTGTGCTGAGCGAACGTGGAGAGTGTGTGTGTGTGTGTGAAGGGTGAGTTTGGAGTGTGCTGATGATTCCCAGCTGCAGTCACCGTCAACCCTCTCGCCCTCTTCACTGATTCTGATTTCTCTTTCTGTTCCTCTGCTATGTAAGATGAGTGGAAAGATTCTCCAGGTAAATATTGGAAAGCCTGAAGACATTGTCTTGTTTCCTTGTCACTTCCCTCCCTGGAGCCTCTGTCAGAGGACGAACCTGACCGTTTGTGACCATGATGTCCTATGTGAGCTCATACCTGCCTGCCTCCCTCCACAGCGCAGGGATTGCCACAGTTACAAAAAATGGTTCACCGCCACCATCTCCAGGTGTGACTAGGAATCTCGATAATCGCTCACCTTCCCACACTCGGAGAGGGAATGAACAAGTCTCTTTCCCAGGAGAGAAATTCCTATGTTATCAGCTGTTGCCCTAGCTGGGGGTGAGCTGATAAATTACTGCCCGGCGATGCTCAATTCCTCAGGCTCAGCCACTGGGAGAAAGGGAGCAGATTCTCCACTCTGATTGTCTGAACAATAGAAGTGTAATGAATTTACAATAGGTTTATTAGCGTTGAGATAGATCGATGTTGTTAATTGCTGATTATCTCTAAATTGCAGGCCTCTCTTTGTTGGATCATGTTTCAAGATGCAGTTTCCATTCTGATACTCTGACTCACAGCACGTCCATTGCCATTGGCTCTGACAGAAGCCAGGACACCCCGAATCGTACCGATATGTCACCGGGGCTGCTCACCAACCCAGCTGGAAGCTGGAGCAGCTCTGTCTATCCTCCGGTCACCAGGCAGCTAGACTTCAGCCAGCATCCATCCCTCACGCAGCCTGTCCAGGGGGACTTGCCTGAAGGGAAAGGCAAGCCCAGCCCCTCATTACTGAACGTGACATCGAGTCTGAGCTCCAGCTCTGTCTGCAGGAGTGCTGGATGGCCTTCATACGGTTTGGAAAGCCACCCCGATGCTGTTACCCGTGACCCCAAGCCTTTCTGGTCCTCTCAGGGGAGCAAGAGATCATCTGCTCCTTCCCCTGAGACTGGTGTCCAAATGGTTAGGGAGAGGGTGGACACCTTCTCAGCTGGCAGACGGAGCTGGAGACTCTCTCACCCACACCAGGACGATACTGTCCAACATGAGGATGAATTCATTGGTTTGAAGACTCTGAGTGAGATCCGTAAGCTGCTGAGTGAAACAGGAACCAAGCAGGTCTCCCTCGCTTCAGACTTTCCCCCAGAGAAGCTCCACTGCGATAATGATGAGGTTGTAACATTGGCGAATGGTGAAGAGGGTGAGTTCCTCTCTCGGTGCACAGTCACATGTCCACAGTCCAACAGGCTATTGGAACAGAGTCCTGGCACAGGAGTGTGTGAAGGCCAGAGGACCCCATTCATGTTTAGGAATGCCAGCCGCATCGCTCGCTCCCTCGGAGGGGAGGGGGAGTGGCAGGCACTCCGTGAGAGACGAACCATAACTGCAGGTGGAGACAGAGTAACACAACCAGCCTTTGTGCCCCGTGTGGGCAGGGTTGAGCCTGAGGGCTGTAGTGGGGCCACTGTTGGCAGGTTGGACACTGTGAAACAGGAAGAGTGTTCTGGAAGCTGCTCAAAGCCAATCAGACTGACAGCATCAACGCCCCCACCCATTCCCCAGCTGACCGGCCACCCTGAGAGGGCCCACACACTCAGTGACGACAGCAGGACAGATGCGGGGCTTGAGGAGGACAGCAGTACTGACTCACTCACTGCACGAGTATCCAACCTGCTCAGAGACCAGAGTCATACAACACAGGAAAGATATCTCAGCAGGGCTGCAGACAGAGTGAACCACACAACATACGGTGAGAGAATCAGTAAGCAGTCTCCGAAATCCTTGAACCCACTTCCTGTACGTATTGTCATCACCAGCTAACAATCTGTTATAGGAATGGTTAATGAAACAGTGTAGAGGGAGCTTTACTCTGTATCTAACCCCGTGCTGTACCTGTCCTGGGAGTGTTTGATGGGGACAGTGTAGAGGGAGCTTTACTCTGTATCTAACCCCATGCTGTACCTGTCCTGGGAGTGTTTGATGGGGGACAGTGTAAAGGGAGCTTTACTCTGTATCTAACCCCGTGCTGTACCTGTCCCGGGAGTGTTTGATGGGGACAGTGTAGAGGGAGCTTTACTCTGTATCTAACCCCATGCTGTACCTGTCCTGGGAGTGTTTGATGGGGGACAGTGTAAAGGGAGCTTTACTCTGTATCTAACCCCGTGCTGTACCTGTCCTGGGAGTGTTTGATGGGGACAGTGTAGAGGGAGCTTTACTCTGTATCTAACCCCGTGCTGTACCTGTCCTGGGAGTGTTTGATGGGGACAGTTTAGAGGGAGTTTCACTCTGTTTCTAACCCCGTGCTGTACCTGTCCTAGGAATGTTTGATGGGGACAGTGTAGAGGGAGCTTTACTCTGTATCTAACCCCATGCTGTACCTGTCCTGGGAGTGTTTGATGGGGGACAGTGTAAAGGGAGCTTTACTCTGTATCTAACCCCGTGCTGTACCTGTCCTGGGAGTGTTTGATGGGGGAGAGTGTAGAGGGAGCGTTACTCTGTATCTAACCCTGTGCTGTACTTGTCCTAGGGGATGGGTCGCACGATCTTGGGGGCTGGAGAGGGGTTGACAGTCAGGGCTAGCGTGGGCAGAACCTGACCATATCTCTTTAATCTAGGTGAGGAACAGATGAAGCTGCTGATACAGTCTCCTGACCCACTCTCAACCCTGGCTGAGGAGGACAGGAGGAAGATTGAAGAAATTAAAGCAGAATTACTTCAGGCATCTAAGAACTTCACTCAGCCTCAGGTAGGGTTGAGAAAGTGCATTTGTCTTTCCACTGTTTTTCTGTTCCTAACCTGAGTTATTCCTGTCCTGGGACTTGGAAGGGAGCTTTACTCTGTGTCTAACCCAGTGCTGTATCTATCCTGGGAGTGTTTGATGGGGACTGTGTAGAGGGAGCTTTACTCTGTATCTAACCCCGTGCTGTACCTGTCCTGGGAGTGTTTGATGGGGGACAGTGTAGAGGGAGCTTTACTCTGTATCTAACCCCGTGCTGTATCTGTCCTGGAAGTGTTTGATGGGGACAGTGTAGAGGGAGCTTTACTCTGTATCTAACCCAGTGCTGTACCTGTTCTGGGAGTGTTTGATGGGGGACAGTGTAGAGGGAGCTTTACTCTGTATCTAACCCTGTGCTGTACCTGTCCTGATGGGGGACAGTGTAGAGGGAGCTTTACTCTGTATCTAACCCTGTGCTGTACCTGTCCTGGGAGTGTTTGATGGGGACAGTGTAGAGGGAGCTTTACTCTGTATCTAACCCCGTGCTGTACCCGTCCCGGGAGTGTTTGATGGGGGGACAGCGTAGAGGGAACTTTACTCTGTATCTAACCCCGTGCTGTACCTGTCCTGGGAGTGTTTGATGGGGGGACAGTGTAGAGGGAGCTTTACTCTGTATCTAACCCTGTGCTGTACCTGTCCTGATTTGATATTGACACTGGCTGCTGAAAATTGGATGTGAGTTGGAGCCTGGATGAGGTGGTGAAGAAATCAGTTGTTTATTATATGGTGAGGATTAATCATCAATGTTTGGACGATGACTACTTTTCTCCTGAGTAGGTTGTGACAGTGAGTGTGAGCGAACTGGTTGGACTGTTGCTGACATTGCAATGCTCACTCTGTACCTTGTTATACTCAGTATGAAAGTGAATGAAGCCAGGCTGAATTAAACAGACTTTGCTGCCTGTGTTACCCTGAGCCATCTGAGGCTCTCGATCCATTCATTATGTGTTAGGGTAACAGTTAGTAAACAGAAAGCAACAAGTCTGGACCTGACTCCTCTCTGAGCTGGCCAATGGGACACATTAGATGTAGAAAAGCCTGGAGACGGTTTACAAGAATCAACATTAGAATTTGCAGCATGTAGATAAGGTACAGTTTCTGCTGGTATCCTCTCTCTCTGTTTCCACTCTCCTTTTAACCTTTCTATATCCTGTATTCTGTCCTCCTATTCTGTGAACAATCTGTTAGCTACTTCCATTCAGAGTATCAGTTGTTTGGTTACAGTATAATCAGTATACTCAAGTTCATTAGTTGTGATCTGTGATAGTCGAAAATATCTGTTATTCAATCATTTCCCTGTTTAATTCCCTCCATGATAATAAGAACAAAGAAAGGTATTGCACAGGAACAGGCCCTTCGGCCCTCCAAGCCCATGCCTATCATAATGCCCTAACTAAACTGAAAAAAAACCTTCAGCCCTTACTCAGTCCGTATCCCTCTGTTCCCTCCCTATTCATGTACCCATCCAGATGCCTCTTAAATGTTGCTAATGTGCCTGCTTCCACCACCCCCTCTGGCAGCATGTTCTAGGCACCCACCACTCTGTGTGAAAAACTTCCCCCACATATCTCCCTTAAACTTTCCCCCTCTCACTTTGAACCTGTGCCCCCTTGTATCTGACACTTTCACCCTGGAAAAAGCCTCTGACTATCCACCCTGTCTGTGCCTCTTATAATTTTGTAGACCTCTATTGGGCCTCCCTTCAGCCTCTGTCTTTCCAATCAAACCTAGTTTATTCAGTCTCTCCTCATAATCAACTCCCTCGAGACCAGGCAACATCCTGGTGAATCTTCTTTGCACTTTCTCCAAAGCTTCCACATCTTCTGCTTTTGTGGCAACGAGAACTGCATGTAATACTCCAAATACGATCTAATCAAGGTTTTATATAGCTGCAACGTAATTTGCCAAGTCTTGTACTCAGTGCCCTGGCCGATGAAGGCAGGCATACCTTCCCTATTGTCTCTCCCTGTCTTAGTGACCTTACCCTGCTTTACTCACCCATCCCCATACCGCCAGAGACTGGTGCATCCCTTGCCTGTCCTCTCTTTTTGTGCCAAGGAAGCAATTCTGGTATCACTCACCTCATGCTTTGCTTCTCCAAGCTCCTATGTTGCTCTATGTGCCATGCCCTTTATTGTCCATCACTCGAGGGCAATTGGGGCTGTTAATTAAATGCCCACATTGCCAGTGGCACTTACATCCCACTAATGAGTGAAACAATAACTCTGCCTTGATAACCCATCTTAGAACCAGCCCCTTTGATTGAGCTTTTGGTTTTCCTTCCTAGTTTCTTCTCCTGTGGCTCAGAAGTCTTTTGTTATGGTTCAGGTCAGAAACTTTGATGTGTTTTATGGAGCCCACCTGGATCATAAGTTTTGCATCTTGAATTTGGCTTCAGGTATGATTCAAATGATCCACCACAGAGCTTTTATCAAACAAAGTTTATTTAAGAATATAGTTAGCATATACAGTAAGAAAATTAACAATAACTTTTATCAATTACTAACAAGAAACAAAATGACCACTGTAATGTATCACCCTTAATGAATATATCTAAGATGTTCCAATCCAAAGCAAAACCTTCCTCAAAACCATTTAAACAAGTTCAACACAGCAAATACTAATGCTCACGTGATACTGGAAATGTAGTCCTTTAGTGGAAGTTCGCAGTCCTCTGGATTGAATAAGTTGAAGTCAAAACAGATTTCAGAACCCCAGGGAGAGACTCTCGGGTCAAGCCACCAACTGCAGAATCTTTACTGCAGGAAAGTAAGGCCTTTTTTTCAGATAACCAGCAGAATTTCCAAAACAACAAGAAGAGAGGGAAAACACTTCTTTTAGCTTGCTGTCCCTTCTAAATACTAAACTGTAGTTCAGAACTGAAAATGAAAGAACTTCTGTCACCTGACCTGCCACCCAGATTTCTTTTCCTCCTAACAGTGCAGAGTCATGAACATCCCAGTAAAAATAAACCAACCCCAGATTAAGCAGCAACAAAAGCAGCAATCTCCAGTCAAACCAGCAGCAATGACATCAGCTCGTACTGTGAACTATAGAAACACTGAAGCTGTGAGAGCCGCAGAAATCATGAATAAAAAAACCCTTTCTTGAAAGTACACCAGCGTCACATTTTACAGCAGGGTGAAGTGCATTAGAATGTTTTTTCTTCTTTAAATATGCTTTCTTTTACTATTACTATTAATATCCTTCTACCGGCCTAACCAGTTTTTTTATAGTGTATAATATCTGTGATTTCTTCATGTTTAGTCATCCATGGACACAGAATGGACAATGAAAGCTTCATGTCCAAGCTTGCCACACACACACACACACACAATTGCGCACTGCACACAGGCTGTCATACTCACACTATTTCACACTCTCACACTCTCTCTCAAACTCTCTCTCAAACTCTCTCTCACCCTCTCTTTCACAGTCTCTCTCACACACACACACACACACACACACACACACACACACAGGCACACACACACTCATACACATACACACTCTCAGACACACACACACAATCATACACACACTCATACATAACTCGCTCACGCACACACTGGCTCATGCACACTGCATACACACACACACACACACACACACACACACGGACACGCACGCGAGTGCACTGGACACATACACAGACTCTCACGCTGCGTGTGCACACACATGCACATACACACGTGCACACACACACACACCCCTACACATGCATACAAAGACACAGGCAAGAATATTTGTGCTAGTGCATACTGCTGTAGATGCACATGCACAGTTGTGTACATAGATATGCACATATGTACAAATATATTTATGCATGCACACACAAGCACAAAGATGTGCATACAGTAATACACATGTTTGACACCATGTATATGTTATGTATACATGTATGTGCAGCAGACAAACATATGCGAGCACATGAAAACACTTATGTATAGGCAGACTATCCTTTATCTAAAGCCCTTGGGGCTGATTGTGTTTGGGTAGTCAGATATTTTTGGTTTCGGCTCCTGTGTATATAGAACATAGAAAACTACAGCACAAACAGGCCCTTCGGCCCTCAAGTTGCCCTGATCATATCCCTACCTACTAGGCCTATCTATAACCCTCAATCCCATTAAATCCCATGTACTCATCCAGAAGTCTCTTAAAAGACCCCAACGAGTTTGCCTCCATCATCACTGACAGCAGCCGATTCCACTCGCCCACCACCCTCTTGAGCAAAAAACTTACCCCTATATGGTGGGCCCAGGCCTATTCGGGGGAATGTTTTACCAATTTGTTGTAGTTCTTTGAAATAACAGATGCTGTAGATAAAGGGGAACCAGTGGATGTACTGTATTTAGATTTCTAGAAGGCATTTGATCAGGTGCCACATCAAAGGTTATTTGGAAAATAACACCTCATCGCGTAGGGGGTAACATCTTGGCATGGATTGAAGACTGGCTGGCAAACAGAGTTGGCATAAATGGGTCATTTTCTGGTTGTCAGGATGTGACAATGAATGCAATCAGCCCCAAGGGCTTCAGATAAAGGATACTTTGCCTATATATATGTGTTTTCATGTGCACGCATAAATGGGTCATTTCATGCGCGATCAGCATGGGTGCCATAACATTTTATAATGACTTGGATGCAGGAACTGAAGGTGTGGCTGCTAAATTTGCTGATGACAAAGGTAAGTGTAGTAAGATGTGAAGAGGACACAAGGAGGCTTCAAACGGATAAGGATAGGTTGGGTGGGCAAAGTGAAATTGTAAATTTTGGCAGGAAGAATAAAAAAGTGTATCCTCTAAATGGTGAGAGATTGCAGAGCTCTGAGATGCAGAGGGATCTGAGTGTCCTAGTGCATGAATCTCAAAAGGTTGATATACAGGTACAGCAAATAATGAGGAAAGCTAATAGAACTTTATTGTTTATTGTGAGCGGAATTGATTGCAAAAAATAGGGAGGTTGTGCTTCAGTTGTACTGAGCAGTTATGATACAACATCTGGAATACTGTGTACGGTATTGGTCTCCTTATTTAAGGAAAGGTGTAAATGTATTGGGAGCAGTTCAGATAAGGTTTACCAGACTGACACCAGGGCAGGCTGGGCTTCTACCCACTGGAGTTTAGAAGTGTAAGATATGACTTGTGAAATAAGATCCTGAGGGGGTACTGACAGGGTGGATGTGGAGAGGATGTTTCCTCTTGTTGGAGAATCTAGAACTAAGCGGCACTGTTTAAAAATAAAGGGTTGCTCATTAAAGGAGAATTTTTTCCCAGGGGGTCATCAGTCTTCCTCCAAAGGCAGTGGAAGCAGAGCCTTTGAATATTTTTAAGGTAATGATAGATTCTTGATAAGCCAGTGGTTGAAAGGTCATTGGGGGTAGGCAGGAATGTGGGATTGAGGTTAAGATCAGATCAGTCTTGATCTTATTGAATAGCAGAGCAGGCTCGAAGGGCTGAATGGCTTACTGCTGTTCCTGACACACATAGTCGCATTAGAATCCCTAAACCTAGGCTAGCAATAATCTACAAATTTAATTGTTTCCCCATTTACCAACTCTCCAACACCCTACTACTTACCTACTAACACTTATCATACCTGCAATGTAATATTGCATTGTTTTATTAACATACAAATGAATCATATCACCCTTCAGAAAAATGTTCAGTTTTCAGATGGATAAAGGATATTTAACTTGTGTATATTTAGTTGCTTCACATGCCTGCGTACACGATGTATTATGTACACAAATATTTCAGTGTGAACATACATACTCTGTGCTTACACATCTGTGTGCACACAGTCACATGCACTTTGTTTCCAGCAGTACCACAATAATAAGAGGTTAATAATCAGGAAGTTGATTTTCACCTCTTTGACTCAGGAGCGTCGAGATAGATTGCCGAGCCTGTTTGCCTTCATGACAGCTGAGATCAGTTAACTCAGCACCAATCAGGCTTTGTAGCAGGCAGTTCCCTGTCCACCTCCCAAACAGGCCTCTGGGTGGGGCTTAAAGGCTGGGGGCGGGGGGGGTCAGGCGGGTGCCTTGGACTTGAGCAGATTCACAAGTTCAGCTTTTTTTATTGCAGAAATTGATTGCTTCAGCAGCTGCTCCCAGGGTGTAAGTTGCTTTGCTTTAACTTTTTAATCCCTCTTGGTGTGTAATCCCCCCCACCCACTGCTGTTTGAGCCATGAAATCTGGTCACAGCCAAGAGCATCAGCTATACATCGTGTATGGCCAATGCATGAAGATGCAATTTATCCACCGGGTGTCTGCCTCTCTCTGTCTCCTTCTGAGTGATGCATGCTTTGAGTTTGAGCTGACTGGCATGGAATGGATGTTGACTTTGTGCTTATTTTGGTATTGTGTAGCCGGTTAGATAGGGGACTGAGAAAGGTACTTGTTCCCCCTGGAGCATGGTGCCTGCAGATTTGCTGAGTGAACATGATGTTGATGGAGGAATCGTTAACTGGGTGCAAGGCACAGAGTTCCAGTTCACAGAGAAGCTTTGAGGAACACTGACCAATATTCTAGTGACACAATGTGATAAGAAAAATGAGGAGACCCAGTGCAAGCTCAGTGGTACAATTCCAGTGGGGATGAAAGAACAGGGTGGGGTTTGTGCACAAGTATTTCAAAGTGGTAAGAGAGGTTAATAAAACATACAGGATCCTGATTTTAATAAACAGAGGCAGAGTGTACCAAAGCCCAGAAGTTATGCCACCCCTGTAGAGAATACCATGTTCCCACAGTCCAAAGATGTGTGGGTTAGATGGATTGGCCATGCTGAATTGACCCTTAATGTCAGGGGACTAACAGTGTAAATATGTGGGGTTAAGAGATTGGGGCCTGGGTGGGACTGTTGTAAGTGGAGGCTTGATGGGCCAAATGGCCTCCTTCTGCACTGTAGTGATTCTATTCTATAACACCAGTCTCCAATTGCCTCATAAAAGGTTGCTTCAGAAAGTTAGGGTGCACGGAGTTGGGGGTAAGGTGTTAACGTGGATAGAGGATTGGTTGTCTAATAGGAAGCAGAGAGTTGGAAGCAATGGGTGCTATTCTGGTTGGCAGTTGGTGACTAGTGGAGTGCCACAGGGATCGGTGCTGGGGCCTCAGCTATTTGCCATTTATATAGATGATCTGGAGGAGGGGGCTGAGTGTATGGTGACGAAATTTGCTGATGACACGAAGATGAGTGGAAAAGCAAATTGTGCGGAGGGTGTGGAAAGTCTGCAGAGAGATCTGGATAGGCTGAGCGAGTGGGCGAAGACCTGGCAGATGGAGTATAATGTTAGCAAGTGTGAGGTTATCCATTTTGGTAGAAATAATAGTAGGAGGAATTATTATTTAAAAGGGGAAAAGCTGCAGCATGCTACGGTGCAGAGGGACGTGGGGGTCCTTGTGCACGAATTGCAAAAACCCAGTCTGCAGGTGCAGCAGGTGATCAAGAAGGCGAATGGGATGCTGGCCTTTATAGCAAGGGGGATAGAACATAAAAGCAGGGAGGTCTTGCTGCAACTGTACAGGGCACTGGTGAGGCCGCAACTGGAGTACTGTGTGCAGTTTTGGTCACCGCACTTGCGCAAGGATATATTGGCCTTGGAGGGAGTGCAGAGGAGGTCCACTAGGCTGATACTGGAGATGAGGGGGCTAGCCTATGAAGAGAGACTGAATAGACTGGGTCTGTACTCCGAGTTTGGAAGGCTGAGGAGGGATCTTATAGCGACATATAAGATAATGAAGGGGATAGATAGGGTAGAGGTAGAGAGATTCTTCCCGTGTGGAAAGGATAGCAGGACTAGAGAGCACAACCTCAAGATAAGGGGGGGTGTAGTTTAGATCAGAGCTGAGGAGGAACGTCTTCACTCAAAGGGTGGTGAATCTCTGGAATTCTCTGCCCGTTGAACTGGTGGAGGCTACCTCGCTAAATATATTTAAGTCACGGGTAGATAGGTTTCTGATAGACAAGGGAATTAAGGGTTATGGGGAGAGGGCGGGAAAGTGGAACTGATCCACTTCAGATCAGCCATGATCTTATTGAATGGCGGGGCAGGCTCAAAGGGCTAGATGGGCTACTCCTGCTCCTATTTCTTATGTTCCAATTGTAAACAGCATACTTTCAGAATAACGTGCATTAACCAGAATAGTTCCAGGGTTGAAGGATTACCATAACACGGAGAGATTGGAAAAGCTGGACTTGTCCTCCAGAAAGTAGAGAAGGTTAAGATGAGACTTGAAAAGAGGTGCTGAGCATGGTGAAGGGTTTTGATGAGTGAATAGAAACTGTTTGCAGTGACTGGGTTGAAAACCAGAGTGCAGATTGACAGAAGAAGCAGAGAACACATAAATAAACCTATTGCACTAAAAAAAAGTGTCTCGGATTTGAAAGGAGCTGTCTGATGAGGTGATGGATACAGATCCAACAGTTAAATAATTCATGGAGAAACATTTGCAGAGATGCAGGAACGAGCAGGTGAGTGAAAACAACTGGATTTTTGTTTAAAAAAAAGACCTTGTGCAAGTTGGTTGGGCTGAACTACCTCCTCCTTTGCTGTATTATTAATTGTATAGTTACACACACTTAGCATTGACGCCTGATAAGGGAACTGTCTCCTGCGTGTACACTCTGAACTCCCAGCAGGGTGGAGAGAGTAAGGCTTCTGGACAGAGGCTCCTGGTTATTTAATGCAGTCAGTGTGACTGTGTGGTAGATGTAAACTAAACTGCCAGACTCACCTTGTGGGAACCATGTTCTCGGCTGATGTTCCCTGGAGCTTTGTCGAGGGTGCTTGACAGGGCAGATACTGAGAGAGTGTTTCCCCTGGCTGGGCGGGGGGGGGGGATTGTCAATAAGGGCCCAGAATAAGGGATTGACTGTTTAAGACTGAAATGAGGAGAACTTTGTGGTGGCACGGTGGCACAGTGGTTAGCACTGCTGCCTCACAGTGCCAGGGACTCGGGTTCGATTCCAGCCTCGGGTCACTGTCTGTGTGGAGTTTGCACGTTCTCCCTGTGTCTGCATAGGTTTCCTCTGGTTTCCTCCCACAGTCCAAAGATTTGTGGGTTAGGTGGATTGGCTGTGTTAAAATTGCCCCTTAGTGTCGCGGGGACTAGCAGGGTAAATAGGGATTTAAAGGATAGGTTTGTGGTTGGTGCAGACTTGATGGGTCAAATGGCCTCATTCTGCTGTGTACGTATTCCATAGATTCTGTAAATTTGTTCACAAGGATTGTGAATGTTTGGAATTCTAACCCTCCGGAGAGCAGTGGATGTTCAGTCACTGAGTTATCTCGAAGGCTGAGCTCAGATGTTTTTGCGTGCTAAAGGAACTAAGGAGTAAAGATCAGCCATGGTTTTGTTTGATGACGGAACGGGCTCGAGGGGCTGAGTGGCCTCCTCCTGTTTCTGTGACATAGTTGATGTCGGTGTTACTGGGCTGGTAGCGGGAGAGAGCAGTCCTGGCTTCTGCTGCTGTTAACCTGACCCCTCCGCATCACTTTCCTCCTGACTCCCTCTCCTCTAAGTGAAATGAAGAGTTCCCTGTCTGAGTTGGCAGAATGCAGCTGAAGACCGGGAAGGAGCAGAAGCCACAGCCATTAGGTGAGAATTGTGTAATCATCGAATGGTTACAACAAGAAGGCTAATGAGTGTATTTGGCTCTTTGCAAGAGCAGCTTAGTGAGTCCCACACCCTTATCTGTAGATCATATCCTTTCAGATAATTAGTTTATCGTTGTCACATATATTAGCATGCAGTGAAAAGTATTATTTCTTGTTCTCTATACAGACAGAGTACACTGTTCATAGAGAAGGGAACGAGAGAATGCAGAATGAGGTTTATAGTCACAGCTAGGGTGTGGAGAGAGGTAGGTCCATTCAACAGCAGCAGGGAAGTTGAGTCGGTCGGTACGTGACCTCAGACTTTAGAATCTTCTTCCTGATGGAAGAAGGTGGAAGAGAGAATGTTCAGGGTGCATGGGGTCCTGGATCCAATCCTCTTCCACAATCACTGATTAATCTCCCTATACCACTCTGAATATTTCCAGCTTTAGTAGAAGGGAAGTGGTGCTAGACAAACAGATGAAATAACCTTTGTGTTTTGGGCAGGATGGATATCCAGTGGATGCTGACGATTTGTCACTGACACCAGATCTTGCATCGTCGATGGACGCCTCCCCAAAGACTGAGCTGCCCGCAACCCCCCCTGCAGCTTTCAAATCTGTCAGCACAGCACGATCCCAGATCTCCAGCCTCCAGAAGCTTTCTGACAATCAGTTTGACACCACGGTGCAGCTGCGGACTCCCCTGCGCAGGAACCTGGACAAGCAGCTAAAAGCAATGGATCGGGGCTCCCCTGTGACTGACTGCACTCAGTCCCCTCCATCACCGCCTGCCAAGCCCATCATCGCCATCACCTTCTCCTCACGCAAGAAGCCCCCTTCCTCCAGCCCACAGCCCAGCTCTCCGCTCCCCAGGAAGATGCCCAGTGGACAACAAGGGGCCACTGGCCGGCCTGATGAGGAGTCTCCTAGCTGCATCAAGGCAGTGAGGGATGAGGAAGCCCGACTGCTGAGCCCCATGTATGGCAAGGTACAGGAGGAGGGTCCACAAAACGACCCGAAGCAGAGGGAGCAGCTCACCACCGAGAACAGTATTCAGGGACAGACTGTAGCAGAAACAGGTGAACCACCTTGTACTGACATTCCCACAGAACAGAAGCCCCGCTCCAGCTCTCCAGATCCCTGTAGCTCCTCTCCCACCAGGACTGTGCTTTCACACATCTGGGTAACCCTCTCTCCCAACCGGCCAGCTGTCTGTGGAGCTCTTCCCGATAACGTCCCCACCGGATCTGGGAAAATCAGTGCTGAAGACACATGCGTGACAGGAGATGGAGCACAGCCAGCTCCTCTCCCAGCCCGCCATGACTCTCCAGGTGTGTCCTGTCCTCTTGCCTGTCAGTCAGCAGACAAGGGGCCACCATATCCCCCTCTTCCCATGCCTACTCCGGGCTTTTATCCTGGCTTTCTGCCCTTGTTTGACTACCCCTCTGAAGCCAAGCCAGAGCCGAGGGTTCCGATTGCACAGGATGGCGGCAAGGTGGACGTGTCCACTCAAACAATCGTACGACCCTCATCGG
Organism: Carcharhinus amblyrhynchos; assembly: GCF_965287045.1. NCBI lineage: Eukaryota > Metazoa > Chordata > Chondrichthyes > Carcharhiniformes > Carcharhinidae > Carcharhinus > Carcharhinus amblyrhynchos. Next base: position 5,995,546 of record NC_137324.1, on the reverse strand, counting down.
AGCCGCCAGGTCCTGCTGCTGTTACAGTGGGGCAAGAGGTGTCAACGCAAACCAGGGGAACCCAGCCAGACGTGGGATTGAAGACAACTGTCAGCACCACAGCCACTTCCAGTCAGACACTGGTTACTCAAGGAACAGGTACGTACGCAGGCTACTAAACCAAGAACTGTACAGAGTGAATTCTCATTCCAAATACTGGGGTACTGGACACAGGCTGAGCCACGGGGATTTATATTACTGCTGTAGCTATGTGGGAACGTAGAAACAGGAGTCTGGATCAATATTGTCCCTCAAACTGGCTCTGTCTTTCCCTATCTGTGCTAATGATTCCAATTATCATTTTAAATTGATTTGATCACCACATCATCTTAAACTCAAGGGAATATAAAGAAAGTTCTATTAATTCCACTATCTAAGCCCCAGTTTCATTCAGACAAATTTACAGTACTCCCTCTAAAGCCAATATCTCCTTCCTGAGGTGTGAAATCCAAAACTGAGCACAGTGACAGTGAATGCCCTCTGACCAAAGCTCTGTACAACTGAAACATCGCTTCCAGCCCACACCCTTCGCGTTTAGGGCCAACATTTTATTTACTACCTTTTATTTTTTCAACCTGGTCTAACAGCTTTTATTGATTGATGAACTGATGAAAGTCTCTCTGTTTCTTACTATTTAGAAAATATTTCCATTTGCCACTCCTGGCATTGAGTGAATAGTCACATATTTACCAATTAGAACATGGGTCGTTCAGCCCATTGAGCCTGCACCAACCAAATGCCACTCAGGCCCCATCCCAGTAACCAAGCAATTTAGCATGACCAATCAACCTAACCCACACATCTTTGGAATGTGGGAGGAAACCGGAGCACCCAGAGGAAACCCACGCAGACACAGGGAGAATATGCAGACTCCACACAGGCACAGCTTTTCCCACTCCCAAAGCACTGAGCCAGACTTTAACAGTAAGGAATGGGTTTTGAGTGAGTTAGATTCAGGTGCAGTCAGTGTAACTTCCTGTTCTTATCGATACTGCTTGCTTGTTATGTATCAACCTTGTTGGTTCTGGGTTCAAGTCCCACTCCAGAGTGTAAGCACAAATGAAGGCTGACCCTGCAGAATGGCACTGTCGGTGGTGCGGTCTTTCAGATGAGAACATTACTCTGAGGCCTCACCTTCCTCTTGTGTGAGTGTAAGAGATCCCATGGGGTTATTTTGAAGAGTAGGGAATTTTTTGGCCAATATTTATCAATCAGCATCAGAAAAGAGTTGCTGTTTATGGGATCTTGCTGTCACCTATACCACATTACAACAATGATTGCACTGCTTTACCTCCAGTGGAGTACTTTGACAGGCTGCTGGTTGTGAAAGGCGCTATCTGAATGCAGTCTTCCATTCATCCTTCATCAAGTCAATGTCATTTGTAAATTTGGATGTACAACACTCTATTCCTTCACCCAAGTCATTGATTAATGTGATCCAGAGATAAAATCCACACAGCCACCTACCGTGAGCAAATCCATGTTGCCTCTTTTGAGTTAGCTCAGGTTTTATGAAGTACTCTACTATCATTAATGATAGATCCCAGTAACATTCACAGAGAAACTAGGACTGGGAATAAGCCATTTGGCCCTTTGAGTGTACTCCACCATTCATTATGATCATGGCCAATCCTTTACCTCAACACTGCACTTTCTCCAGACCCCTTGACCCAATCCACTTAACCTGCACATCTTTGGACTGTGGGAGGAAACTGGAGCACCCGGAGGAAACCCACGCAGTCACAGGGAGAAAAACTCCACAGTGACCCAAGCCAGGAATCGAATCTGAATCCCTGGCGCTGTGAGACAGTAGTGCTAACCACCGTGCTGCCCCGTATGACAATCCCACTAACCCAGAAATCAGTGTGATGAACCTTCGCTGCACTCCCTCTAAGACAAGTATATAACTTCTTGGATAAGGAGACTGAAATTGCGCGTAATACTCCAGGTGTGGTCTCATCAAGACCCTCTACAGCTACAGTAAAACATCCTTGCTGCTGAACTTGCATCGTCTTACATTGAAGGCTCACGTACTATTTAGCTTAATTGCTTGCTGTACCTGCTTGCTTGCTTTTAGTGACTAGTACATTCGGATACCCAAGTCCTTTTTTACATTAATGTTTCCCAAATCTCTCACCATTTAAATAATGCTCTGCCATTCTGTTATTCCTACTAAAGTGGATAACTTCACACTTATCCCCATTACACATGTATTTGCCCCCTCACACGGCTTGTCTAAATTATCTTGAAGCCTTTTAGCATCCTCCTCACCACTCACACTCCCACTAAGTTTTGTGTCATCAGCAAACTTGGAAATATTAGTTGGGGTTCCCTCATCCGGGACCTCACCAGTCACTGTGCCAACCCAATAATGACCCATTTATTCCTTCTCTCTGTTTCCTGCCTGCTACCTAATTCTCAATCCATGCCAATATATTACCCCAATCCCATGTGCTTTAGTTTAGCACATTGACTTCTTATGTGGCATCAAGTACTCAGTGCTATTCTTAAAGAGAGATTCCAGGAGTCTCCACAAGGCATTATAAAGTTATCGAGTCTCTTCCCGATCGCCATCCAGCTTAAATAATGGAGTGACTAATAAATACTTTTAAATATTAAGATTCTCACTTCTACAGTTTGCTCCTTTATTATAGTATTTTGAGCTGGAAACTAGCAGATCCCAAACATTTACCTCAAGTCCCACCATTTTCTCCAGTGCTTTTATTTTAACTTGTATTAAATTAAATCCATTTGACATGCGTTGATTGTGCTGTTATCTTAATGGGGTATTTATATGGGATAGATCGTTCTGTTATGTTAGTGGGGTATTTGTATGGGACAGATTACTCTGTTATCTGTTAGTGATTACTCTGGTTGCTGATGTATTTGAAAAATGATGTGCTTTTATTGATGAGCTCATTACTGGCAGATTATGATCTCATTGCTCCTAGAATCCAGCCCTTCACTTTCCTTTCCCAGTGAGTGTTTGGCAGCATTAACACTGAGAGGGAGAGGTGATGTAGGCTTTATAATGGGAGCCAGATATACTTCTGAGAATGTAAAACTCATCCGTAGAGTGCAGTGTAATACAGGTCCGTATATAAGGAATGTAAAACGAACACAAGTCTGTGCGTGCCAGCGGCGCGCCGGGGCTGTGTGTGTGTGCGTGTGTGCGTGTGTGTGTGTGTGTGTGTGTGCATGCGCGTGTGTACATGCCGGGGCTGTGTGGGTGGGTACATGGCGGGGCTGTGTGTGTGTGTGCGTGGGTACGTGCCGGGGCTGTGTGTGTGCGCGCTGGTGGTGTGCCTGGGTAATTCCACACATTCACCATCCCTGCGTGAAGAAATTTCTTTTCACCCCTGTCCTAAAATGTTTACCCCATATCTTTGGACTATCTAACAGTAGAGGCGATTACAATTTTAAAATGTTTTTAAAAAGCATTTAGATAGTTACATGGATACGATTGGTCTTGAGGGATATTGGCCAAATGCGGGCAATTGGGACTAGCTTAGTGGTTTTAAAAAAAATACGTGAATGCAAGCAGGCTTTTTCCACTGAGGCTAGGGGAGAAAAAAACCAGAGGGCATGGGTTAAGGGGGAAAAGTTTAAAGGGAATATTAGTGGGGGGGCTTCTTCATGCAGGTGGGAGTGTGGAATGAGTTGCCGGATAAAGGGGTAAATGCTTTTAACATTTAAGAAAATCTTGGACGGGTTCATGGATGAGAGGGGTGTGGAGGGATATGGTTGAAGTGCGGGTCAGTGGAACTAGGCAAAAAATGGTTCAGCACAGACAAGAAGGGCCAAAAGGCCTGTGTGAGCTGCAATTTTGTATTGTTTTTCTATGGTGGCATAGACAAGTTGGGCTGAAGGGCCTTTTTTCATGCTGTAAACCTCTGACTCTATGACCCCTTGTTCAGGACACCCCCACTATTGGGAACATCTTCCCTGTCTTGTCTTGTTAGAAATTTATACGCTTATGGGATTCCCCCTCAATTCCTAACCAACTCTCCTCGTGCATTAGTCCTGCCATCCCAGCAATCAGCCTTGTAAACCTTCTCTACACCCCCTTTATAGCAAAGACATCCTTCCTCCGATAAGGAGACTAAAACTGCACTCGGTAATCCGGATGTAGCTTCACCAATGCGCTATACGGTTGCAGCAAAACATCCCTACTCCTGTACTTGAAATCTTCTCATTCTGAAGGCCAACAGATCATTTTGTCTTTTTTACTGCCTGCTGTAGCTCATGGAATCCCTGCAGTGCAGAAGGAGGCTATTTGGCCATCTAGTCTGCACCGACAACAGTCCCACCCTCTTTGAATGTTTGCCGTTTGCCATTTGCCATCCCCTGTCATTCCTTTAAGTAACATTTCCCAATCATCATAACCAGTTCACACTATTGTAGTTTCCTCTATTCAGATCCAGGACTCTAGTCTCAGAATCAACTACGACACTCTCCACTTGATGAAAAATTCTATCACACTCTCACTGGACAGGAGGACACACCTAAAACTAAACAATTATGTTTATTCATGGTCACAAACTGCTTTGAATCTTGGTATACCTGACTCCTGCCCAGTTTAGAAAATGTTAAGAGTTGAAAACAAATCTTCCACCCCGAGGTTTGGGATAAGAATTGAACTTGGAAAGCTGGTTCGTGGTGAGCTTGTAGTCACCACATAAACACCGTATCAACATGTTTAAGGACAGGAATGATGGGAGCTGCCCAATGAGAAAACAGAATGGGCTCAATCATTCCCGCCTTTGCTGCAGTTCCGTCTCCTCCGCTTTCCTTCTCCTGGAATCAGACATTGTTCTAGGTATGAAAAAGCGAGGAGTCGCTCTAGGATCAATGTGCAGCTTCACAGTAGTACCACGCAATGTACCCAGTTCATTTTCCAACATGCCCAGATACCTCTGACCAATATCCTGGGTCCCCTTCATGTGTTTGATCTCACCCCAGTTCAATGGAATTTTGCTGAGCCAATCATATCCTAGCAAACTCGGCCCCCTTCTCTTTGGCAAGAAGGAAGCTTGCTCTCAGTCCTTGCCTGTTGTACACAAAGTGGACTTACAAAGCCCTGTTCTCTCCAGTGTATGTCTGAAGATAAATCTCCGCTGCAGTAATGACTGCTACTCAGAGTCCCATGTTAACTGGTAGGTTCTTTCACTAATTACAGAGGCGTTTCATGTGTCTGGCTTCATCTCGATCTGTTTACCATCAGCAACAACTGGAGCAATAATAGGCACTGCTTGTGCTGTATTGATGTTGAACATGTTGTAAGTTTGTGTGTCTGCCTGCTCGGAGCTTTCCACATGGAATGTAACTGATTGAGGCTTATCTGAAATAAGCTTTTCTTGCTTAGCCCTCCCCTTGCTCTTCGCACTTCTGCATTTCTTCACTAAATTCCCTTTCTTGCTGCATTGGTTTCAAACAGCATCTATAAACTTGCAGTCATTGGCATAGTGTGGCCCTGCACACCCAAAACACTGCTGCTTTCACCTTGCTGCTTGCAGTTTCTTTCTAATTGGTGCAGTGCTCCTGCCGGGCACTACCATTAGTGGAGCTGATTATCTCTTGTATTAATGACAGCCATTTCCATTAAATTTTAGAGCCTTTTTAAAATTCCGCAACAACCACTGCTGAATTCTGTCCTTGTTAATGCTGCAGACTAGCCTATCTCTGAGCATATCTTCTCAAACTGCTCTGAAATCAGGGTGTAACTCTGCAGCAAAGTCAGCTGCTGAATGACCCGCTCTTCAGAAGTGGCTATAAAAGTTGAATTTTTGAACAAAAGCCAAGGGCTTTGAATAATAATGATTCTGGCCCAGAGCAACTAAATTGGCAAATGAAATTTCCATGGTATGCCTCAGCAATAAATCCTCGCCTCACACACTCTCAGGTGAATCGAGCCTTGCTTCGCCTCATCTTCTGTTCTATTTGTTATGGGAATGTTGCAACCACCCCATATATTCAGCTCAGCTCTCTCTTCTCTCATCAAACTCTCCGACTGCCCCGAACATCGCCATGGTGTTGCTAACTTGAAATTCCATTGAATAAATTCATGATGTAAACTAGCCACTTACTGTAGGCACCTTGTGTTGCCACACTGAACATTGAAAAGGTGTGTTTTCTCTCCGCTTGCTGCTTTTTTTTCTCATTACAAAGGAAATTACAGCATGGGAACAGACCCTTTGGCCCTCCAAGCCTGCACTGACCGTGACTGATAGATGTGGTCGTTTGAAACCATAAATAAAGTCGAATACATTATTTTCGGAATTATCTTTTTTATATAAATAAATAACAAAGTTTAACAGTAACTGAGCAGAGCAGTAATAGCTATGAAAACAGGAGCACTAGTAAAATGGGTTTTGCTTGTAAGAAAACTCTTCATAGAATTCTACAGGCCGTTTGGCCCATTGAGCCTGCACTGGCCACCCTGGCCCGATCCCCATAACCCCGTGCGTTTATCCCTCTAACACTAAGGGACAATTTGACTTGGTCAATCCACCTAACCTGCACATCTTTGGACTTGCAGACTGAAAAGCCCTCTAAAACCCACACAGGATCAGAACCCTCAACAGACGCCAATAAAACATGGAAAATAAGGCTGATTAGAACACTCTACCCAAAATGATTGTCTATAACTCACTGCAATATCTTTTCTTGCCTACAGATGTTCCTGTGCTGCTCCCGTACAAACCTGCAGGTAGCACTAAACTATTCTACATGCCGAACGAGGGGATAAGGAGCAGGATTGGTCAGTTGGAGTCTGAGAGCAGCAGTGAGAGCTTGCGAGAAGGTTAGCTCCTTCATGTCTCTCAGCAAGGTTCAGCAGATTCTGACCGTGTCAATTTGACCTCCGCCTTCTTTCTCCTTTCAGATTCACAGGAGGCACCTCTCATGAGGACCCTGACTGAGATCCAGCAAGCCAGGGGTGACATTCCAACAAGCAAACTAACCAAGCACAGAGAGAGAGCAAAGCACAACAAAGCAGCAGCTCCAAAGAAGGGCAGGGAGAAGGGAGAAGCTCGAATGTTAAAAACCTGTGAGATTTAAATTTATTTATTAGTGTCACAAGTAGGCTTATGTTAACACGGTAATGAAGTTACTGTAAAAATCCCCAAGTTGCCACACTCCGGCACTTGTTTGGGTACACTGAGGAAGAATTTAGCATGGCCAATGCACCTAACAAGCATGTCTTTTGGACTGAGAGGGGAAACTGGAGCACCCGGAGGAAACCCGTGCAGACTCCGCACAGACAGTGACTTAAGCCGGGAATCGAACCTGGGTCCCTGGTGCTGTGAGGCAGCAGTGCTAACCACCGTGCCCCCAGCCCTGAGGATTTACTGTGGAGAAAGACACAATATCAGACATTGTAGAAAGGCCAGGCAGGGGAAGTGCACCGTTTAATGTGGGTTGGTGTGAAGCAATACATGTTATGTACACCGAATAATCGTAAACCACAGTTTAAAAACCAATTTATTTTTCTCAGGATGTGGTGTCACTGGCAAGGTCAGCTTCGGTTGTCCTAGCCTGGGTTCACTCAGCAATGGAGACTGTGATTTAATTAAATAATCAATCAATTTCATGTCTAGTTCAGAGAGCACAAAGGATTTAAGATACCAGATCAGCAACCCCTTCATGAAACCAAACTAGACCTCAACAATGTCCATTTTGGTATTATTGTGAGGATAAGCTGTTTCACTCCAGGTGTGATTCTACTGACACTGGAAGCTTTTATCAGAACAAACTTTATTTAACAACACCGTTTAACTATAACAAGTGAACTAGCTTAACTTTTAACAATTAAACAATACTTAAACAGGAGGCAATGGCCTAGTGGTATTATCGCTGGGCTATTAAGGCAGAAACTCAGCTAATATTTTGGAGATGCGGGTTCGAATCCCGTCACAGCAGATGGTGGAATTTGAATTCAAAAAAAAATCTGGAATTAAGAATCTACTGATGACCACGAAACCATTGTCGATTGTCGGGAAAAACCCATCTAGTTCACTAATGTCCTTTAGGGAAGGAAATCTGCCGCCCTTACCTGCTCTGGCCAAATGTGACTCCAGAGCCATGGCAATGTGGTTGACTCTCAACCAACTAAGGATGGGCTAAAAATGCCAGCCAGCAGCGCCCATGTCAAATAAATGAACTTAAAAAAAATTCTGCTAACCTATGAATGCGTTTAAATTAAGCAGTACTCCTCTTATAGAGTTAAACCTTTCTTCAAATTTAGATAGCCAAACACAGGCATACTTGCTTTGACTTGGGTTGTCAGGTTTGGAGCTTTCAGAAGGCCATCGGAGAGAGAAGGAGGGACGCTACTTTCCTCTGGCAGCCCAGGCAGCAATTGCTTATAGAGTCAATTTGTCTAAGCTGCCCTTTCTTAAAACCCCTAAGCTAATCCCAATTGCCCGCATTTGGCCCATATCCCTCTATACCCATTGTACCCATGTAACTAAATGCTTTTTAAAAGACAAAATTGTACCCGCTCTCTGGCAGCTTGTTCCAGACATTCACCACCCTCAGTGTGAAAAAATTGCCCTCTGAACTGTGTTGTACCTCTCCCCTCTCACCTTAAACCTATTTCCCCTATTTTTGGGAAAAGTTATTGACTCTCTAGCTGATCTGTTCCCCTCATTATTTTATAGACCTCTATAAGGTCACCCCTTCAGCTTCCTATGCTCCAAAGAAAAAAAGTCCCAATCTATCTAGCCTCTCCTTATAACTCAACCCATCAAGTCCTGGTAGCATCCTAGTAAATCTTTTCTGCACTCTTTCTAATTTAATAATATCCTTTCTATAATAGGGTGACCAGAATTGCACACAGTATTCCAGGTGTGGCCTTACCAATGTCTTGTACAACTTCAACAAGACATTCCAAATCCTGTATTCAATGTTCTGACCATGAGACCAAGCATGCTGCTTTCTTCACCACTCTGTTCACCTATGAACATGTACCCCTGGATCTCTGTTCTGTAACTCTCCCCAATGTCCTATCCTTCACTGAGTAAGTCCTGCCAGTTCAATCTACCAAAATGCATCACCTCGCATTTGCCTAATTAAACTCCATCTGCCATTCGTCAGCCCACTGGCCCAATTGACCAAGATCCCATTGCAATCTGAGATAACCTTCTTCACTGTCCACCATGCCACCAATCTTGGTGTCATCTGCAAACTTACTAATGATGTCTCCTATATTCCCATCCAAATCATTAATATAAATGACAAATAACAGTGGACCCAGCACTGATCCCTGAGGCACACCGCTGGTCACAGGCCTCCAGTTTGGAAAACAACTCTCGACAACCACCAAAATTGGCTTCTGTGAAGAAGCCAATTTTGTATCCATTTTGTATTTTGCTTATCATTTAAAATGAAAATGAAACTGGTCTGTTCCCACAAGCTGAGCTCCTCCCATTAGGCATGCTACTCTACCCCTGTCAATCAACCTATTATACTCTGAAACCTCAGGGGGAACCTAAGTAAGCACAAATGCATTAGTTTTGCTTAAACAAACACTTCCAATGTCTACAAAGTGTACTTGTTCTCCCAGCTACTAATTTAAAATGTTTTCTTGACAAACCATCACCCTGCAAAATAGCTGAATTTTAAACAAACCCCATACAAGGAATATGATATAAATATATTTCTTAAAGGCACAGTAACATTACAGCCACAATCACAACAAATATATTCAGTTTTGTAGCATTGATTTGTATAGCTCAACCTTAGAGTATGCAAAACACGAGTGGCAGAGCAGAAATATCTCAGAGAGCTGTAGGAGATTTGAATACAAGGACCATAACCTTGAAATCAAGGTGTTGCTACTTGAGGCTTCTGACAGTCAGTGAGAGGAGGGTTGAGAGTGAACTGCATTTGGTGCAAGTTAGGATAGGGCTCACTTCCTGACTGTGTGCTCACTCCTTGTTTCCACCACAGGTACCCGATGTCACCAGAGCTCCCTGACCCCTGGTGCAGGGACTTTGCCCACGAGAATGCCTCGGCAGCACGTTGATGATGGCGAGCTTTCTGTAAACACTCCTGTCCAGCATGACAGCAGAACCTTGTTCGAGGCCTGGAACAGTCACCCAGAGGCCAGACAGCAAGCGAGCGAGCGAGAGCCAAGCGGCAGGGAGTCTCGATCTCTCTCAGCCTTACGCCAGACCAGACCTCCCCACGTGGACAGCATGTGGCCACTCACCACGGGAGAGGCTCCGAGGCCCCGGGACGAGGACGAGGGGGGACATCCTGGTCCCTCTCACCTGGAATGGGCAAAGGCAGCTGCCAGAAAGGCCCGACATCGCAACTCGTGGGGTCACACTCGCCCCACCCGCTACACTGAACTGACCGACAGTGCAAGCCCCCCAGCAGAGTGGTCTAGCGGCCCACCAGGAGCTGGAGGGACAGAGAGGTACAGCAGCCTGGACGAGCTGTGGCAGAGGTTTAAAGAGAGGCAAAAGAAACACAAGAGGCTGGGCTCCAGCAGCGCCAGTGAACTTTCCCTGCTGGAACGCCTGGACGCCCTGGCCCGCATCCTCAGGAACCCGGTACAACACTCACTCCTCTCTGCTGAGGGGAGGGACAGGCAGCGCGGGAAGGCACAGAGAGACAGGAGGCACAGAGCGTGGGAGGACACACTGGCGGTGGAGCCATCTCCCCCTTCTCCAGACTCCTTGGCCACCCCAAGGAGCGAGAGTGCCGACTCCCTGGAGGAAATCTCCACCGATCGGATAAAGAAGCTCCTTCAGCACCAGCAGTACGTGGACATGCAGGGTGACAGCTCAGCAGGTCCACCTACAACGGAGACAGACACCATGACTCCAGCCGAGACAGACGTGCAGACGCAGACTGAGACAGGAAGCTCCATTTCGACCATCGACACAGCGCGCTTGGTCAGGGCTTTTGGCCCTGAACGTGTCAACGTGCAGCCTCTCTCCCGCCTATACAGCAGCATCGAGAAACAGAGAGCGAGCTCGGTTTACAGGAGGAGGCCAAAGAGGGCAGAGACTAGGAGTCAAAATACTGCCAGTCACCAGGTAAGTGAGAGACTCGGTCAATTGTGGCTGGCATGTCACTGGTCCAGTGTTGGAAACAGTGACCCATCCCTCTGTTAAACAGCAAGGTGATGCCTGGTAATACTCGGAGGGGGCCATTCAGTCCTTCTAACCTGACCAGCCATTCCATTAGATCATGTTTGATCTGTATCTCAATCAGCAGCCTGCCCTGGGGTCAGTAACCTTATCCAACTGAAATCTATCACTCTCAGTTTTGACATTTAATTTGTCCTCAGCCTCAGTAATTCCTTTTGTGGGAGAGAGTTCCAACTTCCATCTTGCTGCTGTGTGAGGGAATACTTCCATACGTCACTCTTGAAGTGCATGGTCCCAGTTTTAACCCTCAGCCCCCTTGTTCTGGACTGACTCTCTCTCTCTCTCTCTCTCTCTCTCTCTCTGCTCCCCCAACCAAACCTGAGGAAATAGTTTATCTCCATCTACCCCACCAAATTATTTCATAATCTCAAACACTTTGCTTAAATCACCCCTTGCTGTACTATAATCAAGCAAATGCAAGCCGAGTCTGTGCAACATCTCCAGATTTTATTATTGGAGTGAACTTCCCCTGTGCTCCATCCATGACTGATAAATCTTATCAGTTATGGATGGGTGGGGGGGTTTTAGTCAAGTTGGTAGAATGGTTGGTGTAGGCTTGGCAGGTCTGTTCCTGTGCTGTAATTTTCTTTGTTATCTAAGGTGTGCAGCTGTGCTCTGCGCTGCCCCAGTGCCTCACTGCAGAACCAAGCACTCTGGTTAAACTGCCCATCCCCAACCCTCTACCCTAATCTGTAGAGCCCTCACACACACACTCCTGAGATTCAGCACTGACCAACAATCAGTCAGTGTGAGATGTAGTGACACACTGCTAACAAAAGACCCTGATGTGTGGAGTTTGCACATTCTTCTCGTGTCTGCATGGGTTTCCTCTGGGTGCTACGGTTTCCTCCCACAGTTCAAAGATGTGCGGATTAGGTTGTTTGCCCATGCTAAAAAAATTGCCCCTGAGTGACCAGGGATGTGTAGGTTAGAGGGATTAGTGGGTAAATATGTAGGGATATGGGGGTAGGGCCTGGGTGGGATTGTGTTCGGTGCAGACTCGATGGGCCAAAGGGCCTCTTTCTGCACTGTAGGGTTCTATGGTCAGTCCTCATCACTTTGTGGGAATCCTTACTGCTCTCTGCAGGATAGAGGTTTGGGAACAGTTGGTGAGCTTGCATAGTTTCTGGTCAGTGTGTACTGGGACAGCAGCTACAGCTCTCTCTCTCTCTCTCTCTCTCTCTCTCTCTCTCTCTCTCTCCCTTGCTGTATCTCCTGTGTTTGCTTCCACAGGTCTCCAGAACACGGGGCTTCACCGTACCTGAATCCACATCCACCCTGAGCCCCTCTGCTCATCCATCGCGTGGCCCCTCCAGCAAACTCATCAACAAGAAGTGCACTCGGCTGGTCAGCCAGGGGGTGCAGACAGGTAAGTGCCTGGGAGGACTCACCGGGGTTTCTGATCATAGAGAGAGGTTTACAGCATGGAAACAGGCCCTTCGGCCCAACATGTCCACGCTGTCCAGTTTTTAATTACTAAACTAGACCCAATTACCCATGTTTGGCCCATATCCCTCTATACCTCTCTTACCCATGTAACTGTCTAAATGCTTTTTAAAAGACAAAATTGTACCTGCCTCTACACAGCCTCAGGCTAAAGGGACGATCCTTTAAAACAGATGAGGAGGAACTTCTTCAGCCAGAGAATGGTGAATCTGTGGAACTCTTTGCCACAGAAGGCTGTGGAGGCCAGGTCATTGAGTGTCTTTAAGACAGAGATAGATAGGTTCCTGATTAATAAGGGGATCAGGAGTTATGGGGAATAGGCAGGAGAATGGGGATGAGAAAAATATCAGCCATGATTGAATGGAGGAGCAGACTTGATGGGCCGAGTGGCCTAATTCTGCTTCTGTGTCTGATGGTCTCTGGACCCTCTGGTATCTCGCCCCTCTCATTGTAAACCTATACCCTCTAGTTTGAGATTCCCCTGCCTTTGGCTTGTGCTTTGGTGGGAAGCAAACCATGCTGGGTGGAGGAGACATAGAGCTCCATCTCAGATTTAAAAAAAAACCTCTATAGCACCTTTCATGACCCCTTGATGTCCCAGAGAACATTCCCAGCCAACCCAGTCTGAGATCCTGTAGGGAAACTCAGCAACCAATTTGCACAGCAAGATCCCACAAGCAGCGATGTGAAAACAGATAAGCCTGTTACTACATAGCACAAAATTTTACATGTTGGTGTTTAAAGAGACCTGAGTGTGTTTGTACAAAGAGCACAGAAAGTTAGTATCTACACAGACTGAACAATTAGGAAGGCAAATAGCCTTTATTGCAAAGGGATTGGAGTGCAGGAATAAAGTTGCTAGAATTAATGTTGATTTTGATTTATTATTGTCTCATATATTGGTATACAGTGAAAAGTATTGTTTCTTGCGTGCTGTACAAACAAAGCATACCGTTCATAGAGAGTGCAGAATGTAGTGTTACAGTCACAGTTAGGGTGTAGAGAAAGATCAACTTAATGCGAGGTAGGTCCATTCAAAGGTCTGAAGGCAGAAGGGAAGAAGCTGTTCTTGAGTCAATTGGTACGTGACCTCAGACTTTTGTATCTTTTTCCCAAATGACGAGAGAATGTCCAGGGTGCGTGGGGTCCTTAATTATGCTGGCTGCTTTTGTGAGGTAGTGGGAAGTGTAGACAAAGTCAGTGGATGGGAGACTGGTTGCCTGATGGTTACATTCACACACTTTTATAGTTCCTTGTGGTTTTGGTATCAAGTTTTGATACAACTAGAAACAATGCTTTCTATGGTGCATCTGTAAAAGTTGGTGAGAGTCGTAGCTGACATGCCAAATTTCCTTAGTCTTCTTAGAAAGTAGAGGCATTGGTGGGGCTTTCTTAACTATAGTGTCGGCATGGGGGGGGGGACCAGGACAGGTTGTTGGTGATCTGGACACCTAAAAAGTTGAAGCTCACAGCCCTTTCTACTTGAATAGGGTTTGGGTGAAACCACACCTGGTATTGGTCTCCAGTTTTAAGGAAGGTTTAATATGAAGCAGGTCAGTGAAGGTTCACCAGATTAGTCGCTGGAACAGGAGGCTAGGTTTTTGACAGTAAGTTGGGCCTAACATTCTCTGGGTTCAGAAGATGGTTGACTATCGATAGAGTAGACACTGAGAGGATTCTTTCCCTAACTGCGGAATCTAGTAAAAAGGATCTCTTTATTCTTTGTGTCAAGATAAGGGAGCAATCATTTCAGACTGAAATGAGAAGAAAATTCTTCATCTCAGAGGGTTGTGAATATTCGGATTTCTCTATCCGAGGGTTATCGATGCTCCATTGAACATTTCACTTTGAGGATGATACATTTTTGATATGGGAAGCAGGGCAGAAAGTAGAGTCGATGCCATGATCAGATCAGCTGTGATGTTGCTGATGCAGATCAGGCTCGTGTGGCCATTGGGTCCTCCCTCACCCCCCCCCCCCCCCCCCCCCCCCAACCCTGGCGGCAGCACCACCACCCACCCCTCACCCTGGCGCTCCCCACCCTGGCTATTCCTGTTGTAGTAGAGACAGACACTCCCCACAATCTCCACACACAATCATAATCAATGGGGCGGCACAGTGGGCTAGCACTGCTGTCTCACAGCGCCAGGGACCTGGGTTCGATTCCCGGGGGGGGGGCACGGTGACACAATGAGTTAGCACTGCTGTCTCACAGCGCCAGGGACCCGGGTTCGATTCCCGGGGGGGGGCACGGTGACAATGAGTTAGCACTGCTGTCTCACAGCGCCAGGGACCCGGGTTCGATTCCCGGGGGGGGCACGGTGACACAGTGGGTTAGCACTGCTGTCTCACAGCGCCAGGGACCCGGGTTCGATTCCCGGGGGGGGGCACGGTGACACAATGAGTTAGCACTGCTGTCTCACAGCGCCAGGGACCTGGGTTCGATTCCCGGGGGGAGGGCACGGTGACACAGTGGGTTAGCACTGCTGTCTCACAGCGCCAGGGACCCGGGTTCGATTCCCGGGAGGGGGCACGGTGACACAGTGGGTTAGCACTGCTGTCTCACAGCGCCAGGGACCCGGGTTCGATTCCCGGGGGGAGGGCACGGTGACACAGTGAGTTAGCACTGCTGTCTCACAGCGCCAGGGACCCGGGTTCGACTCCCGGGGGGGCACGGTGACACAGTGAGTTAGCACTGCTGTCTCACAGCGCCAGGGACCCGGGTTCGATTCCCGGTTTGCCTCACTGCCTGTGTGGAGCCTGCACATTCTCCCCGTGTCTACGTGGGTTTCCTCCGGGTGCTCCGGTTTCCTGCCACAGTCTGAAAGATGTACTGGTTAGTTACATTGACCCAAACAGGTGCCAGAGTGTGGCGACCAGGGGAATTTCACAGTAACTTCATTGCAGTGTTAACATAAACCTTACTTGTGACTAAATAAACTTTTATAAGCTTTAAAAAACTGACTTTCTCTGTTTGTAACAAGTGTTGTTTCATGTCCTCTGCCAGAATCTCTGGAGATTGTGACGAGTGCTAAGGGGAGACGGACACGTGATGCAGGTGTGACCTTCCCTTCACCGGATTCAAACCCACCCCTGGCTCGTTCAGCTGCCCCTGGCACTCAGCGCCAACACTCAGCCTCTCCCACAGGCCGCACTTTCTCTGCCAAGGACAGGAAGAAGAAGGGCAGCTCACACACACAGAGGGGACATAGACAAGGGGGCAGGACGTTGGCAGGGCCAGGTGAGATACCATTCTGTTCAGTCAGGAGTCAACCACTCAATTCATCACCAATTGCTGCATTGTTGTTGCGAGGATTAGGAAGTAAAACAGGGGAGGAAGAGAAGATCATCTGTTATTGAATGGTCGTCTCCTCTTTCTGTGTGACTGGCTCGAGGGGCTGAATGGTCGTCTCATGGTCCCATGTAACAGGCTCAGAGTTCTCCTGTTCCTGTATGACAGTCCTGGTGTGGAGATGCCGGCATTGGACTGGGGTAAACACAGTAAGAAGTCTCACAACACCAGGTTAAAGTCCAACAGGTTTATTTGATTGTAAACGCCACAAGCTTTTGGAACGCTGTTCCTTCGTCAGGTGGTGAGCCAAATAAACCTGTTGGACTTTAACCTGGTCTTATGAGACTTCTTCCTGTATGTAAAAGGCCCAAAGGGCTGAATGGTCTCCTTGTGTTCCTGTGTAATGGGCTTGAGGGACTGAATGACCTCCTCCTGTTCCTGTGTAACAGGCTCGAGGGGCTGAATGGCCTCCTGTTCCAGTGATTCTGTTCCTTCAAACCCCTTCCCCCAAAATCTAAACACTTCTGAGAATTCTTGCGTCTTTTATTTTTGGGCGATCACATTTCCGTGTACACTTTCTGGGCTGGAGTGATTTATTATTGGGTTGTGGGTATTCTGTGTTGGGATAACCTGTGCTGTGGGAGATGAGAGCTAACCTGTGCCTATTTTATCAAACTGCAGCCTGGTTTATCCCTGCCGGTGAGCTGAAGTGGGACTCGAGGAAAGAGAATGTTCCGGGACCCTGCCACGGCTCCACTTCAGGCAATTTTTCATCGTTACCATCGACCGCCTTGTGCAGAGAGCCACTGCAAGAGAAACAGCTACAGCAGCAATGGACCCGGGACCCAGAGCTGTCACAGGTCGCTGCTGCTCTGAGGAACCCTTCCCCGTTGATACGTATCACCCTGAAAGTAAGGATAACACGTGCAGCTCTGATAATGGCGAATGTTTGCAGTAACAGGCACTGTTCCAATGATAGTTAAATGTGTGAGGGAGGATTTAAGCCCAGTTGTTAGCAGTGTGTTAGCTGAGTGAATGAAGCAGGGGTGTTGGTGAGTGTGTGGAGGAGACACTTTAATATTTAGCTGTAGGAATTAATTGAGTCTCTCATGGTTATTTATTAACATATAGCAGTTTTACAGAGAGATTTCTCATATACTCTAATCTGCGTATTAAGAAAGGTGACTTTTCTCTTTTGGAGTACTGAATTACACAAGTATTAGTGCAGAAGGAGGCCATTTGGCCCCACTGGGTACAATTTTCCCACCTTCTCCTCGTAACCCTGCACATTGGTCCTTTTCCACTAATAGTCCATTCCCCTTTGAATACTTCAATTGAACCTGTCTCCACTGCATTCCCAGGCACAGCATTCCATACTCAGGGATGAAAAATTTCTCCTCGAGCCATTTCTGTTTCTTTTGCCATTGACTTTAAATCTATGCCCTCTCCTTTTCAATCCTCTCATGGAGTGGGAATGGTTCCTCCCACCTACTCTCTTCTCCAAATCCTTCATCAAATTTCCTCTCAGCCCTCGAGTCAGAGTTTTACTAGGACACAGAGGCCCATCATATCTGCACCAGCTGTCTAGCGCCTATCCCAATCTCTTTCACCAGCTCTTGCTCTGTAGCCTTGTATGCAATGACATTTCAAGTGCTCATCTAAATATTACTAAAATGCTGCGAGGGTTCCCACCTCTACCACCCTTTCAGGCAGCGAGTTCCAGATTCCCACCACTCTATCTATTTTCCTTGTAATTCTGTACACCTCAGTCAGGCCCCCCGTCAGTCTGTCTGCTCAAAGGAAACCAATCCCAACCCAACCAGCCTCTCTTCAAAGCTGAAATGTTCCATCCCAGGCTACATTCTGGCGAACCTCCTCTGCACCCTTTCTAGTGCGATCCTATAATGTGCTGACCAGAACTGCACACAGCGCTCTAGCTGTGGCCTAACAGGCATTTTATACAGCTCCATCATCACTTCCCTGCTCTTATTTTCAGCTTCGGCTAACAAAAGCAGGTATCTGATATGCTTTCTTAACCACCTTTTATCTACCTGTTCTGCCTTTTTCAGGGATCTGTGGACAGGCACCCAGGGTTCCTCTGGTCCTCTGTACTCAGCTTCCTCCTGTTCATATCTTTACCTTGTTTGTCCTCCCAGAATGTAACACCTGACACTTTCAGGGTTAAATTCCATTTGCCAGTGTTCTGTCCATCTGACCACCCGCCGATATCATCCTTGAATGAGTGTACATTGAGAGAGAGGTGGATACTCGGTGAGACCTTGGTATCCTTATGAATCAGTGGCTGAAAGTGAGCATGCAAGTACAGCAGGCAGTAAAGGAGGCAAATGGTATGTTGGCCTTTGTGGTGAGAGGATTTGAGTACAGGGATGGGGATGTTTCGCTGCAATTGTATAAGACATTGGTGAGGCCATACTTGGAGTGGTTTTGGTGTCCTTATCTGGGGAAGGACGTCCTTGTTATAGAGGGAGCACAGTGAAGGTTTACCAGGCTGATTCCTGGGATGGCAGGTCTGTCATATGAGGAGAGACTAAGTTGGTTAGGATTGTATTCACTGGAGTTTAGAAGAGTGAGAGGGTAGCTTATAAAATTCTAACAGGGTTAGACAGGATAGATTGAGAAAGAATGTTCCCAGTAGTAGGGGAATCCAGTTTGAGGATAAGGGGTAACTTTTAGAACTGAGGTGAGGAGAAATTTCTTCACCCAGAGGGTGGTGAATGTGTGGAATTCACTCCCACAGAAAGTAGTTGAGGCCAAAACTGATCACAAGCAGAAATTAGATATAGCTCTTGGGGTTGAAGGGATCAAGCGATGTGGGGTGGGGGTGGTGTACAAACCGTGTTTGTATCTGTATGTGTGTTTGACCACGGTTTGCCATGGATTAGTTCCTGAAGCGAGGGGAAGAATCCTGTTCTGATTCTGATGTGGCGAAAGCAACAGAACCCCAGGAGAGGAAAGTGAGATTCCTGTGTACACATTGTGTGCACGTGCACACACACACACGCACACACGCGCAGCACAGTGACAGCTACTCGGGCTTTGGAGTCTCCTGTTTGCAGGAGCCTCTTGTCCTATCCTGGTTTACAGGGAGGGGCTCTCAAACACTGCAATGTACTGAGTGATCTGAAGCACCATCTCAATACAAAACACTGTTCACTCTCCAGCACGTCTCTACTGTACTCCAGGAGCTCAGAGAACAAAATGTTGGACTGTGAGTGGGGGTCTCGGATAATATGCAGGACACTAATTCCATGGGGGTTGACCTCTGAGTGAAATTGAAGACCATTGCTGAATTTGATAAAGTTCCTCTTTCTGATAGTAAAATCAAACAGGATACTGACAAAATGTCAGCTTGTACTGACCAGGAGCTCAGGGAGAATTAGAAATGTGTGGAAAGTTTACCCTGTAACTCACAGCGTGGACTGGCAGCTCTGAGCTAACATTGGTAAATTGACAGGGATTCGATGAGGGACAATTTCTTCTTTTGCAAAGAATTGCTTAGTCATGTGACCAGAGAGAATTTTTTGTGTCACAACTGCTAATCTGGAGCAAAACAACCTCCACTGCCAACAGCAAAGAAAATTACAGCACAGGAACAGGCCCTTCGGCCCTCCAAGCCTGCACCAACCATGCTGTCCGACTGAACCAAAACCCCCTACCCTTCCGGGGACCATATTCCTCCATTCCCATCCTGTACCTGTACTTGTCAAGACACCCCTTAAAACTCACTACTGTATCTGCTTCCACTACCTCCCCCAGCAACGGGTTCCAGGCACCCACCACTCCTCTCTATGTAAAAAAAAACATCTCCCTCGTACATCTCCTTTAAACCTTGCCCCTTGCACCTTAAACCTGTGCCCTCAAATAATTGACTCTTCCACCCTGGGAAAAAGCTGCTGACTATCCACTCTGTCCATGCCCCTCATAATCTTGTAGATTTCTATCAGGTCGCCCCTCAACCTCCGTTGCTCCAGTGAGAACAAATCAAGTTTCTCCAACCTCTCCTCATAGCTGATGCCCTCCATACCAGGCAACATCCTGGTAAATCTTTTATCCAAAGTCTCGACATCCTTCTGGCAGTGTGGCGACCAGAATTGAACACGATAATTCTAAGTGCATCCTAATTAAGGTTCTATAAAGCTGCGACATGACTTGCCAATTTTTAAACTCAGTGCTCCGAACAATGAAGGCAAGCGTGCTGTATGCCTCCATCTTGACTACCTTCTCCACTTGTGTTGCTACTTTCAGTGACCTGTGTACCTGTACCTACCCCTCTGCCCATCAATACTCTTTAAGGGTTCTGCCATTTACTGTATATTTCCTATCTGTATTTGACTTTCCAAAATTCATTACCTTCCACTGAGAGGAAAAATCAAAGGACTCGTGAGTAAAGCAAAAGAACAGAACCCTGATGTCCAGACCAGCCACTGAATCCTGCACCGTGAAACCCTTGTTGCCAAAACAATGTCACCTGTGTTAGTCGGTGTTAGACCACTCAATTGTGTGAACTGGTGTCCTTTGATTATTTTGTGTGGTGAGATGGGAGCCACGTTCCAGGGAGGGGAGGGGCGGTGGTAGGATAAGCAGGAAGGGAGTGCTGTGGGGATGGGGTCCTTGTGTATGCCAGAGAATCTCTCTGTAAGCTGGGGGGAATCGATCTGCTGAGCTGACACCCTCTGTCTCTACATGGATAATGGCAGTGTGACTGAGCGCTGCGGGGTCCCGGCAGTGTGACTGAGCGCTGCGGGGTCCCGGCAGTGTGACTGAGCGCTGCGGGGTCCCGGCAGTGTGACTGAGCGCTGCGGGGTCCCGGCAGTGTGACTGAGCGCTGCGGGGTCCCGGCAGTGTGACTGAGCGCTGCGGGGTCCCGGCAGTGTGACTGAGCGCTGCGGGGTCCCGGCAGTGTGACTGAGCGCTGCGGGGTCCCGGCAGTGTGACTGAGCGCTGCGGGGTCCCGGCAGTGTGACTGAGCGCTGCGGGGTCCCGGCAGTGTGACTGAGCGCTGCGGGGTCCCGGCAGTGTGACTGAGCGCTGCGGGGTCCCGGCAGTGTGACTGAGCGCTGCGGGGTCCCGGCAGTGTGACTGAGCGCTGCGGGGTCCCGGCAGTGTGACTGAGCGCTGCGGGGTCCCGGCAGCGAATCTTCAGAGAAGACTGTGCACTCTGTGGCCCTTTCTGAGATCAGGAGTGTCCCAGTGTGCTGTGGCTCAATACAGAGTCCAGAATCGCACCCACAGATACCTGCTTCATTTTATGGTTTGACAGGAGGCCTTGCACATGAACCGACCGGATTTCATCTCCCATTCCCGACAGCGGGTCAGGCGCCTGGAGTTACTGATCGAAGAGAGGAAGATACAGAGCATCCTGCAGAGTGAGAGAGAGAGACTTTTCAACCAGTCCCGGGAGACAGGCCCCAGAAATAGGCAGGGCTGTCAGCGTGGTAAGTATGAATGTGCAGACGATTCTATATTATACCTTGTGTACCACACGCAGAAACTATATCCACACTAATAATGGAGTTTCTCACCCACCTATCAGTACCATCTGATATTCCACATGTCATTAAGACTCAGTCTGGCGGTGAATGATATCCCTGACCTAGTAACCTACATTCAAAATCTGATATTTAATCAGACTTTGAGGTTTGTAGTCAGCTGGTTTAGTAGTGAAACCTGTAATCCTTTTCCCTTTTGTGAGTCTAGGTGTGACTCCCACATTCATGTCACTATACTGTAACTGCTCTCTGAAGTGGTCAAGCAAGCTATATAGGTGTGCCCACTGTATCTAGGATAGGTCATGGGACAGGATGGACCTGCCAGTAACGCTTGTATCCTGCACCTTTGTAGTATAAAACTCCAATGGCTAATTCGATACGAAGCAACCAAATCTTTTCTTCTTCCAGACAGAGCTTTATTCCAAGAGAAATAAAACCCCAGTCCGATTTCCCCCTTTGAGGAATCAAATCAAATTTAACCCATTAGTGCACAAAGGTGACAGCCTCTTGGTCACTGATTATTCACCCAGTAACGTACTTAACCAATTAACCTCAAATTACTCGATTGTGTGTGAACTGTTTCCGATCCCAGCGTGTTTTATTGTCGGAGTTCAGCATGTTTAACAGTTTGTCTGTCCGCCAGTATCACCTGTCTTGTATCTTTCAGCCGAAGCCATTTTATTGAAGAGGAAGATCCCAAAGCGGGAGATGTTTGACAGGTCCAAGCGGTGAGTGTTACTCTGGGAATGCACACAGCAACGGGAGTAGACAAGCGTACAGCCCATTGACTGCACCACCTCCACTCATTGCCGTCCTGGCTAATTTTGGCTTCCAACACCATTTTGCCAGCCATTCCCCATATTCCCATTTACTGGGATGTTACCAGGATTGATGGTTTGAGTTATAAGGATAGGCTGGATAGACTGGGACTTTTTTCTCTGGAGCGTAGAAGGCTGAGGGGTGATCTTATAGAGGTCTATAAAATAATGAGGGGCATAGATCAGCTACATAGTCAATATCTTTTCCCAAAGCTAGGGGAGTCTAAAACTAGAGGGCATAGGTTTAAGGTGAGAGGGGAGAGATACAAAAGGGTGGTGAGTGCCTGGAACAAGCTGCCAGAGGCAGTAGTAGAGGCGGGTACAATTTTGTCTTTTAAGGAGTGTTTAGATAGTTACATGGGGGTATGATGGGTATAGAGGGATACGGGCCATATGCGGGCAATTGGGATTAGTTTAGGTGTTAAAAAAACAAAAGGGTGGCATGGACAAGTTGGGCCGAAGGGCCTGTTTCCATGCTGTAACCCTCTATCACTCTATCCCTTAACTTACTTAGAGATCAAAAATCTACCCATCCCAGCCTTCAGTTGATTCAGTGATGGAAAGTCCACACTGCCGGTGATGTTTCCTAGCACTGCCTAGGAATAGCCTAAAGCGGTGATAGGAAACTGCCTAACCCATTCACACCCCACAAAGGGGATCCTGCTGGCCTCAGATCTCCAATAACTCTGAGTGAAGTGATTTCTCCTCATCTCAGTCCTACTGGATCCCATCCTGGGACTGTTCTCTGTGTTCACCCCATCAAGCGCTGGCAGAATGTGATGGTGACGGTGGCGAGCTGTCTGTGGTCCTCTTGGTGTCAGACTCTTGGGAATAGTCCACACAAACAGACACAGTGATTGAATGGCCTCTTTCTGTGCTGCAACGTTCCTCAGATTCTAAAACATCACTGCAGGGCACTCAGGATTCCCCCTTTTCTCTGGGCGCTCAACCCAAAACTGCCCAGCAACCGGGGGCACGTCCTGAGTTCAAATCACACAGGTCAAAGTTACAAGAGATTGTATTGAGTAAATCTGTTTGTGACCTGGATGGGAGGTGCTCAGGTGGGGGGGCTGGAAATCCAGGGGGTGATGAGGGTCTCTGTCTTTGGGGTAAGCTGGAGAAGAGGGTCAGGACCCAGAATGGAGCAGTGAGTAGGAGTGTTCAGAGTGAACTCTGGCTGAGTTACCTCCTTCACCGTTGACAGTTCTGAAGCCGCGAGAGTCAGGTGGTGGGATTTCACTACGTCCCTTTTATCTGTCCATTTGCAGTCTGTACGAACAGCTTCCTGAGGTCGTCAGGAAACGAGAGGAGGACAAGCGAAAGGCAGAGTATCAGACTAACAGACTGAAGGCTCAGCTGTACAAACAGGTAAGACCTCGCTCAGCAGCCCGGAGCAATGTACATTCTAACAATCCGAACCTGGGGAAGAGTGCTGCTGGACTCTCTGCTAAACCGATCACTCTGAGTATGAATGGATACGTATTTGTGATGTACCTACGTGATGCTGTGTGTGGTTTTTTATTTGTGGGTGTCGCTGGCTAGGACAGCATTTATTACCCATCTCTAATTGCCCTCAAAGTTGCTACTGAGCCACCGCCTTCATCCGCTGCTGTCTGTGTGGTGTGGGTAATTTACCCCCAGTGCTCTTGAGGAGGGAATTCCAAAATATTGACTCAGTGGGTGTCGGTGTCTCTCTGTAAATGGTCAGTAGTTGTGGGGACACAGTCTCTCAGCTGAACTGCTGCCACCACATGGGCTAGGTTGTCACCTGAAGCATTCCCAGGAGTATCCAGCTCCGGGAATCAGGAGCTGATTTGAGACTGGCTTCAGTGAGAGTGGCTGTACCTTCAGTTATCAGGCCTGCAGCTGAGAACATGTACCATTGGCAATCTGGTGTCCTGGTGCCCCAGCCTGCTGATCCTGTACCCCCCCAGGGGCCCAGCCTGCTGGTTGTGAACCCCCCCTCCCCCCCTCCCTCCCAGGGTCCAGCTTGCAGGTCCCATGAACCCCCCTCTTCCCCCACCAGGGCCTGTAAGTTTCAATAATATCCCCCCTCATCCTTCTAAACTCCAACGAGGGTCCAGAGTCCTCAACCTTTCCTCATACGACAAGCTCTTCATTCCAGTGATCATTCTTGTGAGCCTCCTCTGGACTCTTTCCAAGGCCAGCACATCCTTCCTTAGATACAGGGCCCAAAAGTATTCCAAATGGAAACTGACCAGAGCCTTATCCAGTCTCAGAAGTACATTCCTGCTCTTGTATTAAGAACATAAGAAATAGGAGCAGGAGTAGGCCATCCAGCCCCTCGAGCCTGCCCCGCCATTCAGTAAGATCATGGCTGATCTGTCGTGGCTCAGTTCCACATTCCCGCCCTCTCCCCATAACCCTTAATCCCCTCTCTTATCAAAAACCATCAACCCGCGTCTTAAAAATATTTAGCGAGGCAGCCTCCACCACTTCAACGGGCAGAGAATTCCAGAGATTCACCACCCTTTGAGTGAAGAAGTTCCTCCTCAACTCCGTTCTAAACTGCCTCCCTTTATCCTGAGGCTGTGCCCCCTAGTCCTATTCTAACCCTCTCCACGTAAGTGCTAACACTGCATTTACCTTCCTAACTGCTGACTGAACTGTACGTTAACCTTAACAGAATCTTGAACAATGACTCCCAAGTTTGTGTCTCTGTTTGTTAATTTTCTATCTAGCTCCCTAAATGTTGATTGCAGGACCCTATTCCACTTCCTGCCTAAGTCTTTGGTAACGACCGGGACGACAACCTCTGGCTCTTCTCCCAGAAGAATGTCCTGCGGCCACAACTTTAACCCTGGCACAAGGGAAGTAACACACTGCCCTGGAGTGGCGTCTCTGGCCACAGGAATGTCTGTCTTCCCGTAACTAATATATCCCCGTTGCTCTTCCCCACTTCTTCCTCCCCCTCCTGTACAGACACTTGTGATGCCACAAACCTGGCTCTGACTCCTCTGAGGAACCAGCTTCCAAAGGGAGCAGGAAGCTCCTGCCTGGTGGTCACCCATTCCTTCTCTGCCTTTAGGCTGTTATTCTGCAGTGTGACTATCTGAGTAGGCTATCCACGCAGCTCTGAGCCTCGCAGTGCGTCACTGTGTCTCCAGCCACTGCCATTCGAGCTCCGAAACCTGGAGCTCCAGTATCTGCAGCTGGTGACACTCCCTGCACATGTGGTCATCTTGGACATCCATGACTTTGGTACAAGGTGTAATATGTGAAAAACTTGCATCTTAAATACGGGAAAGGTAGGGCCTTTTATAGACAGACAAATAACATATATACAAGTAACCCAGAGTAGAATTGAGTTAATTGAAGAGAATTGCACGTGTTACACACATTCCATTTCACGGAGCTGTCATGCCGTGTCCTAACGTTCCTTGTCTTCAATTAACTCAATTCTACTCTGGGTTACTTGTATATATGTTATTTGTCTGTCTATATTAGGCCCTACTTTTCCCGTATTCAAGATGCAAGTTTTTCACACATTACACCTCGTACCAAGTACTCTCAAGCCGAAGGTTTTGACCTTCCAAGTTTTAGTGACATTATGATTATTTCCTTCTCTGCTGCTGAAATAGTTGCCAAATAACTCAGCTTATCACCAGGAGACCACTCTGAAATGTGAAAGTTGGAAAGTGAAATGTAAAAGATCTTTCCCCTCGGAAGCAAACTCCCACTTTGATCCAAATTACCAAATGTTCTCATTTGGGCTGAGCCTCACTCGGGATGAGTTCTCTCTGCCCGCTGACACTGTGTGTTTAAAGCTGTCTCTCCTATTGAGCTGAGATTCCTGCTTTGTGTCAGAAACTGTCTCTGGGTTCAGGTCTGTACCTTGTTGGCTAATACTCTTCCACTCTTGTTTCTTTCCAGAAGATCACCAACCATGTGTTAGGCAGGAAGGTCTGCTGGCAGTGAAGGGGCCAGAGTGTGTCTCAGAGCTCAGTCCCGGAAAACCCATCCTTACTGTCATGTAAATAAAGATTTATTTAAATAAACGTTTTGATCATTCTTACAGCTGCAGTGTTTGATGTACCGTAGATATGAATGAAACAGAAGCATTTAAATAAATGGAGAGAATTGGTGAAGCCCTTAGAAATATTAGCATACAGAGGGATCTAGGCGTGCAGATCCACAGTTCCCTGAAGGTGGTAACAAGGTGGTTAAGAAGGTGTACGGCATGCTGGCCTTCATCGATTGGAGCGTTGAGTATAGGAATTGGAAAATCATGTTGCAGCTGTATAAGACTTTGGTTAGGCCGCATTTGGAGTATTGTGTACAATTCTGGTCACCACACTACCGGAAGGGTGTTGATGCATTAGAAAAGGTGCAGAAGAGATTTACCAGGATGTTGCCTGGTTTGGAGGATATGGACTATGAAGAAAGGTTGAACAAAATTGGATTGTTTTCATTGGAGCGTCAGAGGATGGGGGGGAGAACCTGATAGAGGTTTACAAGATAATGACAGGCTTGGATAGAGTGGATAGACAGAGTTTTTTCCTCAGGGTGAAAGGGTCAATTACACAGGGGTATAGGTTGAAAGTGAGAGGGGGAAAGTTTTAAAAGAGATGTAAGGGGCAAGTTTTTCACACACAGGATATGGAACGCGCTGCTGGAGAAGGTGCTGGAAGCAGATTCCATAGCTGTTCAAAAGGCATCTAGATAGATAGTGAATAGGTAGGGAATAGAGGGATACAGACCACACAAGAAAATATTAGAGAAGTATGTGTCGGTACAGACTTGGTGGGCTGAAGGGCCTGTTCCTGTGCTGAACTGTTCTTAGCCGATAGTCACGGGTCATAAAGCACATGGACCGAAATGGCCCACTTGTGACTGACAGCAAAATAATGGAGAAAATGGGTCATAAAAAAATCAATAAATCTCCACAATGCCATGCTATCAAAAATAAATAGCAAAGTCTTAAAATATTGGCAGCATTCATAGAATCTCTTTTAAATTCATTTTATGGGAAGTAGACATTACTAGCTAGGCCAGCATTCTTTTGTCCATCTTTAGTTGCCCCTGGAGAGGATGGTGGTGAACTGCCTTCCTCAACCTCTGCATCCCTGAGATGTAGGCGATGTGAGGGAGAGAGTTCCAGGATTTTAACCCAGTGACGGTGGAGGGATTGAGTGTTTGTGGAAGGGATAGCAGTCAAGTGGACTGCTTTGTCCTGCATGGTGCTAAGCTTCTAGAGTGTTGTTGGAGCTGCCCTTGTCCAAGCAAGTGGAGAGTATTCTGTTCCACACCTGACTTGTGCCTTGTACACAGGTTTTGGGGAGTCAGGAGTTGAGTTACTTGCTACAGGATTCCTAGCCTTTGACCAGCTCTGGTAGCCACAGTGTTTTATAAGGCTAGTCTAGTTTCTGGTCAATGGTAATCCCCAGGATGTTGATAGTGGGGGATTCAGCAATGGTAATGCCAGTGAATGTCAAGGGGCAATGGCTGGATTCTCTCTCATTTGAGATTGTCATTTTCTGACACCTGGGAGGTGCAAATATTACTTGCTACTTGTCAGCCCAAGTCTGGATATTGTCCAGCTCTTGCTGTGTTTGAACATGGGCTGCTTCAGTATCTGAGGAGTCATGAATGATACTAAACATTTTTTTAAAATCATGGGTGTCTGGCTGGGCCAGCATTTATTGCCCATCCTTAGTTGGCAGAGGGCAGTTGAGAGTCAACCACATTGCTGTAGTTCTGGAGTCACATGTAGGCCAGACCGGGTAAGGACGGCAGATTTTCTTCCCTAAAGGACATTAGTGAACCAGATGGGTTTTTCCAACAATCGACAATGGTTTCATGGTCATCAGTAGATCCTTAATTCCAGATTTTTTTTATTGAATTCAAATTCCACCATCTGCTGTGGCTGGATTTGAACCCGGGTCCCCAGAACATTAGCTGAGTTCTTGGATTAATAGTCTGGTGATAAAACTGGTCACCTCCCCCAAACATGGTGCAATTAGCGCTGAACATCCACACATCTGGCCTTTTGTTGCAAGGAAGGTCATTGATGAAGCAGCTGAAGATGAGGACACTGATCTGAGGATGTCCTGCTGTGATTTCCTGGAGATGAGATGAGTGACCTCCAATCACCACAACCATCATCCTTACTGCAAGGTAAGACTCCAAACAGCAGAGTCCTGCTGCCCCCCCGGCCACCCCCTTCCCAATTACCATCGACTTGCTACATAGAAACTAAAAGCAGGACTAGGCCATTCGACTTGTTGAGCCCGTTGCCATTCACTTTGCTCATGACTGATCAGCCTGATTCTCCCTTTGCCCCCCACACCACCACCCCCGCCCCCCCCCCCCCCCCCCCCGCCTCATCCCTTGGCCCCCTTCAGCGCCCAAGAGTTATATTTAATTTCTTGAAATCAGACGACTACATTCTGTGGTAGTGAATTTCACACATTCACCACCCTCTGGGTGAAGAAATTTCTCCTCACCTCAGTTCTGAAAGATTTACCCCCTTATCCTCAAACTATGACCCCCTAGTCCTGGACTTGCCCTCACCAACTCCACCCACCCACCACTGGGAACATTCTTTCTGAATCTATCCTGTCTAACCCTGTTAGAATTTTATAAGTTCCTATTGCCAGCCCCTCTCTTCTAAACTCCAGTGAATATGATCCTAACTGACTTAGTCTCTCCTCATATGACAGACCTGCCATCCCAGGAATTAGCCTGGTAAACCTTCACTGTACTCCCTCTATAGCTGGGACATCCTTCCTCAGATAAGGACACAAACTGCACACAATACTCCAATGCTCTATACAATTGTAGCAAAACATTCCTATCCCTATATTCCTTTCACTATGAAGGCCAACATACCATTTGCCTCATTTACTGCCTGTTGTATCTAAGTGTTTACTTTCAGTGACTGATCTTACAGGATTCTATAGACTCTGGAACAGTCCCTGCAGATTGGGGAGTAGTGAATGTTACCCCAATATTCAAAAGGGGAGGTAGAGAGAAAACTGGGAATTATAAACTTGTAACATTATAGGCTTAACATCAATATTGGGGAAAATTCTAGAATTCATTATCAAGGACTTTATAGCAGAGCATTTCAAAAGCAGTGACAGGATCAGACAAAGTCAGCATGGATTTATGAAGGGGAAATCATGCTTGACAAATCTGTTGGAATTCTTTGAAGATGTAACTAGTAGAATAAATCAATGTGGTATATTTGGACTTTCAGAAAGCATTTGACAAATTTCCACATAAGAGATTACCATGCAAGATTAAAGTGCATGGGATTGGGGGAAGTGTATTGAGATGGATTGAAAACAGGTTGGCAGAGAGGAAACAAAGTAGGAATAGGTACATTCCAAGTTGTCAGACAGTAACTAGTGGGGTGCCATGGGGATCAGCACTGGGACCCCAGCTAGTCACAATATTAATGATTTAGATGAGGGAACAAATTGTAACATCTCAAAGTTTGCAGATGAGACCAAGTTGGGTGGGAAGGTGAACTGTGAGGAGGATGCAGAGATCCTTCAGAATGATCTGGACAGGTTGGGTGAGTGGGTAAATCAATGGCAGATGCAGTGTAAGTTGGACAAATGTGAGGTTATTCACTTTGGAAGGAAAAACAAGGTAGATTACTACCTGAATTGGGAGAGGGGAGTGTGCAGTGGACCTGAGTGTCCTTGTGCACCAGTCGCTGAAGGTAAGCATGCAGGTACAGCAGGCGGTAAAGAAGGCAAATGGTATGTTGGCCTTCATTGCAAAAAATGTGTTGCAATTACACAGGGCCTTGGTGAGGCCACACCTAGAGTATTGTGTGCAGTTTTGGTCTCCTTTTCTGAAGAAGGATGTTCTTGCTCTTGAGGGAGTGCAGTGAAGGTTTACCAGGCTGATTCCGGGGATGGTGGGACTGATGTCTGAGGAAAGATGGACTAGGTTAGGATTGTTTTTGCTGGAGTTCAGACGAAATTGGGGGGGGGGGCGGTGCATGGATTTCATTGAGACTTATAAAATTCTAACAGGACTAGACAGGGTAGATGCAGAGAGGATGTTCCCGATGGTGGGGGAGTCCAGAACCAGGAGTCACAGTCTGAGGATTCAGGGTAGACCATTTAGGATGGAAATGAGGAGACGTCTCCACCCAAAGAGTGATGATTCTGTGGAATTCATTAGGTGGTATCCTAGGACACTGTGGGAGGCTAGGGAGGAAATTGCGAGTCCCTTAACAGAGATACTTGAATCATCAATAGTTCACGGGTGAGGTACCTGAAGATTGGAGAGTGGCAAATGTTGTGTCTTTGTTTAAAAAAGGGCTGCAGGGAAAAGCCTGGGAACTACAGGCCAGTGAGCCTCACATCTGTGATGGGTAAATTGTTGGAAGGTATTTTGAGAGACAGGATCTACAGGTATTTAGAGGCACAGGGACTGATTAGGGACAGTCAGCATGGCTTTGAGAGTGGAAAATCATGTCTCACAAATTGAGTGTTTTGAAGGGGTAACCAAGAAGGTAGATGAGGGCAGTGCAGTTGACGTTGTCTACAAGATCTTTGTCAAAGGCCTTGCTGAAGTACCGCATGGTAGGTTGTTGCATAAGGTTAAATCTCACAGGATCCAGGGTGAGGTATCTAAATGGTACAAAATTGTCTTGATGACAGAAGCCAGAGGGTGGTTGTAGAGGGTGTTTTTCAAACTAGAGGCCTGTGACCAGTGATGTGCCTCAGATCAGTGCTGGGCCCACTGTTGTTTGTTATTTATATTAATGGTTTGGATGAGGCATGGTAAGTTTGCAGATGACACCAAGCATATTGGACAGTGAAGAAAGTTATCTCCAATTGCAATGGCATCTTGATCAATTGAGCCAGTGGACTGACGAATGGCAGATGGAGTTTAATTTAGACAAATGCAAGGTGATGCATTTTGGTAGATTGAACCAGGGCAGGACTTAATGGTAGGGTGTTGGGGAGAGTTACAGAATAAAGACATCTAGGGGGACATATTCATAGCCCCTTGAAAGTGGAGTCACAGGTGGACAGAGTGGTGAAAAAGGCATTCGGCATGCTTGGTTTCATTGGTCAGAACATTGAATACAGGAGTCGGAACGTCATGTTGAAGTCATACAAGACATTGGTAAGGCCACACTTAGGGTGACCTGAACTGTACACAGTATTCTATTATGGAAAGAGTACAGAAAAGATTTACTAGGATACCACTGGGACTTGACGGATTGAGTTATAGGAGAGGCTGGATAGACTGGGACTTTTTCCTTTGGAGCGTCAGAAGCTGAGGGGTCATTTTACAGAGGTCTATAAAATAATGAGGGGCACAGATCAGCTGGATAGTCAATATCTTTTCCCAAAAGTAGGGGAGTCTGAAACTACAGGTGCAAACAATACGAGTGGGGGGTGGGGGGGGTGAGAGGAGAGATAATTACAGGTTAAAGAGGTGTGAATTGTCTCCAGCCAGGACAATTAGGAAGATTTTGTAAAGACTTCTGTAAATACTTGATTGCCTGTTAAGATTTGCATTCCAACCATTACTTTGTAATTGAGTTTGTGTCTATATATGCCCTATTTGTGAACACAACTCTTCACTCACCTTGAAGGAGCAGAGCTCCAAAAGCTCGTGCTACCAAGTACTGTTGGACGTAAACCTGATGTCGAGATTCCTTACTGTGTCCATCTGTCTTGATGAACCCCCACCCCCCCCCCGATCCTACCACACAAAGACAGCTTGCATACAAAGAAACACTGCAGTAGACAGCAGACATCCCAGTGACTGTTCCACTGTTTTAATCATCTTGGGTGCATTCTCCAGTACATCTCCCCAAATTTGCAGTGGTCTACTGTGTCTTCCACAACATTGACATCATGAGGGTTCAGTCACTGCCATCAGGTATCTTGAAACCATCTTGGGAACTGAACACAGAACAGTACACACCCTTCGGCCCTCGATGTTGTGCCAAGCTATGTCCAAACCGAAGATCAAGATATCCCACTCACTATCATTCTGGTCTGCTACGTGTGCCTATTGGATAGGAGGAGGAGGAGGAAAGACAGGGAGTCCGTTACTCTTCTCAACTGGATGAGTCATCAGCACAGCACAGTGGTTAGCACTGCTGCCTCAAAGTGCCAGGGTTCGATTCCCAGCTTGGGTCACTATCTGTGCAGAGTCTGCACATTCTCCCTGTGTCTGCTTGGGTTTCCTCTGGGTGCTCCAGTTTCCTCCCACAGTCCAAAGATGTGCAAGTTGAGTGGATCGGACATTCTAAATTGCCTCTTAGTGTTCCAGATGTGTGGGTTAGGGGGATTAGAGAGGTAAGTTTGTGGGGCTACACGGATAGGGTCTGAGCAAGGTGCTCTTTCAGAGAGTTGATGCAGACTTGATGGGCTGAATGGCCTCCCCTTCTCCACGGTAGAGATTCTATGAGCACATCATCAGATGCTATTTTAATTCAACTACTTTCGCCAGTCATGCTGGACCCAGTCCTCACCATCACATCGACGTTAGGCACCCCTTTGGTCACCATTAACCAAAACAAGCCATCCACAAAGCCTTATTGTTAACATCCTTCTCTAATATCAGCTAGTGAAATGTACATAAATGCATTATTCCCCCAATATGGACAGAATGGCACAGTCCTAAATTGTATGCAGGGAGAAGGACCTGGGGTTCACGTGAATAAATCTTTGAAACTCGGCAGACATACTCAGAAAGGGAGAAAGAGGTTTACAAAATAAAAAGCAGAAAATCAGGGAGGTTAATGTTGCATCTTCATAAAACTCTGGTTAGACACTGGCTGCAACAATTTTATCCATTTTTGGGAAGATGTCTTGAGAGTCATTTACAGGATGAAAGGAGATTAACCAGGCAAGAGAGGAGTCCTCTGCACTGGTGTTGACCCATCAGCAGCAATGTGGGAGATAAGCGGCCTGTGATTACGGGAGCAGCCCTTTGCAAAATCTTTAACTTCATTTACTGCCCATGGCATTTTGAACAGTTTCTCATGGGCTGCATATTCTACAAGCCTGATCTGTACAGTCACACTGTACATGGCCAGATGTTGATTACTATCAAGAGTTTTACAACACAGAAAGCAACCCTTCAGCCCTTGCTGGCCATTTAATATGTATGTATTCTAATCTCCTTTCCCAGTAGATTGGAGACAAATATCACGAGGGGCCACAGGCTTAAGGTGAGGGGGGCGAGGTATAATTTGGATGCTAGAGGGAGGTTTTTCACACAGAGGGTTGTGGGGGTATGGAATGCACTGCCAAGTAAGGTGGTGGAGGCAGGCACGCTGCACTTGTTTAATGTTTACTTAGATAGACACGTGAGCAAAATAGGGATGGAGGGTTATAAGAGACTGTTTTAAATAAGGATCAGAGCCTCAGGACGTTCCTGGAAATCAACTGTTACATGTGTTTATGTTTTTCTGTTTTACTCCACAGGTGCGTCGGTCCACCTTGTTGTCTAATGAGGGGCATACACGCAGTGGGTCGTGCGTGGGCTGCTCTTGGATGTTTCGAGAGTAGCCTAGTACTTCATGTCGTTTGTGTGCACTTAAACTGGACCAGCAGATCGGCACCACGACAGCTCAGTGACTATCACTGTTTGCAGTGCAGATACGTGGATTTGGGCCAGTGTCTGTGGGAGTTTGCGCATTCTCCCCGTGCTTGCGTGGGTTTCCTCCGGGTGCTCCGGTTTCCTCCCACACCCCAAAGATGTGCTCTTAGGCTGATTGGTGTAACAAGTTGTCCCTAAATTATTCTCCCCTTAATCTGGTTTCCAATGGGTGTACCATAAGCACAGACATGGGTCAAGGGTGGGGGAGGAAAAGCACAATGTTAAAATGGTGGCATGGGCTCATTGGACCAAAGGACCTGTTTCCCGTGCTGTGTTGTTCTTTGTTCTATAGCTTTGTATGCTATGATATTTCAAGTGATCAAAGAACAGGCCCTTCGGCCCTTCAAGTCTGACCATGCTGCCCGACTGAATTAAAACCCCCTATCCTTCCGGGGACCATATCTCTCTATTCTCATCCTATTCATGTGTTTCTCATGATGCCCCCTAAAAGCCACTACCATATCCGCTTCCACTATCTCCCCTGGCAACGAGTTCCAGGCACCCACCACTCTGTGTAAAAAATCTGCCTCATACATCTCCTTTAAACCTTGCCTCTCGCACCTTAAACCTACGCCCCCTAGTAATTGAGCTTTCCATTACTAGCTCAATAGTAATAAGCTTCTGACTATCCACTCTGTCCATGCTTCTCGTAATCTTGTAGACTTCTATCTGGTCTCCCCTCAACCTCTGTCGCTCCAGTGAGAACAAACCAAGTTTCTCCAACTCTCCTCATAACTAATGCCTTCCATACCAGGCAACATCCTGGGAAATCTTTTCTGTACCCTCTCCAAAGCCTCCACATCCAACTGGTATGGTGGCAACCAGAATTGAAGACTATATTCCAAGGTTCTATAAAGCTGCAACGTGACTTGCCAATTTTTAAACTCAATGCCCCGGCCGATGAAGACAAGCATGCCGTATGTCTTCTTACTACCTTCTCCATTTGCGTTGCCACTTTCAGTGATCTGAGTACCTGTACACCCAGATCCCTTTGCTAATCAATACCCTTAAGGGTTCTGTCATTTATTGTATATTTCCAAAATGCATTACCTCACATTTGAATAAAGAACAAAAACAGGCCCTTCCGCCCAACGGGCCCACGCCGCCATTTTACCAGTCCCCCCCTCCACCCATGACCCTTACCTATTGTTTTATGGCATTCCACATTGAGGGAAACTAATTTAGGGACAATTTATTATTTCCAATCAGCCTAATAGCACATCTTTGTCCAGATTAAACTCCATCTGCCATCTCTCTGCCCAAGTCTCCAACCGAAGTGCTCATCTAAATACTTCAAATCCTTTTTAAATCTCCTACCCCAGCTTAAATTTATTTCCCCTGGTTATTGACCCCTCCACTAAGGGAAAAGTTTCTTCCTATCTACCCTGTCTATATCTCAGAATTTTGTACAACTCAATCAGGTTCCCCCTCAGCCCTCTCTGCTCTGAGGAAAATACCCCCCCCAGCCTAACCAGCCCCTCTTCACAGCTGAGACCACAGGGCCAGACACACACACACACACACACACACACACACACACACACACACGTATATATAATTTACACACACACAGGGAAGGAATTTAAAACAAACACTTCTCTGGAACATAATCACGTTTAATTGAATGATAACGGAATCGCTAATTGTTACAACAATTCGTGTAGAAACACAAGACAACACTAACTCAAAAACAACAGTTTCCATAATCGTTACAGCTGTGGAAAGATCATTTGTACAATGTTGTAACCGCCTAGCTAACTGGTAAAATAAGAGAAAGGGAACACTTGGACCCAAAATAGACTTGACTAAAGATAGTGCTGGGTGAGTATGGCTCACGTCACTTATCCTGCTTGGCCATGCGTTCCTGCTGCTTTCGGAGCTCCTCTTGTCGCTGCGTCACATATTTCTGAAAATTAATACAAATAACCCTCATGATGAGTGCACATTTCCAGCAGAGAGATTAGTGAAGCTGTTGAATATTATCAGGGTCATTTCTTACATATGGTCTAACTTTACCTCTTTGGCATTCTATCACATTCAGGAGTGGGAATCAGGGAAAACTCTCCACTGATTGGAGTCATGCCCAGCAGGAAAGGGCAATGGTTGTGGTGGTTGAAGGTCTATCATCTCAGTCCCAGGGCACATACAGCAGTTCCTCAGGGAAGTGTCCTAGGAACCAGTGGAACCAATCTAATGACCCTCTAACCTAAACTATTCCAATGTTATCCATATGCCTATTCACTGACCATCTGAACGCCCTTAAAGTTGGCGAGTCCACAACTGCTGCAGGCAGGGCATTCCACACCCTTACTACCCTCTGAGTAAAGAACCTACCTCTGACATCCATCCTATAATTACCACCCCTCAATTTAAAGCTCGTGTTAGCCATCACCATCTGAGGAAAAAGGCTCTCACTATCCACCCTATCTAACCCCCTGATCATCTTGTAAGCCTCAATTAGGTCACCTCTTAACGTTCTTCTCTCTAATGAAAATAACCTCAAGTCCCTCAGCCTTTCCTCATAAGACCTTCCCACCATACCAGGCGACATCCTGGTAAACCTTCTCTGCACCCTTTCCAATGCCTCCACATCTTTCTTATAATGCAGCGACCAGAACTGTACGCAATACTCCAAGTGCGGCCGCACCAGAGTTTTGTACAGTTGCAACATGACCTCACGGCTCCGAAATTCAATCCCTCTACCAATAAAAGCTAACACGCCTTCTAAACAACCTTATCTCCTGGGTGCCAATTTTCAGGGATCTAAGCACATGTACAGCGAGATCTCTCTGCTCGTCGACACTACCAAGAGTCCTTCCATTAGCCCTATATTCTGTACTCCTGTTATTCTTACCAAAGTGAATCACCTCACACTTCTCTGCATTAAACTCCATTTCCCACTTCTCAGCCCAGCTCTGCAGCTTATCTATGTCCCTCTGCAAACTGTAACATCCATCCTCACTGTCTACAACTCCTCTGACTTTAGTGTCATCCGCAAATTTACTAACCCTCATCTAGGTCATTTATAAAAATGACAAACAGTAGTGTCCCCAAAACAGATCCCTGAGGTACACCACTTGTAACTGCACTCCAGGTTGAATATTTCCCATCAATCACCACCCTCTGTCTTCTATCAGCTAGCCAATTCCTGATCCAAACTGCTAAATCCCATGCATCTGTATTTTCTGCAGTAGCCTACCATGGGGAACCTTGTCAAACGCTTTGCTAAAATCCATATACACCACGTCAACTGCCTTACCCTTATCTACCTCTTTGGTCACCTTTTCAAAAAACTCGATAAGGTTTGTGAGGCACGATCTACCCTTCACAAAACCGTGTTGACTATCCCTAATCAATTTATTTCTCGCTAGATGATAATAAATCCTATCCCTTATAATTCTTTCCAAAACTTTGCCCACAACAGAAATAAGGCTCACTCGTCTATAATTCCCAGGATGGTCTCTACTCCCCTTCTTGAAAAAGGGGACAACATTTGCTATCCTCCAGTCTTCTGGCACTATTCCTGTAGAATGTGCAGACTCCACACATACAGTGACCTAAGACTGGAACTGAACCCGCGCCCCTGGTGTTGTGAGGCAGTAGTGCTAACCACTGTGCCACCTTGCCACGTAGAAACTGAACTGGGTTATACATATAAATACAGTGGCAACAAGAGCAGGTCAGAAGCTAGGAATCCTGTGGCGACTCCCCAAAGCCTGTTCACCACTCACAAGTTGGGAGCGTGATGGAATACTACCACTGGGCTGGATGAGTGCAGCTCCAACAACATTCAAGAAGCTTGGCATCATCCAGGACGAAGCAACCCGCCTTGAATGACATCCTATCTACAAACATCCACTCCCTTCATCACCAAAGTAACAGCTATGTGTACCATCTACAAGATACACTGTAACATCTCACCAAAGCTCCTTAGATAGCACCTTTCAACCCCATGAATCGACCTTGTAGAAGGGCAAGTGCAGCAGATACCTGGGAACATGACCACCTTGGAAGTTCCTCTCCAAGCCACATACCACGCTGACTTGTAAATATATCCCCATTCCTTCACAACTGATCACTGAAAGTGACAATGCAGATGAAGAAGGCAGTCAAGGAGGCACATGGCATGCTTGCCTTCATTGGCTGAGGCATTGAGTCATGTTGCAGCTTTATAGAACCTTAGTTGGGCCGCTCTTGGAATTATAGTGTTCAATTCCGGTTGCCACACTACCAGAAGGACGTGGCGGCTTTGAAGAGGGTACAGAGAAGACTTACCAGGATGTTGCCTGGGTATAGAGGGCATTAGCTATGAGGAGAGGTTGCAGAAACTTGGTTTGCTTTCATTGGAACAACAGAGGTTGAGGAGTGACCTGATAGAGGTTTACAAGATTGAGTGGCAAGGGCATAACAGTCAAGTACTAGGGGATATAGGTTTAAGGTGCATGGGGAAAAGTTTAAAGGAGATGTGCGAGGCAAGTTTTTTTTTTACAGAGGGTGGTGAGTGTCTGGAACGCTGTCAGGGAAGGAGATGGGAATGGGTACGATAGCAGTATTTAAGGTGTAAGTAGACAGATACATGAGTAGGATGGGAATGGAGGGATACAGACTCCGTAAGTGATATGGCAGTTCAGTCAGACATCATGAACGGTGAAGGCTTAGAGGGCCGAAGGGCCTGTTCCTGCTGTACTTTGTTTTTTTGGTGGGTCAAAATCCTGGAACTCCCTAACAGCATTGTGGGTATAAGAACATAAGAAATAGGAGCAGGAGTAGGCCATCTAGCCCCTCGAGCCTGCCCCGCCATTCAATAAGATCATGGCTGATCTGTCGTGGCTCAGTTCCACTTTCCCGCCCTCTCCCCATAACCCTTAATCCCCTTGCCTATCAGAAACCTATCAACCCGCTTCTTAAATATATTTAGCGAGGTAGCCTCCACCACTTCAACGGGCAGAGAATTCCAGAGATTCACCACCCTTTGAGTGAAGAAGTTCCTCCTCAACTCCGTTCTAAACCGCCCCCCCCCCCTTTATCTTGAGGCTGTGCCCTCTAGTCCTACTGTCCTTTCTGAGCGGGAAGATTCTCTCCACCTCTATCCTATCCATCCCATTCATCATCTTATATGTCTTAATGAGATCTCCCCTCATTCTTCTAAACTCTAACGAGTACAAGCCTAGTTTATTCAGCCTCTCCTCATAGTTCAACCCCCTCAACTCCGGTATCAGCCTAGTAAACCTCCTCTGCACTCCCTCCAAGGCCAAAATATCCTTGTGCAAGTGCGGCGCCCAAAACTGCACACAGTACTCCAGCTGCGGCCTCACCAGTGCCCTGTACAGTTGCAGCAAGACCTCCCTACTTTTATATTCAATCCCCCTCGCTATGAAGGCCAGCATCCCATTAGCCTTCCTGACCACCTGCTGCACCTGCAGGCTGGGTTTTTGCGACTCATGCACAAGGACCCCGAGGTCCCTCTGCACCATCGCATGCTGCAGTTTTTCGCCATGTCCATCCTAGTCCATCCTACCATTATTCCTACCAAAGTGGACAACTTCACACTTGCCAACATTAAATTCCATTTGCCAGTTCCTGGCCCATTCGCCCAGCCTATCTAGATCCTTCTGCAGACTTTCCACGCCCTCCGCACAATTTGCCGTTCCACCAATCTTGGTGTCATCAGCAAATTTCGACACCATACACTCGGTTCCCTCCTCCAGATCATCTATATAAATGGTAAATAGCTGAGGCCCCAGCACCGACCCCTGGGGCACTCCACTAGTCACCAACCGCCAATCCAAATAGCACCCATTGACCCCCACTCTCTGCCTATTTGACAGCCAATCCCCTATCCACGCTAACACCCTACCTCCAACTCCATGCCCTCTAACCTTCTGTAATAACCTTTTGTGCGGCACCTTATCAAACGCCTTCTGAAAATCAAGAAACACCACATCCACCGGCTCTCCTCTATCCACCACCCTAGGCACATCCTCATAGAACTCCAATAAATTCGTCAGACACGACTTCCCCTTAACGAAACCGTGCTGCGTCTGCTCGATCAAATCTACTGGGCTACAGCAGTTCAAGATGGCAGCTCACCACCACCACCGTTTCAAGGATAATTAGGAATGGATAATAAATACTGGTGTAGCCAGTGACGCCCAAATCCCACGAACACATGTAAAAACTCGCCTATGGACCAACCCACTTCATTAGAATCTATGGCCGCAAAAGGATTCGAGCCTCAAAATGTGGTACCCCCACACAGTGACAGAGCTTGGGACTGC
This sequence comes from Carcharhinus amblyrhynchos, assembly GCF_965287045.1. Classification (NCBI taxonomy): domain Eukaryota; kingdom Metazoa; phylum Chordata; class Chondrichthyes; order Carcharhiniformes; family Carcharhinidae; genus Carcharhinus; species Carcharhinus amblyrhynchos. Next base: position 5,955,388 of record NC_137324.1, on the reverse strand, counting down.
AATTCCTCAAAACATGGTACTCCCACACAGCGATAGAGCTCGGGGCTGCAACCCCTCAAAATATGGTACCACCACATAGCAACAGAGCTCGGGACTGCAATTCCTCAAAATGTGGTACCCCGGGACTGCGACGGACCTGGGACTACAACTCCCAATACTCTGAGCTCTTGAATGCCATCGACAGCTCTAGTGGAGACATGTCATTATCTCACAGTAAGCAAGGGAAAGGCCTACTTGCTACCTCAGCCATGATCCAATTAGTGCTTACTTCAGCAGTTAAACCAAACAGAATCCACTCTATCCTACACCAACCTCATACCTGACACAATATATGGTGTGTGGGGTTAGCAAACAGTTCCGGTTATGGGTTTAATTACACTCTTTTATGATACTGCAGTTATTTTAGGAGTGGGTGCTGAAGTGGAATACTGTATACAATAATAGGACAGAGGGGAAAGTCTTACCTCCATATTCTTGTAGTGTAACACAGTGCCACAGTGAGTCACCTTGGCGGTGTCTTCATTTGTATAGAACAGAGAACAAATCTGACAGAAGTAACCAGTCTTTGGAACAATAAATTCAACACCTGCAGAGTTGGAACAAATGTCAGTAGGGTTTTGAACTTTCTTGACAGAAGGATCCATGATGCAGCATTTAATTAATCTAACCTGAGCGACACCTCAACTGTGTCTCACATACACCTACCCTCTCAAAATCCCCAGGATCCTATCCGCAGTGATTCAAATCACAGCCCACACATTTGTGGCACCAGCAACCTTGGTATGACCTCCCCAAACAGAGCCTCATCTGTATAAACAAAACTGAGTGACTGGAAATGGACCCAGGGCAAAGAGAGAACTGCCTTTACCATCTTCCAGATGTGGAGTCATACTAATTATCGCAGAGGAGACAGTCATTAGGTCCATACAGCTCTCTGTACGATAGTGGGCTGACAAACACGAGGTGGTGCATTTTGGTAGATTGAACAAGGGCAGGACTTACTCAGTTAATGGTAGGACGTTGAGGAGAGTAACAGAACAAAGTACATGTTCATAATTCCTTGAAAGTGGAATCACAGGTGGACACAGTGGTGAAGAAGGCATTCAGCATGCTTGGTTTCATTGATCAAAACACTGAATACAGGAGTTGGGACGTCTTGCTGAAGTTGTACAAGACATTGGTAAGACCACACTTGGAATACTGTGTGCAATTCTGGTCACCCTATTATAGAAAGGATATTATTAAACTAGAAAGTGTGCAGAAAAGATTTACTAGGATGTTACTGGGACTTGACGATTTGAGTTATAAAGAGAGGCTGGATAGACTGGGACATAAGAACATAAGAAATAGGAGCAGGAGTAGGCCATCTAGCCCTTCGAGCTTGCCCCGCCATTCAATAAGATCATGGCTGATCTGTCGTGGCTCAGTTCCACTTTCCCGCCTTCTCCCCTTTTTTCTCTGTAGTGTGGAAGGCTGAGGGTGATCTTATAGGGATCTATAAAATAATGAGGAGCATAGATCAGTTAGTCAATATCTTTTCCCAAAGGTAGGGGAGTCTAAAATTAGAGGGCATAGGTTTATGATGAAAGAGGAGAGATATAAAAGTGTCCAGAGGGGCAACTTCTTCTCGCAGAGGGTGGTGAGTGTCTGGAACAAGCTGCCAGAGGTAGTAGCAGATGTGGGTACAATTTTATCTTTTAAGAAGTGAAGTAGGGAAAGGGTTAATGCATTTTGTACCTAGAATATGTCACAAACATAACCCTGCAACATGACTGATAGCTTAGTCGTGTCTGACAAATTTACTGGAGTTCTATGAGGATGTGTCTAGGGCGGTGGATAGAGGAGAGCCGGTGGATGTGGTCTTTCTGGATTTTCAGAAGGCGTTTGATAAGGTACCTCACAAGAGGTTACTGCAGAAGGTCAGAGGACATGGAGTTGGGGGTAGGGTGTTAGCGTGGATAGAGGATTGGTTGTCAAATAGGAGGCAGAGAGTGGGAGTCAATGGGTGCTATTCGGATTGGCGGTTGGTGACTAGTGGGGTGCCCCAGGGGTCGGTGCTGGGGCCTCAGCTATTTACCATTTATATAGATGATCTGGAGGAGGGAACCGAGTGTAGGGTGTCGAAATTTGCTGATGACACCAAGATTGGGGGAAAGGCAAATTGTGCGGAGGGTGTGGAGAGTCTGCAGAAGGATCTAGATAGGCTGGGCGAATGGGCCAGGAAATGGCAAATGGAATTTAATGTTGGCAAGTGTGAGGTGGTCCACTTTGGTAGGAAGAATGGTAGGAAGGACTATTACTTACGGGGCGAAAAACTGCAGCAGGCGACGGTGCAGAGGGACCTCGGGGTCCTTGTGCATGAGTCGCAAAAACCCAGCTTGCAGGTGCAGCAGGTGGTCAGGAAGGCGAATGGGATGCTGGCCTTCATAGCGAGGGGGATTGAATATAAAAGTAGGGAGGTCTTGCTGCAGCTGTATAGGGCATTGGTGAGGCCGCAGCTGGAGTACTGTGTGCAGTTTTGGGCGCCGCACCTGCGCAAGGATATTTTGGCCTTGGAGGGAGTGCAGAGGAGGTTTACTAGGCTGATACCGGAGTTGAGGGGGTTGAGCTATGAGGAGAGGCTGAATAAACTAGGCTTGTACTCGTTAGAGTTTAGAAGAATGAGGGGAGATCTCATTGAGACGTATAAGATGATGAATGGGATGGATAGGATAGAGGTGGAAAGACTCTTCCCGCTCAAAAAAGACAGTAGGACTAGGGGGCACAGCCTCAAGATAAAGGGGGGGCGGTTCAGAACGGAGTTGAGGAGGAACTTCTTCACTCAAAGGGTGGTGAATCTCTGGAATTCTCTGCCCGTTGAAGTGGTGGAGGCTGCCTCGCTAAATATTTTTAAGAAGCGGGTTGATGGGTTTTTGATAAGAGAGGGGATTAAGGGTTATGGGGAGAGGGCGGGAAAGTGGAGCTGAGCCACGACAGATCAGCCATGATCTTATTGAATGGCGGGGCAGGCTCGAAGGGCCAGATGGCCTACTCCTGCTCCTATTTCTTATGTTCTTATGTTCTTATGTTCTTATGTTCTTATACTGCTCCTGGCATTAATATAAGTTATTTGTTCATGTCTTACATGCTTCAACACTCATTTTTATAAAGACAGATAGTTTAATGTGGCTGTTATTTTGTAGACTTTGCAAATCTTACCTATTTGTGTTAGTTGGACATTGTTACACAGATGGTAGTTTACAATATCGGCTTTTGACAGTTGCTGATGGCAGATCGCGATACCGGCTTTTAACAGGAAGTGTCCTGCTGGGACAGCCACGATCGCACAAGTAACTTCAAAGATGGGGTTGCCGGTACTGCTGCAGAAGGGTTTTGATTTGTGACCGGATTGAAGCCTGTGTCATGACTGCAGCTACCAGCTGGACTGTGAATCCTGATTAAATCTGGGGCGGTATCATGATCAAGGAAGACCCGAAGGTCTGGGAGGAATTGGAACTTTGAATCATGATTACTGCTGGAGCTCATAGTGTATAAATGTCCACTTGTGTTTGTGTTCCAGGAGAAGTCTGGTAGTCTTGGTTGGAACCAGTTTCTCCCAAAGCTTTGTAATAAAAACCCACAGTATTTTGACTCACTAACAGTCTTTGAGGTATTATTTTACCTACAACAAAAAGCATTTAGACAATTACATGGGTAAGATAGCACAGAGGGATATGGGCCAAATGCAGACAATTGGGATTAGCTTAGGGATTTAAAAAAGGGTGGCATGGACAAGTTGGGCCAAAGGGCCTGTTTCCATGCTGTAAACCTTCATGACTCTAATTCCTGCTCTATGCCTTCAGGCCTTACGTTGAGAATTTTAAGGAGTTGGTGCTAAGGGTTCCAAGTTCCAATTTCAGAGCTGAAACAACAGTGTCTAGTGATAGAAACAGACAGCAGGGTACAGAGAAGCAAACAGACAGTGACAGAAGAGGGAGAAAGCGAAAGAGAAACCATTAACCAAGGGGAGAACCCATTCACAACACTCACTGGTGCCCTCCTATATTGCACTGCACATTCAAAATTCACTGAAAAAAGTACATTTTATCGAAAATGTTGGTACAAACCAAGCTGGAAGCTGCATTTAGCAGAATGATGCTGGACTCACCGATAGGGTTGCTGGGTTTATAGGGTGGCATTTTAAACTCAGCAAGGGCTGGTCCTCCTAATTTCATCCGCTTGGCTTCTGGTTCCACCATGGAGGTAGGTTCTCTCCTCAGCTTGGCATCTGTTTAAAATAAAATGTAATAGGCTGCCTCAAAAACCCAAAAGTACAATGTAAGATCAAGGACTGTTAAATTGACATTTGGGCTGTATCTGCAACTTTACTAATTAAATGCCTCAGTGAAACCCATGGTTAACTACATTCACGTGTCTCATAACTGATTCCATATACCTGGGAAAAACCTTCAGTGTCCATGAGTGACAGGCACACCTGTACTGAGAGAGACGCAGGGTCAGTGAGTGACAGGCACTCCGGTACTGAGAGAGACGCAGGGTCAGTGAGGGACAGACACATAAATATAAAAGCAAAGTACAGCGGATGCTGGAATCTGAAACAAAAACAGAAAATTCTGGAAAATCTCAGCAGGACTGACAACATGAGTAAGGAACAGGAAGGTAGCTAGAGAAAGAGTTGGCCCACTCAAGGATAAAGGAGGAAAATTATGTGTAGAACCAAAGGAAGTGGGTGAGATCCTTAATGAATAATTTGCATCAGTATTTACAAAAGAGAGGGTCACGTCGCTTGATGGTGTCTTGGAGAGGTGCAACCCCTTTAGAACAAATCATCATTACGAGGGAGGAAGTGTCAGGTGAATTAAAAAGCATTAAGGTAGACAAATCCCCAGGGCCAGATGGCATCCATCCTAGATTACTGAGGGAAACAAGAAATGAAACTGCTGGGCCACCAACAGAAATCTATGCTTCCTCATTGGCCACAGGTGAGGTGGCAGAGGATTGGGGGATAGCCAATGTTGTCCCGTTATTTAAGAAGGGTAACAAGGGTAACCCAGTTAATTATAGGCCAGTGAGCTTGACGTTAGTGATAGTGAAAGTTTCTTAGAGATACGATCTATACACATTTGGAACTGAATGTTATTGTTAGTGACAAACAGTACGGTTTTGTATGAGGGAGGTCATGTCTCACTAATCTAATTGCGCTTTTGGAGAAAATCATTTTGAAAAAATGATTAACGAGGGAAGGGCTGTGGATGTTGTCTAACTGACTTTAGTAAGGGTGTTTTTCTGAATGGAGCACTGTAAATAATGGTGTTTCGCAGGGATCAATGCTGGGACCACTGCTGTTTGTAATTTAGCGGCATGGTGGCAGTGGTTAGCACTGCTGCCTCACAGTTCCAAGGACCCGGGCTTGACTCCCGGCTTGGGTCACTGTCTGTGTAGAGTCTGCACATTCTCCTCATGTCTGCATGAGTTTCCTCCGGGTGCTCCGGTTTCCTCTTACCTTCTAAAGATGTGCAGGTCAGGCTGATTGGCCGTGCTAAATTGACCATTAGTGGTCTGGGATGTGTAGGTTAGAGGGATTATTGGGGTGACAGGGATTCCTGGGTGGAATTGTTGCTGGTGCAGACTCGATGGGCCAAATGGCCTCTTTCTGCACTGTAGGAATGCTCTGATTTCTATGATATAAATGACTTGGAAGAAAACGTAGCCGGTCTGATCAGCAAGTTTGCGGATGATACTAAGATTGCTGGAGTTGTGGATAGTGAAGAAGATTGTCAGAGAATACAGCAGGATATTGACAGGCTAGAAAATTGGGCGGAGAAATAGCAGATGGAATTTAATCCAGACAAATGCCAGGTGATGTATTTTAGTACATCCAATTTGGGTGGGAATTATAAAACAAATGGCAGAATCTTCAGGAGCATAGACACACAGATCTGGAAGTACAGGTCTTCAGATCCTTAGAAGTGGCAGCACAGGCGGAAAAGGTGGTGAAGAAAGTATATGGCATGCTTGTCTTCATCAGATGGAGCATCGAGTACACAAGTTGGCAAATTATGTTACAGTTGTATAAAACGTTGCTTAGGCCACATTTGGAATGCTGTGTCCAATTCTGTTCACGACACTACCAGAAGGACGTGGAGGCTTTGGAGAGAGTACAGAAATGATTTACCAGGATGTTGCCTGGTATGGGTGGTATTAGCTATGAAGGAGGATTGAATAAACTGGGATTGTTCTCCCTGGAAAGACGGAGCTGAAGGGCAACCTGATAAAAGTTTATAAAATTATGAGGGATATAGATAGGATGAATATTTGGAAGCTTTTTCCCAGGGCAGAAATGACAATTACAAGGGGGCACAAGTTCAAGATGAGGGGGGGAAAGTTCAATGGAGATGTGCAGGGGAAGGTTTTTTACACAGAGGATGGTGGGAGCCTGGAATGCACTGCCAAGTAAGGCAGTTGAGGCAGGTATATTAATGACATTTAAGACTTATCGGCATAGACACATGAACAGCTGGGGAATAGTGGGATATAAGCATTTGGTTGAGATAGGACAACATGATCGGCGCAGGCTTGAAGGGCCAAAGGGCCTGTACCTATGCTGTATCGCTCTTTGTTCTTTAACATTTGTGGGGAGAGATTAGAACCAACATTTTGAGTCTAGATGACACCTCGTCTAGACCATTATTTCTACCAACATCAGAGTTAGTAGAAATAACATGGAAAGATAAAAGGATATAATTCTACACGGGCTGCAGGCGCAGAGGGTCCTGGGAGTACATGTGCTTAAATCTTTTAAGTTTGCAGAACAGGTTGAAAGTGTGGTGGAAAACTTTCATGGATCTTTTAGACTAATTTTCTGTTTCCTCTTCATAACATAACATTTTTATGTCATAACATTTTTACAATCTATGTAACAAGACTCTCAAATCTCCATGGACCTCCACCATTTCTAGCTTTCCACAATTTAGAAGGTGAATAATTGAGACCAACACAGCTCTAAATGAGACACCACTAGCCTCATCCTGCTATTTAGCATGTTTGACCATTACCCTTACCATTCAGCCATTCTGAAGTCTATAAGATCCTAAATAGTCTTGACAAGGTGGATGTGGGAAGTTTGTGGGTGAGTCTAGATCGGGAGGGCATTGCTTTACAATTAGGAGTTGCCCTTATAGGACAGAGGTGAGGAGACATTTTCTCTCAGAGAGTTGTGGGATTCTGCATCAGGTGGTGATGGAAGTGGGCTCACTGATTATATTAGATAGTGATTAGGTTGTGATATTAACCATAGAACCATAGAAAATTACAGCTCAGAAACAGGCCTTTTGGCCCTTCTTGTCTGTGCTGAATAATTTTTTGCCTAGTCCCACTGACCTGCACTTGAACCATATCCCTCCACACCCCTCTCATCCATGAACCCGTCCAAGTTTTTCTGCATTTACCACTTTATCCGACAGCTCATTCCACACTCCCACCACTCTCTGCGTGAAGAAGCCCCCCCTAATATTCCCTTTAAACTTTTCTCCTTTCACCCTTAACCCATACCCTCTGGTTTTTTCCTCCCCTAGCCTCAGTGGAAAAAGCCTGCTTGCATTCACTCTCTCTATAATCCATCAAAATCTTATCCACCTCTATCAAATCTCCCCTCATTCTTCTACGCTCCAGGGAATAAAGTCCTAACCTATTCAATCTCTCTCTGTAACTCAGCTTCTCAAGTCCCAGCAACATCCTCGTGAACCTTCTCTGCACTCTTTCAACATTATTTACATCCTTCCTGTAACTAGGTGACCAAAACTGTACACAATACTCTAAATTCGGCCTCAGCAATGCCTTATGTAACCTTACCACAACACTCCAACTTTTATACTCGATACTACGATTTATAAAGGCCAATGTAGCACAAGCACTCTTTACAACCCTGTGACGTCACTTTTAGGGAATTCTGTACCTGTATTCCCAGATCCCTCTGTTCAACTGCACTGTTGATTAGATAGTGATGAGAAATTGGTGTTTGTTGAATTATAGAATGCTCAGGTGAAAGCACTGCCTAGTCTCTTTAAATGATAGTGCATTTTCTATGCTTAACAAGTTTAAGAAATTGCAGATGCATATGGCGTCCCAAATGAAACATCTGTATTGAAAAGCCAGGGAGCATTGTTGCCAAGATAACAAACAGGCTTTTGAATTATTTTTTAAAACTCAAGAAGTAACACTTTATCAAAGAAATATCAAAGAAGAACAACCCAGCACGGGAAACAGGCCCTTCGGCCCAACGAGCCCACGCCGCCGCATCACCCTACACCTATTCTACCCTGCATGTCTACGAATGGAACCCTACTCAGTCAGATTCAGGGAAGAAATAGTGTCAATTTGGTAAAAACCGATTAGCCTAACAGCACATCTTTGGGGTGTGGGAGGAAACTGGAGCGCCCGGAGGAAACCCACGCAACCACAGGGAGAATGCGCAAACTCCCACAGACACAGGCCCAAATCCATGTGTCTGCACAGCCAGCAGTGCTAGTCACTGAGCTGTTGCGGCACCCGTCTACTGGTCCAGGATCAAGCACACACACCGACATGAAGTACTAGGCCACTCCTGGACTTCCAAGAGCAGCCCACGCACGACCCGCCGTGTGCATGCCCCTCGCTTGACACGAGGTGGACCTCCACCTGTGGAATAAAGACAAAAAATATTAATCATACAGCCTGCCTTTCCGGTGTCTCCCGAGGTTTAACCCTATTTAATAGCCCCTACCATATCCCTCCATTCTCGTTTCACTCATGTGCCTATCTAACTGCATCTTAAACGAGTCCAACGTTCCTGCCTCCACCACCCTACTCGGTAGCGCGTTCCAGACCCTCACTATTAACTCTATCTATTCCCTTCAGTATCTTATATACTTCTATCATGTCCCCTCTCAATCTCCATCTTTCCAAGGAGAATAGCCCCAGTTTCTTCAACCTCTCCTCGTAACCCAGTCCCCCCATGCCAGGCAACATCCTGGTAAACCTCCTCTGCACCCTTTCCAGAGACTCCACGTCCTTCCGGTAGTAAGGTGACCAGAACTGGACGCAGTACTCCAAATGCGGTCTAACCAACGTTCTGTACAACTGAAGCATTAGACGGCAGCTTTTATACTCTATGCCCCTTCCTATAAAGGCTAACATCTCATAAGCCTTCCTAACAACCTTCTCCACTTGTGACAATCTTATTTATCTAACTAACAATGAACAGGTTAACTATTAACAACCCAAATAAAACACTACTCTAATGGAACTCTGCTCAGATAAATACAATTCCCACTTATTAACAAAAAGTAGCATTTTATTCACTCTCTAAATTATAAACAGCTTTGGCATCTTCCCGAATATTCTGGGCTTTCACTGTTGATTCTTCTGTCTGGAACTTCTGTCTTCTTTGGTACCTTCACTATCTAGATGAGGCTTTATCTTAAGACACAGATGAGGCTGTAACTCTGGCAAATGGCAGCTGCTCTCTGCTTATTGTCCCACTGCCTCTTCTTTTATACCTGTGATGACATATCAACATCCCCTACAATATGATTGGTCTCCAGTTGCCAAAACCATCAAATTTAAATCTAATAGGTTGTTGGTATCCAAGTCCCTGATTTAAACTGATTGGCTGAATTCAAAATAATTCAGAAACCTGTTTGTTGTTTTGGCAACACTGCTGCCTGGCGTTCGAAACAAATGTTTCATTCTGGGTCCTCCATATGCACCTATGTATTTTTTAAAACACTAACCACAGAAAAAGCATCACTTTTAAAGGGTCCATGCAATGTTTTCACCTCAGGATTCTACAAACACCAATTTTGCAGTTACAGAAACATAGAAACTAGAAGCAGGAGTAAACCATTTGGCTCTCCATGCTTGCTTGGTGGCAGCACGGTGGCACAGTGGTTAACACTTCTACTGCATAGTTCCAGGGATGCGAGTGCGATGCCCAGCTTGGGTGACTCTCTATATGGAGTCTGTACGTTTTCCCCATGTCTACATGGGTTTCCTCTGCATGTTCTAGTTTCTTCCCACAGTCCAAAGATGTGTAGGTTTGATGCATTGGCCATGCTAAATTGCCCCTTAGTACCCTAGAATGTGTAGGTTAGAGGGATTAGTGGGGTAAATATGTAGGGTTACGGGGATGGGGCCAGGGTGGGAGTGTGGTCAGTGCAGACTCAAAAGACCAAGTAGCCTCCTTCTGCACTGTAGGGTTTCTATGATTTTATGTTCCACAATTCATTGTCATAATTACTGATCAAATTCAATATCCTGATTTCCCCCCCTTCCACCTCTCCCCCATATCTCTTGATCCCATTAGCTCCAAGAGCTATATCTAATTTGTTCTTGAAATCACACAATGTTTTGGCCACAGAGCAGCACAGTGGCACAGTTGTTAGCACTGCTGCCTCAGTGTCAGGGACTTGGGTTCAATTCCTGGCTTGGGTCACTGTGCAGAGTCTGCACGTTCTCCCCGTGTCTGCATGTGTTTCTTCCAGGTGCTCCGGTTTCTCCCACAGTCCGAAAGGTATGCTGGTTAGGTGCAACGGCCGTGCTAAATTTTCCCTCGATGTACCTGACCAGGCAGCGGAGTGTGGTGCCTAGGGGACTGTCACATTAATTTACCTGCAATGGTAAAGAAGGCATTTGGCATGCTTGGTTTCATCGGTCAGAACATTGAATACAGGAGTTGGGACGTCTTGTTGAAGTTGTACAAGACCTTGGTAAGGCCACACTTGGAATACGTGCAATTCTGGTCACCCTATTATAGAAAGGGTATTATTAAACTAGAAAGAATGCAGAAAAGATTTACTAGGATGCTACTGGGACTTGATGGATTGAGTTTATAAGGAGGGGCTGGATAGACTGGGACTTTTTCCTCTGGACCGTGGGAGGCTGAGGGGTGATCTTGTAGAGGTCTATAAAATAATGAGGGGCACAGATCAGCGAGATAGTCAATATCTTTTCCCAAGCGTAGGGGAGTCTAAAACTAGAGGGCATATGCTTAAGGTGAGAGGGGAGAGATACAAAAGTGTCCAGAGGGGCAATTTTTTCATATAGAGGGTGGTGAGTGTCTGGAACAAGCTGCCAGAGGTAGTCGTAGATGCATGTACAGTTTTGTCTTTTAAAAAGCATTTAGATAGTTACATGGGTACGATGGGTATGGAGGGATATGAGCCAAATGCAGGCAATTGGGATTACCCTTAAGGGTTTTATAAAAAGGGCGACATGAACAAGGTGGGCCAAAAGGCCTGTTTCCATGCTGTAAACTTCTATGACTCTATGAGCCATATTCACTGGTTCCTCTTGGTCAACTCTACTACTTACACTGTCAAAGAATTCCAATAGATTCATCAAGCATGATTTCCCTTGCTGACTTTGTCTGATTATACCTTCCAAATGCTGAGTTATGAAATCCTTGGTAATGGATTCCAGCAATTCCCCAGTACTGACGTTAGACTTACTGCTCTATAGGCCCCTGTTTGCTCTCTACCTCCCTTTTTGAATCATGTGCTTACATTAACTATCCTCGAATCTGTAGGAATCAGTCCAAAGAATTTTGGAAAATGATCACCAATGGTCACTTATCACGCAAGGGAATCACGGGTTATCCAGATAGATGAGAAATCTGGAAGTCAACACAAATAATATCAGCCACAATAACAGAATGGCAGAGCAAGCTCAAGGGGTAACTGGTTTACTTCTGCTCCTATTTCATCTGTTCCTAATAAATGCTTCCATCTTATAGTCTTAAAAGTCTATTATGATCCTTACAAAAATACCTTCAAAGTCAATATAAAAAATTATAGACATTTTACTGTACAATTGACTCACCTGCTCGCTGTTCCAGGCTGCTAGGCTTGCTGCCGTCTCCCCTGGAACTGACTGATGACGCAGGGAGCGGGGATACACCACTGGGCTGCCCAACCTTCTTGCAGGATGGTTCACCATCCCCACTCGACGAAGATACTGCTTCTTTTTTGATGGTCGTGGTTCCTGCTGCCTCTTGTTTCGAGTCTGCAACAGGATGAGGTTTGCTGGGCTCTAGTGCAGGGGCTACAGATGGCTGCTCCTGGGTTGTCTCTGACTCTGTTTCCATAGGTTCCTCTTTCATAGCTGCCTTGGTCTGAGGCTGGGGTTCAGACTTGACTTGGGAAGTGGGTTGAGGTTGGGGCTTGGGCTGAGATTGGGAGGCAGGCTGAGATTGGGGCTTGGGCTGAGATTGGGGCAGGGTTTGAGGTTGGGAGGCAGGTTGAAGTTGAGGCTTGGGCTGAGGTTGGGGCACGGGTTGGGGTTGGGGCTTGAGCTGAGCTTGGGACTTGGGTTGAGGTTGGGACAGGGGCTGAGGCTGAGACTTGGGTTGAGTTTGGGAGGCGGGTTGAGGTTGGGGTTTGGGTTGAGGTTGGGAGGCAGGCTGAGGTTGGGGCTTGAGCTGAGCTTGGGACTTTGGTTGAGGTTGGGGTTTGGGTTGAGGTTGGGATGCGGGTTGAGGCTGGGAGGCTGGCTGAGGTTCGGAGGCGGGCTGAGGTTCGGAGGCGGGCTGAGGCTGGGAGGCGGGCTGAGGCTGGGGCTCAGACGCAGGTTTAGATTTGACCTCAGTTGTCTCCACAGCCTTCGTTGCTGCATCACCTGCTGTAAAACACAGACACAATTACTCAGCTGGTATGAACTCAAGTAATACTGCAGCCAAAACACAGAAAGAGGCTGTTCAGGACCCCTGGTCTATTCCCATCAGTAATCATACTTAATCCATTTCTGGGATGGGGATACAAATTTTCTCCACTAGATGATCTCAGAAGGTAACAATGAGCACCATAAGGTGTAGGAACAGAAGTAGGCCATTCAGCTACTGAGTCTGCTCCACCTGGAGTAGGCCATCTAGCCCTTCAAGCCTGCCCCGCCATTCAATAAGATCATGGCTGATCTGAAGTGGATCAGTTCCACTTTCCCGCTTTCTGCCCATAACCTTTAATTCCCTTGTCTATCAGAAACCTATCTACCCGTGACTTAAATATATTTAGTGAGGTAGCCTCCACCACTTCAACGAGCAGAGAATTCCAGAGATTCACCACCCTTTGAGTGAAGAAGTTGCTCCTCAACTCCAATCTAACATTCACTGAGGTCCTGACTGATCTGAGGTGAGCATCCTTAACTCCACTTTCCTACCATGTCCCAATAACCCTGGATTCCCTTACTGGTTAAAAATCTGTCTATCCTAACCTTGAAATATCTATGATGACCCAGCACAATACAAGTGTTACAGAAGGGTATTCTTCATCCCTCCCCAGTAATTTCTTTGGACACGTGGTTTCCAAAAAGATCCTATGACAATCCTTCCTACACAGTTCAGGCAAGTTAATTTCACTCCTGACTCAACCTATTTGCTACAGGAGCTTTTACCACAATATTATCATCTTACTCCTTGATGATTTCTGCCTCCTGCCTTAAGCTGATCTCAACATCATATACCATATGTTCATATACCAGCTAGGTCCTAACCTCATCTTCTGTATCTAGACACGACAGCCAAATCTACATTACCGCAACTACTCACACTCACCCCAGATCTAGCCAGGACAAGGTGGGTTGGTTGCGGGGGGCCTGGGGGTGGAATTGTAGTTCTCATTGCTTTTAAATCCATTCAAATTCATAACCCCTCCCCCACCCACCCGACCTTTTCCCGTCCTTTAAACATCCATCCTAAAATCTAAATTCTCTTGACTTTGGTATGAGATTTTGCTTAGAACACAATACACAATTCGATGGAGCAGCTGAGCGCGAGTACAATGGTGAGAGGATTGCAGGAATTAGAACTAAACTCAAAATGCTATTAAGTTAATCAGAGCCAGTGTGATCGCCTAGATCACATGTTGGTTAGCACTGCTGCATCACAGTGCCAGGGACCTGGATTCAATTTCAGCCTTGGGTGACTGTGCGGAATTTACAAGTTCTCCCCACGTCTGCATGGGTTTCCTCCGGGTGCTCCTGTTTCCTCCCAGGTTAGGTGAATTGGCCATGTTAAATTAGAGAGAATTTAACATGGCCAAAGCACCTAAGCAGCACATCTTTGGACTGTGGGAGGAAACTGGAGCACCCGGAGGAAAATACACAAACTCGGGGCGAATTCGTTTGACGAATTTATTGGATTTCTATGAGGATGTGACTAGTGCGGTAGACAGAGGGGAACCGGTTGATGTAGTGTTTCTCGATTTTCAAAAGACATTTGATAAGGTCCCGCACAAAAGGTTGCTTCAGAAGGTTAGGGGGCATGGAGTTGGGGGTAAGGTGTTAGCGTGGATAGAGGATTGGTTGTCTAATAGGAAGCAGAGAGTTAGTATCAACGGGTGCTATTCTGATTGGTGGTTGGTGACTAGTGGAGTGCCACAGGGATCGGTGCTGGGGCCTCAGCCATTTACCATTTATATAGATGATCTGGAGGAGGGGGCTGAGTGTAGGGTGTCGAAATTTGCTGATGACATGAAGATGAGTGGAAAAGCAAATTGTGCGGAGGGTGTGGAAAGTCTGCAGAGAGATCTAGATAGGCTGAGCGAGTGGGCGAGGATCTGGCAGATGGAGTACAATGTTAGCAAGTGTGAGGTTATCCACTTTGGCAGGAATAATAGGAGGGATTACTATTTAAAGAGCGAAAAGCTGCAGCATGCTACGGTGCAGAGGAACCTGGGGGTCCTTGTGCACGAGTCGCAAAAACCCAGTCTGCAGGTGCAGCAGGTGATCAAGAAGGCGAATGGGATGCTGGCCTTTATAGTGAGGGGGATAGAATATAAAAGCAGGAAGGTCTTGCTGCAACTGTACAGGGCACTGGTGAGGCCGCAGCTGGAGTAGTGTGTGCAGTTTTGGCCGCCGCACTTGCACAAGGATATTTTGGCCTTGGAGGGAGTGCAGAGGAGGTTCACTTGGCTGATACCGAAGACAAGGGGGTTAGACTATGAAGAGAGACTAAATAGACTGGGTCTGTACTCGTTGGAGTTTAGAAGGATGAGGGGGGATCTTATACAGACGTATAAGATAATGAAAGGGATGGATAGGGTAGAGGTAGAGAGATTCTTCCCACTCAGAAAGGACAGCAGAACTAGAGGGCACAGCCTCAAGATTCGGGGGGGGAGGGGGTGGTGGTCAGTTTAGAACAGAGTTGAGAGGAACTTCTTTACTCAAAGGGTGCTGAATCTCTGGAATTCTCTGCCCGTTGAAGTGGTGGAGGCTACCTCGCTAAATATATTTAAGTCACGGGTAGATAGGTTTTTGGCAGACAAGGGAATTAAGGGTTATGGGGAGAAAGCGGGAAAGTGGAACTCAGCCACTTCAGATCAGCCATGATCTTACTGAACGGCAGGGCAGGCTTGAAGGGCTAGATGGCCTACTCCTGCTCCTGTTTCTTATGTTCTTTATGAGAATGTGCAAACTCCACACTGACAGTGACACAATCCGGGATGGAACCCAAGCCCTTGGCGCTGTGAGGCAGCAGTGACCACTGTGCCACCGATTTCCATCAGTTTACTGATGACCATGAGTAGAATGGTGTTGTTTTGTGCAATTTGAGAATAGAACAAACCTGAGCAATTTTTCATATTGCCAAATCACTGTCAGTGCTGTGGATGTACAGGAAGAACTTGGCTAGGGGCACAGCTAGTTCTGGAAATAAGTTTTCAGGTTCTACAGTTAGAATGCTGTCAGGGCTCATAGCCTTTGCAACATCCAGTGTCTTGAGCTGTTTCTCAATATCATTTGGAGTGAATCGAATTGTTGAAAACAGGCAACTGTGATGGATCATCCACTTGGCATTTCTGGCTGAAAATGGTTGCAAATACTTTTGCTTTGTTTTGCACTGATGTGTTGGGTTCCTTTATCACTATGGATGAGTAGCCCCCTCCTCTGGTTAGTTGCTTAATTAACCGCCATTCATACCTCGATGTGGCAGGACTACAAAGCTTTGACCTGATCTGTTTGTTGTGGGATTGCTCTGTCTATAGAATGTTGCTTTCACAGTCTGACATGCAAGTAGTCCTGTACTTTAACTTCATCATTGCAGGCAAATGGGGTTCGCTCCTTAGTTTAGATGGACATTTTGGTCAGCATGGACCAGTTTGGGGTGAAGAGCCTGGCTCTGTGCCACAGATTCTGTGACTGGTCCCCAAGTTTGACAGTAACAGTAGAGGGGGCGATATGCCCGATCATTCAGTTACAGATTGTGGTTGAATACAATTTTGCTGCTGCAGATGGCCCACAACACTCCATGGATGCCCAAGATGCTGGCTCTGGTCTGAATCTATCATGTTAGTGTGATGGTAGTTTGAATATAGGACTTAGTCTCCACAAGGACTGTCATAAACAGATACTCTGACAGGTAGATTCGTCAAGATGAGGTCAAGTAGGTTTTTTTCCCTCTTGTTGGTTCTTTCACCACCTGTCACAAGCCTAGTCTGACAAAAGCATCTTTCAGGACTTAGGCAGTAGTGGTACTGGCAAGCCAGTTGACAGTCAACTACATTGCTGTGACTCTGGAGTCATGACCAGACCAGGTAAAGACAGCAGATTTCCTTCCCTGAAGGACATTAGTGAACCAGATAGGTTTTTCTGACAATCAACAATGGTTTCATGATCATCGGTAGATTCTTAATTGCAGATTTTTTTTACTGAATTCAAATTCCACCATCTGGTGTGGTGGGATTCAACCCCGAGTCTCCCAGAACATTAGCCGAGTTTCTGGATTTAAAGGCTTGTGATAGTACCATTAGGCCATCGTCCCCCCATGCTTTAGTGATTTGTATATATGGACACCCAAATCCTTTTGCTACTTCCTCCACAGCTGACTAATCTCCCCCCCAATCCCATTATGAAAATATTCAGATCGGTCCCTCATATCCAAAGTGGATGGTTTCACCACATACCTGCCACATCGAATTTCACTTGCCAGTTTTGTGCACCCAATTAGTCTGTCAATAACTTATTTTATACCTTGTAGTACTCAATGACGCCATTCACCCCTAACTTTAAACTGTCTCCAAGTTTGCAGATGACAATTTAAATTCAGAACATAAAATGATGCACCATCATAGAATTTCTTGCTTATAGCACTCTAGCGAGAATACTAGCTCTCCAACATCTTTTCCCCAATTTCCCATTAATCACGCAATTCCCTTCAAATTACACATAAGTAAAACAACTGCAGATATTGGAAATCCAAAATAAAAACATAAATATTGGAAATACTCAGCATGTCAGGCAGCACCTGTGGAGAAACAAGTTAACATTGAAATGTTAACATTGAAATACTCGGTGTCCAGAGGAAAATACTCCCAGAATTTTTTGTCTTTTATTTCTATCAAATTATGTTTAGCCATTTTCTGCAAAGCAATCCCAGAATCATGAATCTTCCTCTGCCACTGCTCAAATCCAGAACTGAAGCTGGTAGCAGGGCACTCGCATGGAAGTCTGCTTTCAGAATGAACAGATACTGATTCTTGGAATTCCCTGGCTAGCAGTTACTGGTTAGTGCGACAAATCTCTACCTGTGACTTCACCTGGAGCTGCCTCTGGTTCCTTGGCCTTCTGCGTGGTCTCGATCTTTGTTGCTTCTGGTTCAATCTTTTCTGAAGGTTGGTCGTTGGTTTCAGATTCACTTTCAGGAATCTGATTTCCAGAAGTTTCCTCCTCTTCACCCACTTCATCCACAGTAACAAATTCATCCAGGTTAAAGGGAAAGATGTCCTTTTCCTTTGCAAATTAAAAAAAACCCACAAATTTATCCATTAGAAACGGAGCTTCAGGACAATATCATTGATTCACTGGACTTTCCATTTGAACTATCCACTTTACGAAATTAAGCAGGCCTGTTCAACTGTTATTGCTGTAACTGGCTTATTTTAATGAGATGAATAAACAAGACCACTGTAAGTTAGCTCAATAGAACCAGGGAAATAAAGAACAAAACTGAACACAATCCACACTCCAGTGAATTCCTCCCACTGTAGATGCGAAATCAGGAGCAAGATTGTTTTGGGGAGTGTAGTTGAATTGTCCACACACAAAGCAGAAAAATTAGAACATTATCCATGTCTTTTGAGCAAAGAAAGCCAGAGACTATAAGCAGAGTTAAGTGTTTTCTAATATAATCAAGCTCATATCCTCAATTACATTCGATTCAGCGCCACGTTAAACGGTTTCAACATGCCCCTCACACCTTCCCTGTGGGGTGCTACAGTCAAGGTTCAACATCTCACACCATCTCTGACTCCAACTCTGTGCTAGAACGTTTCTGATATGAACTCTTTGGTCTGCTCCCACTCTCTTTGCCAAGCCTGGCCTTTCTCCCAAGCTCACTCCTCCTTTAACATTTCACTTTTCAAATAACAATCTAATCCCTATTAAATTAACTTCTAATAAGTTAGCTGCGGAGAGTGTATTGCACCCACCTTTGTAGAAAAACATATTTCTCACACCATGCAAAAATATTTAGTACTCTTCAACACCGATCTATCAAACTTTATTTATTTATTTAGGATCCATGTGCCTAAATTCACTCTCTCTTAAACTTCTTCCTAACTAGTGAATACTCTTTCCATCATAGCTGTGGTTAACCTCCATCACCTTTCTCAAGGTTCCCATGGTGTAACCCTCACCCTCACTGTGTTGCTCTACAATCTGAATCAATTTTCCTGATATCAAATTTCCTCTGAGTGTTCTTGTCTAGTCTAATAAGTGTTCAGCAATCTGCTGTATAACGGTTGGATGCACTGTTGCCCAGTTTACATCATGGCCTTCTATGCCTCCCACTCTAGCTCCTTTTACCATCCTAACTCCCAACAAGGCTTCAGGAATTTGGAGCCTACCACCAACCCAACTTCCCCTTTGCCCTAGGTTCTACAATGGTTTAAAAATAAAGTTTTGCAACTAATAATCTACCACAACTTCCTTGAATCTCCACAAAGGTACTCCTTGTATGAAAATCAGCAATTGACCACAAGTCACAACGACCTTCTGTGCCCTGTGAGTAGGGAGTGTCCCTAATTGTGACTGTAATCAGGTAAACCCTGCTGCAAACCATGCCACTGGACTTTTGAGTAAGCAGTAGGAAAGATGCGATGTGACAACGCCAGAGATCCAGTCAAGTTCAAATGTGAATTTGGGAAAGGTGACAGATGAAGACTGAGGAACCAAACATAAGGTAAAGAGGAATCAACACTTGCAGCAGCAGTGTTGAGGAGGGGTAAGGAGGTTCAGGAGCCAAGAGGAGGCATAGAGAGAGTGTAGGGGAATGGAAGGCCTAGCAGTGGGCTGGAGAAATGGCTGGGCAGTGGGGAGATTAGGGCCAAGTTGGAACAGGGAGGGGCAGCGAGGCGGGGGAAGGGCAGCAAGGCGGGGGAAAGTTGAGAGAGAAAATCACCGCTTCTTTCTTTGGAATTTTGTTGCTAGTCTTGCGATCCTTACTGCTTCCTTCAGAAGTAGTCTGAAAAACAGGAGAAATTTATCATTTTTTTTTAAAGCTCTTCAAACTAGAGCATGTTTTGGAAGCTTCCATGTGTTCTAAAATGGCAGCATAATGGACTAACAGAGAAACAAGGAGATAAGCAGGGAGCAAAAAGCATAGGATAGAAGCACAGGGACAAGAGCATGCAACAGGAGGCTGAGAGAGAGAGAGAACCGGCCCTCTCTGACAGGCAGAGTGAGTGTGCATCACTCCACTAACAGGCACGGTATGACGAAGAAGGGCTGAAGGATGCAAGACAGGCTGAGGGTGAGGGGCAGCGGTGGGCAGGGGAGGGACGGCAGCAGCAGGCGGGTGAGGGGTGGCAGCAAGGGGCAGGGGAGGGGCGGCAGCAAGGACAGGGAGGGACCGCAGTGGGGTGCCGGGGTGGGGGTAAGGAGCATGCATGTGGCGGCAGGGAGGGGCTGCAGTGGGGTGCTGGGGTGGGGGTAAGGGGCACACATGCAGCAGCAGGGAAGGGCCGCACTGGGGGTGAGGGGCACACATGCAGCAGCAGGGAAGGGCCGCACTGGGGGTAAGGGGCACACATGCAGCAGCAGGGAAGGGCCGCACTGGGGGTAAGGGGCACACATGCAGCAGCAGGGAAGGGCCGCACTGGGGGTAAGGGGCACACACGGCAGCAGGGAGGGGGCCGCAGTGGGGGTAAGGGGCACACGCGGCAGCAGGGAGGGGCCGCAGTGGGGGTAAGGGGCACACGCGGCAGCAGGGAGGGGGCCGCAGTGGGGGTAAGGGGCACACGCGGCAGCAGGGAGGGGCTGCAGTGGGGGTAAGGGGCACACATGCAGCAGCAGGGAGGGGCTGCACTGGGGGTAAGGGGCATACATGCAGCAGCAGGGAGGGGGCCACAGTGGGGGTAAGGGGCATACATGTGGCAGCAGGGAGGGGCTGCAGTGGGGTGG
This sequence comes from Carcharhinus amblyrhynchos, assembly GCF_965287045.1. Classification (NCBI taxonomy): domain Eukaryota; kingdom Metazoa; phylum Chordata; class Chondrichthyes; order Carcharhiniformes; family Carcharhinidae; genus Carcharhinus; species Carcharhinus amblyrhynchos. Next base: position 5,934,964 of record NC_137324.1, on the reverse strand, counting down.
CAGGGTAGGGGTAAGGGGCATGCATGCGGCAGCAGGGAGGGGCGGCAGTGGGCAGAGAATGGCCATGGTGCGGTGGGAGAGGCAATGATTGGCAAGAAGGTGTTGGTGGGTAGGGAGAGGGCGAGGTGCCTGAAGATATGACAAGGTCAAGGCACAGGCCGGCAGCGAACTGTGACAAAACCCACGTGGAGTTTCACTGACCTGGAAATGATTTATTAGTTTAATATAGGCAAATATGATATGATCTGAATCACTGATAGTGATGAGTAGGTGCCTGAAGATCGAGGATGGCATATGTTGTGCCTTTGTTTAAAAAGGATTGCAGGGATAAGCCTGGGAACTACAGGCTGGTGAGCCTCACATCTGTGCTGGGTAAGTTTCTGGAAGATATTTTGAGAGACAAGATCTACAGGCATTTAGAGACGCAAGGACTAATTAGAGACAGTCAGCATGGCTTTCAGAGTGGAAAATCATCTCTCAAATTTGATTGAGTTTTTTGAAGGGGTAACCAAGAAGGTAGGCAAGAGCAGTGCAGTTGATCTTATCTACATGGCCTTTAGCAAGGCCTTTTGACAAAGTGCTATGTGATAGGTTGTTGCATAAGGCTAAATTGCATGGGATCCAGGGTGAGGTAGCCAACGGAATACAAAATTGGCTTGATGACAGAACAGTAAGACATCTTATAGCACCAGGTTGAAGTCCAACAGGTTTATTTGGCAGCACAAGATTCAGAGCACTGCTCCTTCATCAGGTGAGTGACGGCTTGTGTTCTTACCTGGTATTGAGACTTCTTACTGTACTTACCCCTGGCAGAAGCCAGAGGCTGGTTGTACAGCGTTATTTTTCAAACTAGTGACTAATGGTGTGCCTCAGGAATTGGTGCTGGGTTCACTGTTATTTGTCATTTATATTAATGATTTGGATGAGAATTTAAGAGGCATGGTTACTAAGTTTACAGGTGACACCAAGATTGGTGGTATTGTGAACAGTGAAAAAGATTATCTCCAATTGCAATGGGACCTTGATCAATTGGGCCAGTGGGCTAACGAATGGCAGATGGCGTTTAATTTAGATAAATGCGAGGTGATGCATTTTGTAGATTGAACCAGGGCAGGGCTTACTCAGTTAATGATAGGGCATTGGGGAGAGTTGCAGAACAAAGAGATCTAGGGGTACATGTTCATAGCTCCTTGAAAGTGGAGTCACAGGTGGACAGAGTGGTGAAGAAGGCATTCGGCATGCTTGGTTTCATTGGTCAGAACACTGAATACAGGAGTTGGGACGTCTTGTTGAAGTTGTACAAGACATTGGTACAGCCACACTTGGAATACTGCGTACAGTTCTGGTCACCCTATTATAAAAAGGATATTATTAAACTAGGAACAGTGCAGAAAAGATTTACTAGGACTTGATGGTTTGAGTTACAAAGAGAAGCTGGATAGACTGGGAGTTTTTTCTCTGGAGTGAAAGAGGCTGAGAGGTGATCTTATAGAGGTCTATAAAATAATAAAGTGCATAGATCAGCTAAATAGTCAATATCGTTTCCCAAATGTAGGGGAGTCTAAAACTAGAGGGCATAGGTTTAAGGTGAGAGAGAAGAGATACAAAGGTGTCTAGAGGGGCAATTTTTTCACACAGAGGGTGATGAGTATCTGGAACAAGCTGCCAGAGGTAGTAGTAGAGGCAGGTACAATTTTGTCTTTTAAAAACCATTTAGATAGTTACATGGGTATGATGTATAAAGGGATATGGGCCAATTGCAGGCAATTGGGATTAGCTTAGGGGTTTTTTAAAAAAGGATGGCATGGACAAGTTGGGCCAAAGGGCCTGTTCCCATGCTGGGTTGAGCTATGAGGAGAGGCTGAATAAACTAGGCTTGTACTCGTTAGAGTTTAGAAGAATGAGGGGAGATCTCATTGAGACATATAAGATGATGAATGGGATGGATAGGATAGAGGTGGAGAGACTCTTCCCGCTCAGAAAGGACAGTAGGACTAGGGGGCACAGCCTCAAGATAAAGGGGGGGACGGTTTAGAACGGAGTTGAGGAGGAACTTCTTCACTCAAAGGGTGGTGAATCTCTGGATTTCTCTGCCCGTTGAGGTGGTGGAGGCTGCCTCACTAAATATTTTTAAGACGCGGGTTGATGGGTTTTTGATAAGAGAGGGGATTAAGGGTTATGGGGAGAGGGCGGGAATGTGGAACTGAGCCACGACAGATCAGCCATGATCTTATTGAATGGCGGGGCAGGCTCGAAGGGCTAGATGGCCTACTCCTGCTCCTATTTCTTATGTTCTTATGACCCTATTCTGTTTTGATGCTTAAAAAGCAAGAACATAAGTGGGATAAAAAAACAAGGATGTCTGGGAATGCCAATATATAAATCACTCAAGGTAGCGATACAGGTGTTAGAAATAGATGTCGATGCTGACACTGTGGTAATATCACTGGATTGGTAATCCTGAGGCCCAGCTGTGGAGGCATGGTTTCAAATCATACAATGGCAACTGGTGGCATCTTAAATTCAAGTTTTATCTGTAACTGACATCAATTGGTGAAAGGTTGTCAGGGTAGGTGGAAGATTACAATCAGCTCAGCTTTGATCTTACTGAATGGCAAAGCAATCTTGAGGGGCTGTGTGGCTCCCAATTCATATATATTTGTTTGTCCTTCAGGAAAGGAAACCTGTCACCTTTACTCAATCTGGCCTACAAGCGACTCCAGACCCATAACAACATGGTTGAGCCTTTACTGCTGTACTTAGTTTAAGGGCAATCAAGAATGGGCAACAAATTGGCCTTGCTAGAAAGAATATTAAAAAGGTACAAAATCACCAAGATGATGCGTTTGTGAGAAATTATAACTGTCAAAAAAAAATTAAACAGGCTAGGGTGATTTGTTACAGAATGAAAAACTAGGCCACAAATGTAAGACGTTACAATTAGGAATTCAGGAAAAATCTCTTTACTCAAAGGCAAACAAAAATGTGCAACTTCCGACATAAGGAATGGTTGAGGCAAATGACATGATAGAAGCTGGATCAACACCAGGAAAAAAGAAATAGAAGGATATGATGATGGAATGGGGTGGGAAGTGGCTCATATGCAGCACTGGATTGGTAATCCTGAATTTAAGATGCTGCCAGTTGCCATTGTATGATTTGAAACCATGCCCCTACAGCATTAGACTGGGCCTCAGGCTTACCAATCCAGTGATACCAACAGAGGCCAATTTGGCAGAATGGCCTGTTCTTGTTCTCTGGACTTTGATGGAACACAAAGCACAACACAGTAACCACATCACAACAGTTTATACTTAAAATACTGTGGATGCTGAAAATCTGAAATAAAAACAGGAAACACTGGAAAAACTCAGCAGGTCTGACAGTTTCTGTGGCCAGAGAAATAGTTAACATTGAGTCCCTATGACTCTTCGATACTTAAATATTGCCTTTCACATAGTCAGCCCCAGCAATATAAGGAGAATGATCAAAATAATGTTTAGAGAGATTGGTTTTTAGATAATAAAATGGAATATAACTGAATTAAGGAACACCTTAAATGAGAGGTAGAGGAATTTAGGAAGGGGACTCCCTTTAAGGCCTTGGCATCTGAAAACACAGTGATACATTGTTGAGCTGATACTTAGGAGGGTGTGTCAGCTTGTTCCACTGAAGCATGATGCGTAAACACCACAACAAAATGTAAAAAGGCTGTGGCACTGAAGTAACTGCACGTGGTGCTGGAAAAAAATTACAGTTAAGGAAGGACAAGGCCATGAAAATAAGGATGAAAATTTTAAAATCAAAGTTTTGCCAGATCAGGAGCCTTGTTTATAGAAGTGGAAAACGGGAGGTTGGCCATGGTCAAAGCATGGATGAGGTTAGTGCAGCTGAACTGAGGCAAAGTTACAGAAAGTAGACAGTCTTAGTGATAACAGGTCAGTTGCTTATCTTGGTATCAAATATGACAGAGGTTGTAAAGTCCAGTTCATCCTCAAGACAGTGGCACAGGAAAGAGGCATGGAATCAGGACACAGGGAAGGAAGCTCGTGGCACAGACCAAAGTCATGAGTAAAATCCTTCCCAATATTTGACTGGAAGAAATTTCTGCTCATTCAGCAGTACATGTTGGACAAGCAGATTGACACTTAAGAGTGCAGGGGTAGTGAAGGAGACCTGGGTGTCATCAGCATACTTTTGAAAACTGATGTAGTTGTCAGATAATGTGGCCAAGGATCAGCAAGGAGCTAAGATGCAGGAGGGAGCCAAGGGCAAATCTTTGGAGGATACTATAGGTAATAGTATAGCAGTGGCAAGAGAAGGCACTGTAGATGTTTGTTATGGCTACAGATAAGAGGGTGGCTTCACCTAGCTCAATGAGTAGGAAAGGTATTCAAGGAAGATGGCGTGGTCAATTATATCAAAAGCTGAGTGCAGATCAGGAAGTAGTTCACCATAGTGACAGTCACAGGCATTCAGATTCAACTTTCTCAGATCTACAGCAGATGGTCTCCCACTTGTCTCTCATTCTTTCTTTTTAATTTCCTGCTCTCATCTGACTGCATCTCCTAACCTGTTCTACAAACCTGCTTGCATGACTCAATCTATCATCCGATTCATTGTTAAATATGTCAAAAGCTGAGACCCCAGAGTGAGTACCACTTGTTACATCCCAACAATCAAAACTTTCCCTTTATCCCAACTTCCTCTCTCCAACATCCAACCAATTCCTAGCTCTTTGTTTAACAAATCCTCTGGTTCTTATCTTTTAAACTCCACCCTGGTGTTAGTGTAAAAGATATTGCAGGCTTCCTCTTGGCCTTTGCTCAATACTGAGGAGAGAGGACAAATATGAGAATGAACACAGCCAGGAAAAGCAGTGAGCCACTATGAAATGGCAGGGTCACTAAAACTCTGCCTTGGTAACAGTACAGTATTTTTTTCAGTAATGAGTATAGCGAGGAGACATCCAACAAGCTGTTCCTCTAATTTTAGATGCTCAGTCACACAGCCAACACTAAAACCACATCATCTGGCTTCAAGGGAAGCCAGATGCACGCTCATTACTCTGGGAACATTTACCTTACTCCTGGTGGATGATTTATAATCCTTGTCACGTAGATACTGAGACATATGCCTGCGCTCAGGTCTGGATTCTTTCTCCTTCTGATATGACGAAGTACTCCTTCCGCTTCCCTCTTTGCTGGATCGATCTCTGGAGGTGCTTCGACCTCGAGCTGGTGTGCTGGGTTTTCCAGGTTCCTTCATTAAATGATCCTTTTTAGCCACAGCAACTTTTTTCCCATTCAATTTTGAGGCACTGCCTTCTCTGCTCCCTGGTTTTGCCACTACAGACTTTGGAGGTGCAGTTTTGGTTTTAGGTGGTGATGAAGAGACTGGGGAGGCAGCTTTTTCTGCTGTTGTAAGAGTGGTAGTCTCACCAACAGGTGTGGCTGGCGGAGACGTAGTGGTTAGTTGCGGGCTGGCTCCCTCTGCAGCTGATGAAATGGTAGTGGGTGCCACAGATGGAGTAGTTCCACATGTGGCAATGGGACTACTTGCTACACTGCTGGTGGTTGATGTTGGTTTGGTCACTACACTGGCAGCAGCAGGCGGCAATGCCTTGGCAGCTGTGTTAGGGGTGGCACTGATGGCAGCCTCTGCCGGTTTAGAGGCTGTTTGACTGGGTGTTTGGATTGGCTTGCTGGCAGCAGCTGCAGGGGACAATGCAGGCTTAGAGGCAGCATTCAGCCCAGCTGCAGTGGGCTTGGTGGTTGCACTGCCTGTGGCCAGAGATGGTTTGTTAGCTACAGTGGTTGCAGTCTGGCCCGGTTTGGTGGTCAAGTTGACAGTAACTGACTTAGTCACCACATTCAGAGGGGTTGCACTGGATGTAGTTCGTGCTGGGTTGGTGGTCACATTTACAGCTGATACTGCAGGCTTGGTGCCAGCAGCTGCAGCAGCCACAGCAAGTTTCGTGGCTACCAATGCAGGTTTAGCAGCTGCACTGGCAACAGCTGGTGTAGGTTTGGATGGTTCATTTCCACTGGTTGGAGCTGGTTTACCAAGTTTGACAGCACCAGCTGAATTTGAGACTGCAGTGGATGGGGTTGGTGATTTAGTGGTGAGTGGTGTATTTCTGGCATTAGCAGTGACAACAAGTTTATGAGGGGCAGATGGCTCATTGACTGTTGCTGTGACAAAGTTCTGTGCAGTTGTCTCTGTTACTAACTCCGTAGCAGGTGTCATCACTGTAGTCGAGTTCACGGAATCTGGCATAGTTTGGTCACCCAGGGCCTCACCATTTTTTTCATCATTTACTTCAGTCTTTTCTGCCTCTTTAGACTCTGCAGATGTTTGTATCTCCATTGGTTCAGGCTCAGCTGCATTATCAGAGCTAAAAAGCAAAAACAATCATGAATATTTGCTCTGACTGGGTGGGACGATCCCTCACACACTGGGTTGGTGGGTCACAACACTGTCCTTTCACACTCTGGGACAGTGGGTCACATTGCAAAAGTGTGTTATGCACTCTGATCTGACATAAGAACATAAGAAGTAGGAGCAGGAGTAGGCCATCTAGCCCTTCGAGCCTGCCCCGCCATTCAATAAGATCATGACTGATCTGAAGTGGCTCAGTTCCACTTTCCACTGATAGCTCAATTGCGAATAAAGCCCAAGAATTTGGCTGGCGACAAGTTTAATATTTCAATTACGGATGTGAACAGTGGACATCAGACTGAAAGCAGTCTCTCTCTCTGTCTGGGTTTTAGAAATTCTGTTGGTTAACTGGAAGGAAAGATTCTTGCCTTCCGCAGTAGAAATTTTGCTGTTGGTTTGACCAGAGTCTCTCACTGATGTTCTGGGAAGCTGCTTTGACTTCTAACCGTTTTGAGTATATCACGAGAACTGCAGCATTCATCCAAAGAACCCAATTCCAATATCACATGAGCATTCGTCTTGACTGCGTTAAACCTGTGGAAGGGTTTTGTTTATGGGAGTGGTTTGATTGGAACATCTTAGATATACTTATTAAGGGTTATACATTATTGTGGTTGTTTCGTTTTGTTTTGTTTGTAATTGATAAGCTATTGCTAATATTCTTATTATACATGTTGGCTACATTCTTCAATAAACTTTATTGATAAAAGTTCCCTAGTGGATCATTTGGATCATACCCAAGTTGAACCATATCATGCTTATCCTTGCCAAGTTCAAGGTGCAAAATTTATGACCCAGGCAGGCTCCATAAAACACTTTGGAGTTTCTGACCTGAACCATAACAGTCAATGCCTGTAGTGGTGGGGGTGGAGAAATACAGCCATCTATTCCATCAACCTGTGAATTTATGACAGCATTAAACTCTGCATCTGTTTGTAGATTCAATCTGAAAATATGCTTACCTCCCCTCAATGGAATTTTCTGCCTTTTCTTCATTCTGTAATTGGAAAACAATATTTTTAATAAATTTAGCAATTTAAACCAGAGACAAACTGGAACAGTATTTGAGAGTGGAATATATGATGATGGCATGTGGTTATAGCCACCAATGGACTGTCCCACCAGGGAAGTGGATAGGGAGAAGTGACGGTGTTTAACAGTACAGGGGTATTATCTACTGATACAAAGTCTGCAATTTCCTGCACAGGATATGTGGATAGTTGGGCAAAAGAGGAAGGATAATTGCATAGGGATTGCAGCAAGACCAAGCTTGAGCTGAAAAATGGCCAGTAACCGTTATAAAGTATATAGGATTCCAGTTATGATCTTACAAATGCACTGTATAGTTGTTCAGCAAAGTTTGCAACTTGTACTCCATCCCCCTTACAAGAGAATCATAGAAGAGTTACAGCATAGGAGGGGGGACATTCAGCCCCTTGGTCTGTGCTGGCTCTTGGAAGAAATAATTCACTGAAAGGCAGTAATTCACCTTGTGCCACTCCCCTGCCTTTCCCATATAGCCCTGCAATTTCTTCCTTTCCAGATAATAATTCAATTCATTTTTGAGTGCCTCTATTGAAACCACCATATTTGGGCAGTCCATTTCAGATCTCAATCATTTGCTATATTAAAAAGAAATTCTTCACGTCACCCTTGCTTTGTGTGTGTATAATCTGGGCGCTCTGGTTCTTGATTCTGCCTTCCACCAGTGGGAACAGTTCCCCAGCTGTCCATTTAAGACCTCGTCCACATCCTCTGCTTTCAAAAATAAGTTCCCTAATTTATTCTTGAGTGGTCCTACCCTCACCCTATGTACGTATACAATGCCTTGGGATTTTCTAACCCTACCTGCCGAGGTATTCATTTCATAGCCCCTCCTTGCTGTCCTAGTTCCCTATTTAAATTCTTTCCTGCTTTCTTTATATTCCTCATGGTCCCTGATTTTAGCTTCTTAAACTCCTTAAGTTTTAAGATAACAATGAATAAAGTTAAGTCAGAACCTTGTGGTAAGGTGCTAAATTAGGGGAGGGCAAATTAGGACAGTATTAGGCAGGGGTTAGGGAGAGTTAATTGGGAGGAGCTAATATTGGGAAAATCCAAATTTGACATGTGAGAATTGTTTAAAGACCTACTGATCTGAGTTCAAGACCAGCATGTTCCAGTAAGGATGAAGGACAAGGATGGTAAGGAATCCTTGAATAAGGAGGGAGGTTATGAATTTAAACAAAGGAACAAAATAAGCATATGTAAGGTTTAGGAAGCTAAAATCAGACAGGGTCCATGAGGAATATAAAGAAAGCAGGAAAGAACTTAAACAGGGAATTAGGACAGCAAGGAGGGGCTATGAAATGAATATGTCGGCAAGTAGGGTTAAAGAGAATCCCAAGGCATTGTATACATACATAAGGTATGGGCCACTCAAGGATAAAGGAGGGAACTTATTTTTGGAAGCAGAGGATGTGGACAAGGTCTTAAATGAGTGCTTCGCATCTGTATTCACCAAGGAGAAGGACACGGAGGATAGTGAGATTGGTGTGGAACATGCTAATATGCTAGGGCATTTTTAGATCAAGAAAGAAGTGATGTTGTATCTCTTGAAGAGAATTAAGGTGGATAAGTCCCCTGGGCCCAATGGGATCTACCCAAGGTTATTGAGAGAGGCATAAAAGGAGATTGCTGGTGCCCCAACAAAGATCTCTGTATCCTCACTAGCTACTGAGAGGTCCCAGAGGACTGACAAAGAACTAATGGTGTTCCTCTGTGCAAGGAAGGAAATAGTGATAATCCAAGAAATTATAGAATGAATTTCACAGGAGTGGTTGGGAGGCTATTGGAGAAGATTCTTAAGGATAGGATTTATGTGAAATTGGGAAACGCGTGGTGTAATTAGGGAAAGTCAGCATGGCTTTGTGTGGGGCACATCACATCTTACTGACCTGATTGATTTTTACAAAGAGGTGACAATGGTGACTGATGACAGTAGAGCAGTGGATGTTGTCTCCATGGATTTTAGTAAGGCCTTTGACAAGGTCTCAAGGTAGTTCATCCAAAAGATTAAGATGCATGGGATCCACGATGATTTGGCCATGGATTCAGAATTGACTTGCCCATAGAAGTCAGGAACTACTGGTGGAACAATGTTTCTCTGGCTGTGGGTCCGTGATCAGTGGTGTTCCGTAGGGATCCGAACTGGGCCCTCTGCTCTTTGTGATATATATAAATGGGTTAGTCAAGTTTGCTGATGATACAAAAATACGTGGAGTTGTGGATAGTGCAGAAAGTTGTCAAAAGATATAGTAGAATATAGATCAGTTGCAGATATGGGTGGAAAAATGTAGATAGAGTTTACTTCAGGCAAGCATGAGGTGCCACGCTTCGGCAGATCAAATATTAAAGGTAATATACAGTTAATTGCAGGACCCTGATCAGCACTGATGTACAAAGGGATCTTGGAGTTCAAGTCCATAGCTCCCTAAAAGTGGCCACATAAATAGATAGGATGGTAAAGAACGCCTTTGGCATGCTTGCCTTTATTTGTTGGGGCATTGAATACAGGAGTCAAGATGTCATGTTACAGCTTTATAAAACTTTGGTTAGACTGCACTTACAGTATTGCATTCAATTCTGGTTGCCACATTACAGGTAGAGTGTGAAGGCTTTGGGGAGGGTGCAGAAGAGGTTTATCAGGATGCTGCCTGGATTAGAGGGAATGAGCTATAAGGAGAGGCTGGACAAACTAGGGCTGTTTCCTCTGGAGCGACGGAGGCTGAGGAGAGGCCTGATAGAAGTCTATAATATTATGAGGGGCCTGGATAGAGTTGACAGTCAGAATCTTTTCCCCAGAGTTGAAATGTCTAATACTCGGGGGCATGCACTTAAGGTGAGGGGGGGAGTTCAAGGGAGATGTGAGGGGCAAATACTTGATACAGAGATGGGTAGGTGTCTGAAATGGGCTACCAGGAGTGATGATGGAGACAAATGATTGGGGCTTTTAGATAAGCACATGAATATACAAGAAAGAGGGATATGGACCAAGGGGAGCTAGCAGGTATTAGTTTAATTTGGCACCATGTTCAGCACAACATCATGGGCCAAATGGCTTGTTCCTGTGTTGTACTATTCTGGGTTCTAACTTTTTCTTCTGCAAGGATAACATTCCAAATCTCTATAATCTATCTACACACTGAAGTTTCTCATCTATGGAACCATTTTCATCAATTTAATCCACACTCTCACTAATACCTTCACATCCTTCCAAAGTGTGGTAACTAAAATTGGGTACAGTACTCCAGCAGGGGCCAAACCAGTGTTTTCTATAGATTTTAAATAACTTTCTTGCTTTTGTACTCTATGCCTCTGTTGGTAAAACCCACATGCTTTATTAACCACTCTCAATCTATCCTGCTATCTTCAGTGATTTATGTCTCTGCTTTTGCAAGCCCTTGACGTGTACCCTATTAAAGGCCACATGCCTTCTAATTACCTGCATACTAACTTTTTGTGATACATGTATGAGTTTCAGCTCCCATTTAAGTAATATTCTGTTTTCTATTCTTCCTGCCAAAGTGGACGCAGTCACATTTTCTCACATTATCCACTATTTGCCATTTTATTTTGCAGACATTTTGTGGCACCCTCACAATTTTCTTTCTCATCATCTTAGTATTAATAAATTTGGCTACAAGTCACTTGGGTCCCCTCATCCCAGCGGTGACCAGTGGTGTGCCTCAGGGATCAGTGCTGGGTGCATTGTTATCTGTCATTTATATTAATGATTTGGATGAGAGTATAGGAGGCATGGTTAGTAAGTTTGCAGATGACACTAAATTGGTGGCATAGTGGATAGTGAACAGTTATTTCCAATTGCAATGGGATCTTGATCAGCTGGGCCAGTGGGCTGACAAATGGCAGCTGGAGTTTAATTTAGACAAATAAGAGGTGATGCATTTTGGTAGATTGAACCAGGTTAGGACTTACTCAGCTAATGGTAAGGCGTTGGGGAGAGTTACAGAACAGAGATCTGGAGGTACATGTTCATAGCTCCTTGAAAGTGGAGTCACAGGTGGACAGAGTGGTGAAGAAGGCATTCAGCATGCTTGGTTTCATCGGTCAGAACATTGAATACAGGAGTTGGGACATCTTGTTGAAGTTGTACAAGACATTGGTAAGGCCACACTTGGAATACTGTGTGCGATTCTGGTCATCCTATTATAGAAAGGATATATTGAAAGAGTGCAGAAAAGATTTACTAGGATGCTACCAGGACTTGATGGATTGAGTTATAAGGAGAGGCTGGATAGACTGGGACTTTTTTCTCTGAACCGTAGGAGGCTGAAGGGTGATCTTATAGAGATCTATAAAATAATGAGGGGCACAGATCAGCTAGATAGGCATATCTTTTCCCAAAGGTAGGGGAGTCTAAAACTAGAGGATATAGGTTTAAGGTGAGAGGGGAGAGATACAGAAGTGTCCAGAGGGACAATCTTTTTCATAGAGGATGGTGAGTATCTGGAACAAGCTGCCAGAGGTAGTAGTGGACGCGGGTACAATTTTGTCTTTTAAAAAGTATTTAGATAGTTACATGGGTACGATGGGTATAGAGAGATATGAGCCAAATGTGGGCAATTGGTATTAGCTTAGGGGTTTTAAAACAGAAAGGGTGGCATGGAAAAGTTGGGCCGAAGGGCCTGTTTCCACGCTGTAAACCTCTATGACTGTGAATCATCCAAGGGGATCTTATTGAAACATATAAGATGATTAGAGGTTTAGATAGGGTGGACAGTGATAGCCTTTTTCCTCGGATGGAGAAAGCTAGCACGAGGGGGCATGGCTTTAAATTAAGGGGGGGTAGTTATAGGACGGATGTCAGGGGTAGGTTCTTTACCCAGAGGGTGGTGAGGGATTGGAATGCCCTGCCTGCTGCGGTTGTAAATGCGCCTAGTTTGGGGGCGTTTAAGAGATCCGTGGATAGGTTTATGGACGAAAAGGGATTGGTTTAGGTTAGAGGGTCATTGTTTTTTAACTGGTCGGCGCAACATCGTGGGCCGAAGGGCCTGTTCTGCGCTGTAATGTTCTATGTTCTAAGTCATTAATATAGATTGCAAATAGTTGAGGCCTCAGCACTGTTCACTGTGGCACTTCACTAGTTTGTCAAACTGAAAATGACCTAATCCTGTAAAACAGTTTCCTGTTAACCAATCTATCCATATTGATATATTATGTCCAGGACCGGTAGTACTTATTTTTATGTGAAGCCTTTTGAAAATCTAAATGCACTACATCTATTGGTTTCCCTTTATTTACCTTGCTTTGTTACATCCTCAAAAGAACTCAATTTGTCAAACACTATTTCCCTTTCATTAAGCCTTGTTGATCTGCCAGTTTTGAAATGTCCTGCTGGCATGCTGTTAATGATGCGTTCCAGCATTTTCCTAATCATAGATGTTAGGCTATTTATCAAAAACAGAAAATGCTGCAAAGTTTCAGCAGAGCTGATTACATTTGTGGAGAGAGACTAGAGCCAACGTTTTGAGTCTGGATGATGCTTCATCAGAGCTCTTCATCATCATTTTCTGTTATTGTTTCATTTCCAGTATCAGCAGTATTTTGCCTTTAGCTTAGGCTACCTTTTGTTTTCTGCTTTCCGCCCCCGCCCCCATTTCCTTGAACGGAGTTTCTTTTCTTTCATGGGATATGTGTATTGCTTGCTGGGTCAGCATCTGTTGCCCATCACTAATTGCCCCCCTACAAAGTGATGGTGAATGTTATTTGCTATTTAGCACCACAAGCCTGAATACTGTCCAGGTCTTGCTGCAAATGAGCACTAACTGTTTCAGTATCTGAGTCATTTTAAATTGTATCAAACACTGTAATCATCAGTGAACTTCCCCACTTCTGACCTTTATAATGGAGAACAGTCATCAACGAAGCAACTGAGGATTGTTGGACCCAGAGCACTATCCGAGGAAAACGTGTAGTGATATTCTGGAGCTGAGGTGAATTATTTTCCAACAAACACAACCAATCTTCATTTGTGCGAGGTATGACTCTAACCAGTGGAGAGTTTACCCAATTTCCACTGACTTCAATTTTGCTACAACTTCTTAATGTCACATTCAGTCAGACATTGCCTTGAAGTCAAAATCAGTCAAGTTCAGCACAGTTCTCCATGCTTGAAGCAAAGTTGTAATAAGGTGAGGAGGTTATTGCTGAGTTAAGTGCTGCTTGATAGCACTGTCAATGCCACCTTCCATCACTTTACTGACAATCAACAGTATACTGATGGGCCAGTATATAGCCGGGTTGGATTTGTCCTGTTTTTTTGTGGACAGGACAGACCTGGGCAACGTTCTGCATTGCTGGATAGATGCTAATCCAGTAGCTGTTCTGGAACAGCTTGGCTAGGGGCAAGGCTAGTCCTGGAGAACAAATCTTCAATAAAGGCGTTGTCAGGACCAACAGCTTTTGCAGAACCATGTCACTTCTTGACATGGAGTGAACTAAATTGGTTGAAGTCTGCAACTGTGATGCTGTGGACCTCATGAAGAGGCCTAGATGGATTACACACTCAGCACTCCCTGTTCAAGATGGTTGCAAATTCAGCCTCGTCTTTTGCACTGATAGGCTGGGCTTCCCTATCATTGAGGCTGGTTAGTTGTTAATTTATCAACCACAATTCATAACTGTATGTGGCAGGACTGTATATGTTTGGCATCACTTAGCTTTATCGTATGGTGCTTCTTGTGACATGCTAGTAGTCCTGCATTGTAGTCGTCACCAATTAAGCATCTCACTTTTAGCTACGTCTGGTGCTGCTTCTGGCATGCTCTCCTGCACACTTCATTGAACCAGGCTTGATCACAATGTTAGCATGGAGGATATGTCAAGTCATGAGTTTCCAGGTTATGGTTAAATGCAATTTGATGCTAGCCGACAGCGCCTCATAGATACCCAGTTTTGGGTACTCAATCTGTTTCAAATCTAGCTCATTTAATACTGTGGAAAGGTATTCTCAGCGTGAAGAAAGGACTTTGTGTGACAGTCATCTATTGATACCATCATGGACAGATGCATTTGGGACAGATAAGACTGGTGAGACGCTCTAGTCTGTTTTTCCCTCACCATGTGGCAGGCCTGGCCTGGCCATTACGTCCTTCAAGACTAAGCCACCCGTATGGGTGCTACCTAGTCACCGTTGGTAATCAATGTTTAAGTACTCCACCATATTTGTGCCCTTGCCACCTGACGGGTTTTTTCCAAGTGGTGTTGAACATGGAGTATTGAATCCTCAGCTCAAAGGGCAGTGGGTGGTAATCAGCAGGTTTCCTCGTCATGTTTGACCTGATGTCACAAGACTTTATGGGTTTGGAGTTATTGTCAAAGACTCCCAGGACAACTCCACCTCAACTGTATACCACCGTACCACTTGGTGGCTTTGTCCTGCTGGTGGAACACAGATGGTAATCGCTGGATCACTGGCTGTAAGGTATGATTCAGTGAATATGATTATGTCAGGCTGTTTTTTTATTGGCTAATCTGAGAATTTGCTCTCCCAATTTTGCCACAGCCCCCAGATGTTAATGAGGATCAAGGGAAATGCATTTGTTGCTTTCTGCCCCTTGATCAATGCTAGGTGATCAGCCTGGTTTTATCCCTTTCGGACTTCTCTGTCGCAGTTTGGTGGAACTGAGTGGCTTGCTAGGTATTTAGGCTTGCAGTTTGGTAGAACTGAGTGGCTTGCTAGGTATTTTCAAAAGAGTCAACACATTGCTGTGGGTCTAGAGTGACATGTAGGCCATAATAGGGCAGTACAGTGCTAAGCATTGCTGCCTCACAGTGCCAGGGATCCAGGTTCAATTCCAGCATCGGGTCACTGTCTCTGTGGATTTGCACATTCTCCCCGTGTCTGAGAGAGTTTCCTACGGGTACTCCGATTTCCTCCCAGTCTAAATATTTGCCGGTTAGGTTGATTGGCTATGCTAAATTGCCCCTAGTGTACCAAGATGTGTAATTTAGAGGGATAAATATGTGGGGATATGGGCTGTTGTCAGTGCACGATTGATGGGCTGAATGGCCTCTTTCTGCACCATAGAGATTCTAAACCAATGCCTGAAAGAACATTAGTGAACGAGATGAGGTTTCAGTTCCATAGCACCATTACTAAGAAGAGCTTCAGTTGCAGTTTTATTAATTAATTGAATAATTACATTTAAATTCCACCAGCTGCCATGGTGAGAGTTGAACCTACGCCCCCAGAATATTGGCCTGGACTTCTGGATTACTAATCCAATGATATCACGACTACTCACCAGCTCCCTGGTTACAACATGCATTGCAGCAACTAGCTAAGGCTCTTTCAGCAGCATCTCTTAAACCCTAAGGGATGCAGGTGAACCTTCAAGTCACATGCACCACATGGATTTGGAAATATATCTGCAGTTCTTCTGGGTCCAAATGCTGGGTTGCTCACTAACAGCACTGAGAAGTATCTTCATAACATAACAGTGTTACTGCTATGTAACACTGCTATGTGCGTAGCCCCCTGGCTCAGCATGGGGGGGATACACACTGCCCTCTGGCTCAGCACATGGGATACACACACACACATACACACAGCTCCCTGGCTTAACACAGGGGATACACGCACACTGCTCTCTGGCTCAGCACAGTGGATACACACAGCCCCCTGGCTCAGCACGAGGGATACACACAGCCACCTCGCTCAGCATGAGGGGTACACACAGCCACCTCGCTCAGCATGAGGGGTACACACAGTCCTTCAGGTTCAAATGTTTTCCCAGCACCTGCTCCACAATGATGGTGACTGTTTTAAGTTTCTCCGTTCATCTCTTGATTTAAGTATCTTTGGCAGTTTCCTAAGTCTTCTACAGTTAAGACAGACACAAAATACCTGTTCAACATCTCTGCCATGCCCTTGTTTTCAATCATGAATTTCCCCAACCCACTTTCTGGACCAACACTAGCTTTAGTCACTATTCCTTTCTAAATACTTGTAGAAATTCATAGTTGATGCATTTATATTACTAGCCAACTTTCTCTCATATCTTCTATGTTTTATCATTCTCTGCTGCTTCTTTAATTTTACCAATCTTCTGGCCATTAATCTTTGCAGATTGTTCCTTCCAATTTGATACTATCCCTAACTTCCTTATTCACCTATATTGTATCTACCTCAAAGGGAAAGGAATAAATCTTACTGAGAATATTAGATAGTTCCTCGAAAGTCTGTCACTGCAACTCTACTCAAGTTGCAGCCCAGTCAGCCAAGTTCACTTCTGAAGGAAAAATATTGAAGGAGATGCATGTCAGGTCAGTTGAAGTGTTCTGAATCAATACCAAATGCTACAATGGACTATTTGGAAGGTAATGACGAGTGGCATTATCACTACACTATCAATCCAGGAAACTCAATGAATGTTCTGGGGATCCAGGTTAGAATCCCGCCACAGCAGATAGTGGGATTTGAATTCAACTTTGGTGAGGCCACAGCTGGAGTACAGTGTGCAGTCCTGGTTGCCACACTACAGGAAGGATGTTATTGCACTGGAAGGGGTGCAGAGGAGATTCACCAGGACGCTACTGGGCTGGAACATTTAAGTTATAAAGTGAGGTTGGATAGGCTTGGGTTATTTTCGTTGGAGCAGAGAAGATTGAGGGGTGGCCTGATTGTGGTGCGCAAGATTATGAATGGCATGGACAGAGTGGATAAGGAGCAGCTGTTGCCCTTAGTTGAAGGGTCAGTCATGAGGGGACAGAGGTTCAGGAAGTCTGGGAGAGGTGGAGAATGTGAGGAAAAACCTTTTTACCCAGAGGGTGGTGACAGTCAGGAATGTGCTGCCTGGAAAGAGAGAGAGTGTGTGTGTGTGTGTAGTGTATATGTGTATGTATATTGGCATCATAACATTCAAGGCTTTGGGCCAAGTACTGGCAAATGGGATTCGGTGGGAGCTGAGGTGTTTCTCATGTGTCGGTGCAGACTCAATGGGCTGAAGGGCCTCTTCTGCACTGTATAGTATATAAAAAGAATCCAAAGCAGTAATGATGGCAATAATGGTTCCATTGTGAATGCCAGTGGGCAAATTGATAAATTCCTAATCTCTATCCTGCTGCCAATTCAGATACCAAAGTTCAACATAGCAAATTCAACACAGCACAGGAGATGGCTATTTGGCCCACATGTCTGTGCTAACTGTCTGAGAGTTTTCCAATTCATCCTTCTCCGTCTTTTATCCACAGGTCTAAAGATTCTGTAGAGTGTTTCAATTCTCTTTGAAATTCACTATCACATCTGCTTCCACTTCAGGCAATATATCCCAAACTGAAACACCTCAGTGCAAAAATAAATTCACATCATTTTTCCCTCCCAAAATGATTTTGCCAGTTATCTTAAATCAGTGTTCACTGGTTACTGAACACTGGGAATAGTTTCTCCTCAGCTACAAACCCAAACCCTGCAAACGCAACTCCCATCAGCTCTCCCTGTGACGTACCATGTAATAAAGAGAATAATCTTTGATTCTCCAGTCTCTCACACAATGAATGCCCCTCACTGCTACCACTTTCATAAATCTCTTTTCTCAAAGCCTGAGAGAGTAATTCATAGAAACGAGAAACAGGAGTAGGCCATTCATCTTGCTCCACCATTTATTTTCATCGCGATTGATCATCAAATTCAATATCTTCATCCTGCCTTCCTGCTATATCCATTGATCCCTTTAATCCCAAGAGCAATATCTAATCTCTTCTTGAAATTGTAATATTTTGGCCTCAGCTACTTTTTGTAGTAACGAATTCCACACAATCACCACCCTCTTGGTGAAGGAATTTCTCCTCACCTCATTTCTAAAAGATCTACCTCTTATCCTCAAACTACGACCCCTAATTCTGAATTCTCTTCCATGGGGAACATTCCTTCTGAATCTACCCAGTCTAAATTCCTGAGATCCCCTCTCACTCCTCTAAACTCCAATGAATATAATCCTACCCATCTTAGTCTCTCCTCATAAGACAGGCCTGCCACCTCAGGAATCAATCTCATAAACCTTCACTGTACTCCCTCTATAGCAAGGGCATTCTTCCTCAAAAGGATACCAATCTGCACACAATACTCCAGATGTAGCCTCACTAATGCCCTATATAATTGCAGTAAAACATCCCCATTCCACTCCTCAAATCCTCTCACTATGAAGGTCAACATACAGTTTGCCTTTTTTACTACCTGTTGTACTTGGGTGCTTACTTTCAGCGACTGATGCACAAGGACACCAAGGTCTCACTTAGTATTCACCTCTCTCAATTTACACCCAGTCAAATAACAATTTGTCTCAATTCCAGAAGTGCCAACAAAATATTTTTTAATAGGTTGAAATTAGATGCATTAGCTTGCCCATTTGTTAGACAAATCAGTCTGATACACATGCTTAGTGGGACGCCCTCTATACAGCTCTCCAGAAAGTCAAACAACTGCAGTTTGAGCCCTTTCATACGGACTGCTTCGCGGTATTCCATGGTAGCTTCAACCAGTCATCTGATGTCAAGTCCTGCTTCTTGTCTAACACTATATACAGTGCTCATTATACAATTTATCAGCAGAACTGTTAACCCATAAACCACAACTACTTCCAATCTTAAAAGTAGCTAAATCACTTAGGTTTGGGGTCTGCACCTGCAGCTTCAGAGCTGCACGCAACTCTTATTAAGGACTCATGCAGTTCCTGTCGTCATCCATCAAACCCATTTTGATGATAATCAAATAACTTATTTGAATAGAACAGTAATAACAATGTATGCAGAACACAAGTGAGAAAATATTTA
Source organism: Carcharhinus amblyrhynchos (assembly GCF_965287045.1). NCBI lineage: Eukaryota > Metazoa > Chordata > Chondrichthyes > Carcharhiniformes > Carcharhinidae > Carcharhinus > Carcharhinus amblyrhynchos. The sequence continues at coordinate 5,915,689 of NC_137324.1, read as the reverse complement.
ATAACGTTTTGGTACAAGCCTGTAAAACATTATTGAAATGTGTCTTGTTTTTCATTATTATTGGAATTTGAAAGCCTTGTGGCTTTTATGGTGGTTGCTACCCTGGGACTCCCCAGAAGCGAAGTCTGTCAGGCTTGAGTGAAACGAACCATCACAACTAACCTTGGACTTCTTTAAGCAGCAAAATCTGATCTGTGCTGGGCTACATCAACCTGACGTGCAAGATGTAATCAGGATGTTCCCACAACACAGACTTGGAAGCCGGTTTGGGGCAAATATCTGGGGAGGCTGACTCAGTTTCAGCCCATTGTCACTCCTGCTCCCTGCTCAAAGGAGAACGAGAGACAAATCTTCTACAGGACTGCAGCTGACTGAAGAGTATAGCGGACCTGCTGTGGGATCCGCCTGACTCTCAGGCAGGCATGACAGTGATTGTCTCCAATCATCGTCGTGCAATCAGCAGCAAACTGATTTGTTCATTGGCCCCAAACTGCTCGCTCTCAGAAGGCGAAGCATTCTCCCAAGTGGAAAGAGCAAAATATGTATGCTTTGGTCAATTGCTTTGTCCTCAAAAAACCACTGTCCCATTTTTTTGAACTTAATTCACCTCCTGTGATTTTGATTTCTGACAGTGGATGTGTGACTTGTTCAACAGTGTGCATCATTGCTGATAGAATATCCTTGCCATTGAAGCATTTGGTGTCCATGTTGTGGTATCATCGTGTGCTTCTTCCACTGGAAACCTGGTTTGCAAAATAAAATTTGAATCAGACACCAGGAAAGAAATACTCCATGTGTGTGTGTTTTTTTAAGTGCTACCTGAGAGGAAGATGTCCTGATGAAACTGGACAGCACACTGGCTCCTGTCACTCCTCATCCAAGGTTTTCTTGCCCTCCAGGGTTTAGCACTTTCTCAAGCCTCCAGTGCCTAGCAATTTCGGATTTGGAAGACTCCTGTGTAATAGCATCATCTTTGGTAGGTCTTCTCAGGATTGCATTAAATGCCATCAAGACACAAAAGAAATCTTCAACATGCCCTCAGTGTGCAATGTAACCAGGTGAGTAGATTTCTGCATCAAGTTACATCTGTGCCCAGGGGAGCTGAAATGTCACAGTTAGCCAACATGGTGAATCCATGGCTGCCAACCAGCCAAGCCTAGGCTTCAATTTCTTACCAATCTTTTATGCAATAGACTGAAAGAACCACATGTACTCCTTGGATTGGTTTTGAGTCAGGTCATTTTAACATATATGCATATTTAAGAGTAGAGGGAACCAAATATGGTTCAAATGGCTGTAGAACTACCTTTAATATGAATCCTTCTTGATCAAGAGGAGTGTGACCTTCATTATATAATACAAAACTGCTCAAACACAAAAGCTGCATCAAAGAAGCCCTTGAATTTATGACATGAAGTTGTAAGTAAACCTGCAATGCCTTACATTGGCAATCAGAAATATGTTGGGCGAGTACCATCTCGGTAGGCAACGCCCTTTAGAAAAAAAACTAAATGTCAAATCATTTGCCAGCTGCTGTTAATATATTAAAAATCAGTGCTGCTGAGATTCTATATATACGAAAAACAAAGAACAATACAGCACAGGAACAAGCCCCTCGGCCCTCCAAACCTGCACCAATCATGTGTTCCTAACTAGACCATTCGTTTGTATCCCTCTATTCCCAGTCTGTTCATGTGGCTATCTAGATACGTCTTGAATGATCCTAGTGTGTCTGCCTCAACCACTCTGCTTGGTAGTGTATTCCAGGCACCCACCACCCTCTATGTGAAATACATCCCCACCATATCTGTACTGAACCTTGCCCACCCTCACCTTGAACTTGTGACCCCTTGTGTTTGTCATTTCTGATCTAGGAAAAAGCTTCCAACTGTTCACCCTATCTATGCCCTTCATAATTTTATAAACTTCTATTAGATCACCCCTCAACCTCTGTCTTTCCAGAGAGAGCAACCCTAGTTTACTCAATCTCACCTCATAGCTAATACAAAGCTATCAATATATAGCTGCATCTTTGAACAACTTTAGAAACCATTATTTTACGTTATTCTGCCATTTCATATCTTAGAATCCCAGCTGCTGTAAAACTTTACTGCATCAATAGTGGCAGGAACATCAGGAAGCAGCATGTTGCTGTCAGCATTAAATCCAAGCGCATAGCAAGGACTCAGGGTTTTTGTTATAGACACTAACTGATTAAGTATTGGAAGATTTAATTTCGACCCAATGGTAGCTGGATTGACAATTTACTGTGGTTATGGGAAACAGAAAGAAAGCTTCACTAAACATTTACTGAAGTTGAAAACCAATTGTAAACAAAACAAAGATCACAAAAAAAATACAAGACTTCATCTCAATCAAGATAACAGTATGAGTGCCAAAACTGGCCATAGGCCTTCAGGTGGGAGGTAAATCTACTTAAAAACGAATCACAAACAGCTATATTGTGGCACATTTGTGCAGGTCTGTTGTCCTCCATTGCAAAATAATCAAACAATCTCCAATATCTAGTGAAAAGCAGACATTTGGGCAGATTACCAGAAAACTACAACACCCAAGGAACCATGCCCCAGGACAGCACAGTGACGAGCATTGATGCCTCACAGTGCCAGGGACCTGGGTTTGATTCCAGCCTTGAGTCACTGTATGTACAGCTTGCACATTCTCCCCATGTCTGCATGGGTTTCCTCTTGCAGTCTGAAAGACGTGCAGGTTGGATGAATTGGCCATGTTAGACTAAGAAATGTGGAGATCTGAAAACGGTGAAAGGTTAAATTCAAAGCAGTATGACAAAATTTAAATAGCTACACTCGTCCGCACTTGACAGCAAAGCCAACAAACCTCAATAACTCTACCCTTTAGGCCACCTGGAACAAGCATGCCCAACTGTCTTAGCATGGAGATACAGAAACTGGAGATACTAAAAGTAAAGTTGGAATCAGGTGTCTCAACAAATTATACAACACCAGGAAAAACAGTAAGCAGCTGGTAAACGCTATCCAACATGGCATTTCTTCACATTGTCACTGCTACTTTTCACGATCAATACTCACAACAAAGCAGTATATAAAAGCAGAAAAAGGCATTTTGATCTTTCACCTCCAGCCCCTCAGCAGGAACTGGTTTGAATATTTCTTGACCCCATAACCTACTCTTTTGCCCCCATTTAATAAAGAGGCCTGAATATGAATTCATCAGACACTAACAGCCTCTTCCCTATTTATACTGCATGCTTCAATATCCCTCTGTGCTAACATATTCAGTAAATTTATTACCCTTTAAAGGGTTTCTGATTTGAAGATTTCTTACTTTTACCTCGTTTATTCATATTTGGGTTGTGAAACTGTAATCCAAGAAAGAAGACTTGCAGTTATAGTGTCCTCATAACCTCAGGACTTCTTACAGCCAATGTGGTATTTGTAGCCGCTATTGTACTGTTGGAAATGTGTCAATTCATTAGTGCACAGAGCCCCCAAATGGCAATGAGATAATAATCAGATTTTTGTTTTGAGATTGCATATTGCTCAAAACAAATGCTCATTGCGTTGAAAAGAAGGGGATCATTTGTAACCACCTGAGAAGGCCTCAATTTAGTGACTCAAATTGGATGTGAAAAGGATGTGTCCTCTCATCACAGAATCTAGGACCAAGGGTCACTGTTTAAAAATAAAGGGGAAGGGGGCTGGTGGCTGGTTGCCCATTTAAGACAGAGATGAAGAAAAACAATTTTTCTCTTCTTAAATCAGTAGAAACAGAGTCTGAAGATACTTAAGGCAGAAGTAGCTAAATTCTTTACAAGAATGGGGGTGGTGAAAAGTTACGGGGTAGGTAAAAACATGGGGATATGGTTACAATTAAATTAGATCAACCAGTCTCTGAATGGTGAAGCAGGTTTGAAGGGCAGTATGGCTTACTCCTGCTCCTAACTTGTATGTTCATATCTCAATCAATAATTAATTATATTGCAATTATATTATGAAGCATCACTAGAAGGGTGCTTTTATTTTCTTTAATGCACAACATTTCATGTTTGTTACAATTAACATTCCTGCAACCCATATGTTTCAATATCAGATTGAATATTACTGGCAACCCAGTTGAGATTGCTAACAAGGCAAGGAAAGTGACGATGATTATGCTATTGATCCAGCAAGCCAAAGTTAAAATTCTCCTATTGCAAATTGTGAAACTGAACTCAATAAATCTAATTTCTAAGCTGGTGTTAGAATAAAAAGGACCATGAAAGCTGCCAGACCGCTTTCACCAACATGTTCACCATCAGAAACAGGAATCCACCATCCTCCCCAGCCTGCAGTTTTTTTCTGCTTTATAGAAGGGCCAGTACTACTTCTTGGGGCCACTAGACATTGGATATAAGTTTATCCTCGCTAGTGTTGTCCATAACTCAAGAAATGAAAAGAGTCATTTTTAACCAAAAAGGGTCCTCAACAAACCAACAGCAGATAAAAGGCAAGACTTTCTTCATTCATTCTAATGATATCCTAATGCCTAGAAAATGCCAAGATAAACAGACCAAATAGCAGTGAAAGCAAGACAAACTGGAATAACTATTGTCTAAGGTGGTCATTTATTTTAGAACCATTTGGAACTAAAGAATACATTAATGCAAGTTCTGTAAATAAGCAGGATAACCCAAAACACATTGCTAACTGACACAAGACAATTACTGAATTAAAAAGGGACTGTAGTTAGCCTATCAATTAATTACTAAGGCTCAAAATCAACATTACATCCATCTTTAGTGTGTTGAGTACAGTATTCTCCTGTACTAACTGTCCAGGTTTCCCGTTTATTAGGCAGGGTAATGATTAGTTTAAATAAAACTTGAGTGTTCTTTTTGCAGAGCCCTGGTTCATCACAGAACGCGCATGGGTTTTGCGAATTTCTCATCTTCACCACTGATGTAAGGGCCTCATCTACGAGCCTTTTTCCCTGAAGAAAGGAAAACACAGAAATGACTAGGGGAAGGAACTGAGCTCAACACTGTATTCCAGGAGAAGAGGTGTACCATGGTGAGATATCCCCATATTTCTCAAATACAATGTTGTAAGACGTTTACACTATGGCAGGCAATGTCTGACCAATGCTGGTCACACTGGTATCAAGTGTCCCTGTTCTTGTCTGCACTCAGTGTCAACATCAAATACTTCCAGGTCAGTATCAGTTAGTTTAGGTGCAGAGGAAGCTCCCTTACTTCTGCCCTAACACAGATGAGCACTTTCTGGTGTACAAGTGTGAACATCCATTTCTCATGCCAGCTATTCAGCTGCAGCCTCTTGGTTAGAGTCTGCCCAATTCTGGACAATGAGGATCAAAGACTTGTACTCACTGGAACCTGGAAGGAGAATCCCAAAATTGCTTTCACTTTGAACCTTTTCAACCAGCAGGGAGGAGACTTCCATCACCTCAGTCAGGGTTGTCAAAGTATAATTTCTGAAAATGGAAGTAGCTTCAACACACTATCCATCCGGTCCTCAGAACCACTAGCTTGAGGGCAGAGAGATTGTGTGAGCTTAGCAGTTGGTTTCCAGTCTTTTGCCGAGAAAAACCCTTGAATTCTTCAGTGCACTCAACACGGGTTAATTGCAGCAGAGAAAATGCACCAAATATGGCACCTGAATCACTATTTTCACATCAGCTAATGCCACATGGCCTTTTCCCAGTATAGCCGTCTTTCTATATCGTAGCCGTCTCTACGTTGAGATTCATAGTGACTTAACCTAAACGCACCATGACTAAAACGGTTTTCCTTAGTATCTGTGACTACAGTAGCACTGATTGAAAACAATCAGCATCACATTCAGATGTGCTGAAACACCTCCAGACAAAATGAAACACAAAGGGTTTGAGTGGCTCTCCCCTTGGACTCTGCAAACCCTGCACTGCACAGGCACTGGGCAACTAAACATTCCCATTTCAGATACCCAGTGCTGTCATGATGCAGCAAATGCTCCCAGGACAAGTACAAGTTACATACAGAGCAGAACTCCCTCTACCCTGTCCATGCAAACACATCAATGCACTGGCAGTAACAAGGTTAGGTAAGTGTAAAACTCCCTCTACTGTCCATCAAACATGTCCAGGGCAGCTATAGTAAGGGTCAGACACAGAGTAAAGCACCCTCTACGCTGTCCCCATCAAATGCTCCCAGGACAGGTACAGCATGGGTTAGTTACAGGGTAAAATTCCCTTTACCCTGCCCATCAAATTCTCCCAGGGCAGGTACAGCATGGGTTAGTTACAGGGTAAAATTCCCTTTACCCTGCCCATCAAATTCTCCCAGGGCAGCATGGGGTTAGATACAGAGTAAAGCTCCCTCTACACTGTCTCATCGAATACTCCCAGGGTAGGTACAGCACGGAGTTAGATACAGGGTAAAGCTCCCTCTACCCTGTCCCATCAAATGCTCCCAGGGCAAGTATAGCACAGGTTTGGATACAGAGTAAAGCTCTGTCTACACTGCCCCATCATACACTCCCACAACAGATACAAAGTAAAAGTTCCAGATACATTGCTACAACAACGTCTCTGAGTGGCTTTGCCAAATGAACAGCCTCTACTGTACACTTTGCATTCTTCCACTTCCTTTGCCAGCCACCAGCAGGTTAGTGGTATCAGACCCAATTAAGAGTCAAGTTTTGTGCTGTGTTCCCATGCCTACCAGGAGCCAGACTGACACTGCCCAATGCAACTTCAAATAGGATACTTACAGCCTGAAGACCAAGGAAATTCTGATCCTTTCCGTCTCGGCTGGGCTTGAATGTCAGTGACTAATTCACTATACTACCTAGCCTTTATCACTGAAAGCCAGTTTTGATTTATGAGAATACGTCAACACCTTTTTGAAAATGAACAGATCTCAAAATTCTCTCAAAATCCACAAACGATCTGTAGCAACAGCTCAGTGACATTCCCCGCACTTCAACAGCTCTGTGTAATCAATGAAATAAGAATATCTTGCATGTACCAAAACAACAGGTTCCCTAGATTAATTCCTAGGGTGAGAGGGATGTAAACTGATGAGATTGAATGGAATGAAGCTTTGTCCACTGGAATTTATGAGATCATCTCATTAAAATGTGTAAAATTCTTCAGAGAGCTTGACCAAGGAGATGGTGAGAAGTTGTTATCCCTGACCAGGAATCTTAAATTAAGAGGAAAAGGCACCCGAGGTCTAGAAAAGGGGTTTCCATCGAAGGCAGAAATGATAAATATCTTCAGTCTTTGGAAAGGTCTACCCTAGAGGACTGTGAATGCTCAGTCATTGGTAGATTCAAGCCCAAGATCAATATCAAACAATCCTCCAGTGCAGGAGGAGACCATTTGATCCATCAACCCTGCACTGATTACAATCTCACTCAGGACCTATACCCTTAACACCAACTATTTAATCCCTCTAACCTACGCATCCTGGGACAGTAAGGGGCAATTTAGCATGGCCTATGGACCTAACACGCACATATTTGGACTGTGGGAGGAAACCAGGGCACCTGGAGGAAACCCACACAGACACGGAGAGAATGTGCAAATTCCACACAGACAATGACCCAAGCCGGGAATCGAACCCAGGTCCCTGGCAATGTGAGGCAGCAGTGCTAACCACTGTAACATAATATACTACCTTCGGGGAGTGGAGAGGGACACTCTTCTGGGACCGGGGATAAAGGCACCACGAGGCTCAGGGCCCTTGGCGAGTAGAGAACACTGAACCTGGAAGCGGAGGATAAAGGGAACACAAGGCTCAGAGGACTGTGAGGGACACTCTTCTGGAAGCAGAGGATAGAGGGAACACAAGGCTCCCTGTAATACTACATTCTGCACTCTCTGATTTCCTTCTCTATGAATGAGATGTTTTGTCTGTATAACGCGCAAGAAACAATACTTTACACTATGTTAATACATGTGACAATAATAAATGAAATCAAATCTACATCAGGGACTTGCGAGGGACACTCTTCCAGAAATGGGGGATAAAGGAAGTGTGAGGCTTGGGGACCTGCGAGGGACTTTCTTTTGGAAGTAGGGGAATAAAGGTAGTGCGAGGCTTGGAGACCTGCAAGGCACAATTGCCCAACAGTGGCATTCAGTCTGAAAAATCCAAGGGTGGTGTCGCAGCAAAGAGGTAAGCTGATTGATTCGTGAGTAACTGATATAAGGGACCTTCTTTAAATAGCTGAAAGTTAAATATCTAAACAAAATAACAGTCAGGGAACAAAGCTAGGAGGCACAGTAGCAAGCACTGCTGCCTCTCAGCGCCAGGGACCCGGGTTCAATTCCGACATCTGGTAAAGTATGTGTAGAGTTTGCACATTCTTTCTGTGTCTGTGTGGGTTTCCACCGGGTGTTCTAGTTTCCTCTAACACTCCAAAGATACGCAGGTTTTGTTGACTGGCCATGCTAAATTTGCTCCTTACTGTCAGGGCAATTAACAGGCTAAATGTGTGGGGTTATGAGGATAGGGCCTCGGTAGGATTGTTGTTGGTGCAGGTTTGATGGGCCAAATGGCCTCCTTCTGCACTGTCTGCATTCTATAATAAAAGAGTAAAGAAAAAATGAATCTAAGGGCAGAACCAGGGTTAAAAGAGTAAGAAAGAGCAATGTTTACATTTCCTAAGGAAATTGAAACAGCTGTTTGGGTGAGTACAGTTTGGTAGGTACTTATTATTACTATTTGTTATAATTATTAAGATATCATTCTGTGATTCATTGTTTGCAAGAAATATATTCTGTAATAACAAAGAATGGAGAAGTGCCCTAGTTGATATTAAAATGATTAAGATGTAGCAAGTTCCAAGCCATGGTCTGGTCTTCCTGCTCCATGTGACAGACCAGGAACATTTCCAGTCCTCAGGACCAGGATGGACACAGGAAACATCTCCAGCTGCAACTCCAGTTTCAGAACTGGGGCTGCGTCTGAGGACACTGTGAGCGTCCATGAGGCAGAGAGTATAGTGGATAACACGTACAGAAAGGTAGTCACACCACAGGCTCATATCATAGGCAGGAAGGGAATGGGTGACCACCAGGCAGAGCAAGAGAGCTAGGCAGACAGGGAAGGAATCTCCTGTGGCTACTCTCTTGCAAAATGGATATAATCGATTTGGATGTCCCGAGAAGCCATTCCCTATTGAAGGGAACAGCCTCTCAGGGGATAACAGCAGCAGCCAAATTTGTAGCACAATGGTTGGCTCTGCTGCATAGGGGAGGAGCAAAAGACATCACGAGGGGGATTGAATATAAAAGTAGGGAGGTCTTGCTGCAGCTGTATAGGGCATTGGTGAGGCCGCAGCTGGAGTACTGTGTGCAGTTTTGGGCGCCGTACTTACGCAAGGATATTTTGGCCTTGGAGGGAGTGCAGAGGAGGTTTACTAGGCTGATGCCGGAGTTGAGGGGGTTGAGCTATGAGGAGAGGCTGAATAAATTAGGCTTGTACTCGTTAGAGTTTAGAAGAATGAGGGGAGATCTCATTGAGACGTATAAGATGATGAATGGGATGGACAGGATAGAACATAGAACACTACAGCGCAGAACAGGCCCTTCGGCCCACGATGTTGCGCCGACCAGTTAAAAAACAATGACCCACTAACCTAAACCAATCCCTTTTCGTCCATAAACCTATCCACGGATCTCTTAAACGCCCCCAAACTAGGCGCATTTACAACTGCAGCAGGCAGGGCATTCCAATCCCTCACCACCCTCTGGGTAAAGAACCTACCCCTGACATCCGTCCTATAACTACCACCCCTTAATTTAAAGCCATGCCCCCTCGTGCTAGCTTTCTCCATCAGAGGAAAAAGGCTATCACTGTCCACCCTATCTAAACCTCTAATCATCTTATATGTTTCAATAAGATCCCCTCTTAGCTGCCTTCTTTCTAGCGAAAACAACCCCAAATCCCTCAGTCTCTCCTCATAGGACCTCCCCTCCATACCAGGCAACATCCTGGTAAACCTCCTCTGCACCCTCTCCAAAGCCTCCACATCCTTCCTGTAATGCGGGGACCAGAACTGCACACAGTACTCCAAGTGCGGCCGCACCAGAGTTGTGTACAGTTGCAACATGACGCTGCGACTCCTAAATTCAATCCCCCTACCAATAAACGCCAAGACACCGTATGCCTTCTTAACAACCTTATCTACTTGATTCCCAACTTTCAGGGATCTATGTACACATACACCTAGATCCCTCTGTTCATCCATACTATTCAAAGTCCTCCCGTTAGCCCTATACTCAACACATCTGTTATTCCTACCAAAGTGAATTACCTCACACTTCTCCGCATTAAACTCCATCCGCCACCTCTTGGCCCAGCTCTGCAACCTAAGTCTCCCTGCAAACTATGACACCCTTCCTCACAATCTACCACACCTCCGACTTTGGTGTCATCAGCAAAGTTACTAATCCACCCAACTATACCCTCATCCAGATCATTAATAATCTCTTAAACGCCCCCAAACTAGGCGCATTTACAACTGCAGCAGGCAGGGCATTCCAATCCCTCACCACCCTCTGGGTAAAGAACCTACCCCTGACACATAGAGGTGGAAAGACTCTTCCCGCTCAGAAAGGATAGTAGGACTAGGGGGCACAGCCTCAAGATAAAGGGGGGGCGGTTTAGAACAGAGTTGAGGAGGAACTTCTTCACTCAAAGGGTGGTGAATCTCTGGAATTCTCTGCCCGTTGAAGTGGTGGAGGCTACCTCGCTAAATATTTTTAAGACGCGGGTTGATGGGTTTTTGATAAGAGAGGGGATTAAGGGTTATGGGGAGAGGGCGGGAATGTGGAACTGAGCCACGACAGATCAGCCATGATCTTATTGAATGGCGGGGCAGGCTCGAAGGGCTAGTTGGCCTACTCCTGCTCCTATTTCTTATGTTCTTAAAAGATGTAAAAATGCAATAGTCATAGAGGATTTAATTGTGAGGAGAACAGATGGACATTTCTCTGGCTTCAAAAGAGGCTCCAGGTTGGTATATAGCCTCCCTGGTTCTGGGGTCAAGGATGCCTCACAGCAATTGCAGGACACCCTGAAGGGGGAAAGGTGAACAGCCAGTTATCATGGTGCACATTGGTACAAATAACATAGGTTTAAAAAAGGAACCAAACCAGAAAATGTTGGAAAATCTCAGAATATCTGACAGTGCCTGTGGAGAGAGATTAGAGCCAACATATTTACTCTCCACAGATCCCGTCAGACATGCTGAGATTTTCCAGCATTTTCTGTTTGTTTCAGATTCCAGTATTTGCTTTCATCTTGCGTAAAAAAAGGATGACGTCCTAAAAGAATATAGGGAGCTAGGAAGCAAGTTGAAAAGGAGGACCTCAAAGGTAGTTGCCTCAGGATTACCACCAGTGCCACATGTCAGAGAATTCTTTACAAGTGTCAGTGGATTAAGTTATAAAAAATTACAACACAATAATGTTGGATTGCTCTAGTAAAGAGTTAGCACTTACATCATGGGTGAAATGTGCTCTTCCTGAAGTTCTATTTCAATGTTTAAAATGAATGATCAAGAAAAAAAAGGATTCAAAATAGACTTCCCCAAACTTGAATGAATTGAACCCAAAACAGTAAAGAGGGGTTGGGAATGAGATTGTGGAAGCACTAACAAAACTGTAAATAAACTTTTAGAGATGGGAATGCAGGGTTGGCAAATGCTACATCTCCTCTCAATTACTTCCACTCATAAAAAGGTCAGTGAAGTCAATAGTTTAAGGCAATTGTTAACCAGAGGTGTCATGAAAATATATTTTTGTTCAAACATAGTGAGTAGTTATGAACTAGAATGCATTGCCTGAAAGAGTGGCGGAAGCAGATTCAAAATTATCTTTCAAAGTTTTAACCTTGGGCATTATGCTCTGAGTTTTGTCATCTTGGGCTGCTTGAATACAAAGGGACTTGCTGTTTGAAATGATCTGCTGGTTCTTGGAATGTACTTCAAAAAAACAGAACTTCGAGAAAAGAGCAAGGAAGTTAAATTGTATAGCTCTACCAAAGAGTCAACAGACATACAATGGTCAAATAGCCTCCTTTAAAATTGTTTAATTATATGATTGAGCTAATTTTATCTCTCACATGAGAACTATTGTAGAGTCATAGTAGTTTACAGATTAGAAGCAGGCCTTTCTGCCCCACTTGTCCATGCTGCCCAGTTTTCAATCATTAAGCTAGTCCCAATTGCCCACATTTGGTCCATATCCCTCTACACCAATCTTCCCCATGTAATTGCCTAAATGCTTTTTAAAAGACAAAATTGTACCCGCATCTGCTACTGCCTCTGGCAGCATGTTCCAGTCATTCACCAAACTGTGTGTGAAAAAAATGCCCCTCTGGACACTTTTGTAGCTCTCCTCTCTCACCTTAAACCTATGCCCTCCAGTTTTAGGTTCCCCTACCTTTGGGAAAACATGTTGACTATCTACCTGATCTGTACACCTTATTATCTTATAGGCCTTTAGGCTGATACCGGAATTGAAGGGGTTGAGCTATGAGGAGAGGCTGAATTGACTGGACTTGTACTCGTTAGAGTTTAGAAGGATGAGGGGAGATCTCATTGAGACGTACAAGATGATGAAAGGGATGGATAGGGTAGAGGTGGAGAGACTCTTCCCGCTCAGAAAGGACAGTAGGACTAGGGGGCACAGCCTCAAGATAAAGAGGGGGGGGGCGGTTTAGAACGGAGTTGAGGAGGAACTTCTTCACTCAAAGGGTGGCGAATCTCTGGAATTCTCTGCCCGTTGAAGTGGTTGAGGCTTCCTCGCTAAATATATTTAAGACACGGGTAGATAGGTTTTTGGTAGGCAAGGTGATTAAGGGTTATGGGGAGAAGGCGGGAAAGTGGAATTGAGCCACTTCAGATCAGCCATGATCTTATTGAATGGTGGGGCAGGCTCAAAGGGCTAGATGGCCTACTCCTGCTCCTATTTCTTATGTTCTTATAACCCCTAAGCCTCCTTATTCAGCCTCTCCTTACAATTCAAACTATCAAATTCTGGTAGCATCCCAGTAAATCTTTCCTGCACTCTTTCTAGTCTAATAATATCCTTTCTATAATAGGGTGACTAGAACTGTACACAGTATTCCAAGTGTGGCAGTACCAACATCTTGCACAATTTCAACAAGATGCCCCAACTCCTTTCAATGTTCTAATCAATGAAAGCAAGCATGCCAAATGCCTTCTTCACCACCCCATCCACCTGTGACTCCACTTTCAAAGTGCTATGAACCTGTACTCCTAGATCTCTTTGTTCTATAACTCTTCCCAACGCCCCACCGTTAACTGAGTAAGTCCTGCCCTGGTTCAATCTGCCAAAATGCATCACCATTTATCTAAATTAAACGCCATCTGCCATTCATCAGCTATTATATGGACTAAAAGTATTGGACACTTAGTGATGTTGCATACTTAGTTGATAAATTGGTACCAGTAATCTTTTAGACTTGTATTAATATAGCACCACTACTGTTAGGAAAATGACCCTGCACTTTACAGGAGTGAAATCAAATAAAAATGGGCCAAAAGGGAGATATAATGACAGGTGACTAAATGGTCAAAAAAGTAGGTTTCAAGGAATTAGTTGCACAACTATAACAGAACTTTGTTTATTGGAATTCCACTTCCAATATGCGGCCCTATAAATTGGGAATGTGCCCTTCTCCTTTGACAGCTTTGGAATAAGAATAGCTTCAGAGAAACAGAATTTAGGCTGATTTTTTTGGTATCTTGCTAATGAATCACTAATGGGAAAAGGGTAGATATGAAGCTCGCTCTGGTGCCTAAAATCCCAAAATAAATCTAAACGCGTGCAAGATCAGAATCTATATCCTTACTGTTGCTACAGCCATTTTAGTTGAGAAGTTGATGCTTGCGAGATTAAGTTCATTTCACTTTACGGTGAAGAGGGCAGAAGTCAACTCTCCAAGGTGTCATCATTGACAGGTATTTACTCATAAAAGCTAGAATGTCACTCCATAGCCAGAAACTAAAAAGTCTACACTGATTAACAGTGGTGTCCCAAGGAACCTGACAAACACCCATCTTGGGGATCTGTACTTGTTGGTCAAATCTCTGAAGATGAAAACATCAAGCCAGAAATCCCCAAGTAGCAGTCAGTGATCACTGTACCAAGAACAACTCCTCTTTCCATTAACTTTCAGTTCTTTTGCCTTATGAACTGAGAGTTGCCATCTGTCCGGAGGTGTTTCTTTTAGGTAGGATCAGGGAAGAGTCTAACAACACAGAGTGCCTAGGTCAGGAAATACATAAGCTAACTCTTCAATACCTTTAGCTTGAGGTGAAGGAGGGGGCTTACCACGGGCTGCAAATCGGGGCCATACGCCTTTTGGTGGAACTTTTCTTTTCTGCGGCATTGCCATGAACGAACTTAACTCCTTTGCAGCCGCTGGTTCGTGTTGCTTTTGCTTCGCTGCCAACATGCGACATGTCAGATTATCCAGAAAATGAGGACCTAACAAATCTGCAGTGGATAGGTTGGGAAAATCCAAAGGACTGGGAGCAATTTTTTCCATGCCAGTTACCCGTAACAGCCTATCAGACCTCAATTCAGAAAGGAAAGTGTGAGTCTGCCCAGCTAAAACTACCGCCAGGCGACATGCAGTGATCATGGAGAGTAACTTCGCCTTCAGCTGATCACGAGAGAGGGATTCAAGCCCACCCTTCAGTTTATCCAGCTCAAACTCCTGGGCAGCTAAAATGAGAGGGCTCACAGTTTCAGTCACCCTTGACTGAATGGAACGAGTTGCCTCTATCACCCCTAATGATTTGTCAAGCTCCTGTTTGGTGGAGACAACACCTTTTGAGATGAGCAGATTAAATATCGGCTGATCAATCTCAGGAGCAGCAACTGCTGGGATATCAGGAACATCAATATGGAATCGGAGACAGTTTTGGTGTTCCAGACTCAGTGGAAGACGGAACGCTAAGGGTACAAGAATATGGCATTCAAGTGGTGTCTCACGATAGGTCTTAGGTTTCCAGCAATTTCTGTCATCAAGGGAACCCTTTAGGGGTCCACCGGCCCAGTGAAGTAGGTCAGATGACCATTTTGCCCTTGTGCCGGACAATATAGTCTCAAACGTGGACTTCTCTGAAACCGTTGACACAGTCTGAGGAATTGGCTTAGCATGGGAAAGTGGCATGAATTGTATTGATTGTTTAGAGCGCCCCCACCAGGGATTTGGCTCCTTACTGACTGACTCTGCTCCATTCCCTGAACTAGGTGCTACATTCGGCTTTGAACTAGGACCCTGAGGAGGATTTCTTTGAGGGTCATTCAACTGGAGTTGTGGAGCTGGAGAAGCGTCAAAGCGAAACCCAGCTGGACTGTCGCTGGTCAAGTCATGCTGTAAAGAAGATAAAAGGTTAAATGCGTCAGAGACGTCTTACACGATGTATTTGCAATGGTACAGAATTGGAAAGCTACGTACGGCAAGATCAAGTAGTCAGCCTTCACAGGCTAATAAGGAAGAGTTTAGTGTATAAACTTGCCGAAACTATTTTTGCAGAGGAGGAGGAATAATCTCTTGAATCTTAAGGACTTGACATTTCCTCAAGAATTAAAGAAAAATTCTTCCTTCGAGACCTTCGCCCTACTGGGCTATTCAACTGATTCCTCATGTCAGCAGTAAAATCCAATTTACTGTGTTCCAAAATAGATGTAACATCAGGTATTGGCCTAATAAGCATCTTTCTAAAAAAGGCAGTTCAACAGGTTTAATGAGAAATCGCTACATAAGGGATCTGCCATTGGAAGTCTTTAGCTTGGATACAGTTTTCATAAGATGCACTTTTATATAACTAGTCACCAGTACACTGGATAAACGCATACATAAAACAACTTTGAGATTTGAAGTGGCTCTTCATCACGTCTACCTGGAACAGAAACTCCTTGCACATGTACAAATACACTCAGGAGTTAAGTCTGGAGTGAGAAAAAGATCATTCAGCCCATCAACCTTGCAGCATGTAGAATCCACATGTGATTATTCCATCATAGATTCCCCTCCAATCCATTAAGCCCTTGTATTTTATCAAGTTCTTTTACTTATCACCATGCACAAAATATAAACAAAAATCGTTTATTCTTCTATTAACCTGATGTAGCAAAGCCACCGATCACTTACCCCCGACTGTGCTCTTGCCTTCGGAGACAAAGAGAATTCCAGCGTCTTTCCATGGAAGTCATGAGGAATCTCTCTGAAAAAGTTGCACATAGACGTAGCAGCATTCCCACTCTCCAGCTGTAGAATGACCTGCAGCAATCATAGTACAAGCCAAATGATAACACACTGACTATAAACAATTCAGGTCTCATCTCAAGCCTAACATCTAAATTTACAATGAAACGCAGCACAACATTAATGTCAGCCCGTAATGAAGGCAGGAAAGCTGGATCCAACCATCACAGTCTCAGCGCTGACCACTAGTCAGAGATTAGGAGCAGGAGACCCTGACTGATTTTTCCATCCATACACTAGGTATATGGAGGACAATCTTAACAAATGATCAATCACTACAGCACAAACTAGGCTCAAACAAGCCTCCCACCCACTGACACTGTTTACACGTCCCACTGCCTCGGAAAACCAGTCAGCATAATCAAGGACTCCACGCACCCTGGAAATACTCTCTTCCACTGTCTTCCATCGGGTAAGATACAAAGGTCTGAGGACACATACCTATTGACTCAAGAACAGCTTCTTCCCCGCTGTCATCAGACTTTTGAATGGACGTACCTCACATTAAATTGATCTTTCTCTACACCCTAGCTATGTTTGTCACACTACATTCTACATGCTCTCCTTTACTTCTCTATGAATGGTATGCTCTGTCTGTATAGCATGCAGGAAACCATACTTTTCACGGTATAGTAATACATGTGACAATAATAAATCAAATCACACTTATAATTGATGGGTCATGAAACAGGCATGGCAGCACTGTTGCTATCAATGGCTACTAGTAAAGCTAGAACATTTCACTTTCTATGGTACCTAATTATCACAATATAAAAGTATGAATAGCCTCCTATTTAATCTGGCTACGTGGTGGGCCTTAGGTTACAAGGAACCAGATCTGAGTGCTTTCATTTAAAACTTGGTAGAATGTCTGATACAGCTAACTTGCTGTCAAACTTAAGTGACCCCAAACTGTAATTCAGATATCCACATGGGTGAAGTTTTCCAATGTCTCATATGACACATGCTCTGCCCCAATGGGACACACTACATTTACTTCAAGTTATCACAGGCCAGAAACAGGCCAGTCTGATTTCACCAAAGCATAGCTCAATCAACTGGTAATAAATTATGCAACTGCCTAGCAAAAATAGATAAGAGCTGCAACTCCAGCAACCAGGTCCTGGCAATGTGTCAGGTATTAAAATGGAAATTTATAAGATTGTACCTTTTTGTTTATATTTCTATATTTTTGTGAAAGGGGTCATCTGACCTGTGCTGAATTCTGTCTGATAGTAAGCCTGGTTTAACTGTTAGAGATTTGAGGAAGACTCGTGGTGTTGCTGAAAAGGTGGATGAAGTTCATGTTAGAAGCTGAGTCACAGAAGCTGCAGTTCTGTCCTGTATTGTCTGTAGTTAACTGAAGTAGAGAGCAACAGACTAAATCAGCCAAGCAGAGTCACTATGTTACAGTACGAAAGGAAACCATTTGACCTGTCTTGTCTGTGCCAGCTCTTTGAATGAGCAGTGCCTTTCCCTACTGCCTAGAACTTACTTCCTTAATAATCCAATTCCCTCTCAAATGAAACAGCTTCCATCATAATCTCAGTCAGCGCATTCCAGATTTTAACTACGCATTGCATGAAAGTTTCTCACGTTTCCAATGCTGTTTTTGCCAATTACCTTAAAACTGTGCCTTCTTGTTCTTGATTCTTCCACTAGTAAGCTACTCTGTCAAGATTTCTCATGAATTTTGAATGGCTCTCCTCCTCTCAACCTTCTCTTCTACGCAAAGAACAGTTTCAACTTCTGCAACCTAGCATGACTGAAGTTCCTCATCCCTGGAAGCATTCATGTGAATCTTTTCTGATCCTTTTTTAATGCCTTCATCCCTTTCCTGAAGCGTGACACGCAGAAGAGAACACAATTCTCCAGTTGAGGCTGAACCAGTGCTCTAAACAAGTTTACCACAACCTCCTTGTTCTGGTACTAGGATCCTGTATGCTTTATTAACCATGCTCTCATCTTGTCCTGCATATGGATGTACACATTCTCTGCTCCTGAACCCCCTTTGGAATTGTATTTTGCATTCTATAGTGCTTTGTTGTGTTCTTCCTACCCAAATGATCACAAGAGATCTACAGGAAAATCTCTGAGATTGTGCTCTGGAATTAGAAGTTAACCAGCTGAGAAAGTAAAAAGGAAGCAATTGGTGGAAGCTGGGGGTGCCTGTGAATTGTTTGCCAGAAGAACTGCAGTTCTGTGGAGAGTGCAACGTATGGTAAGTGAAAAAAAAATTTTATTTATACTTTAAAGTACCTACGAAGTAAAGAGTGGTTGGTCATTTGTTACAGTAAATATTTTAAAGCATCGAATCCTGACTTTTTTTTAAGCAGTTAACTGGACATTTGAATTCTCTTTAAAAGTTGCCAGTTTCTACAAAGATTGTAACAGACCAGCTGATCAACAGCACCCTTCATTGTTCAGGGTTGGATGAGTTGGCCTTTCACAGTAGATCAATTGATCAAGTACATCAAGAGGCCTTTCAAACTTTCTTAATACTGCAAGTAGATTTAAATAAATAAATGCAGTTTACCTTGTTGTGTGGTTTCAAGAACATAGAATCCTTCACCCTTCCAAATCGAAAAGCAACACACAGGATGTCAACTTCTGTATAGCCATCCTCAGGTAGATTGCTTATGTGAACGAAATGGTCGTATATAGTATATCCGGCCTACATGGTGAGAATGAGAAAACCAAAGAAATACAACGAGGCAGGCAATCAGGAAGTGATGAACAACACATGGTGCAATCGCAATACATCTTGCAACAGGAATTTAATCTAAAGGGCAAAAGGTTTTGGAACCTAATAAGCGTAGTCATAGAATCCCAACACTGCAGACTGAGGCCATTTGCCCATCGAGTCTGCACTGACCACAATCCCACCGAAGCCCTATCATCGTAACCCCACATATTTACCCTGCTAATTCCCCTGACACTAGGGTTAATTTAGCATGGCCAATCAACCTAACCCACACATCTTTACTCTCCTGCTTTTAGGGCACAATTCCACTGCCTCCAATAGCTTTTTGGCCATCTTCAGAGTAAAGCCAAACAGTGACTGGTACTAGAATGTATTTCTGTAGGTGTCACAGCCAATCCAATTCTGCCCTCATTCTCATTGCCAAATAGCAATCAGATATAGAATCTGCCCAATTTATTTCCTTCCCTTCCACTTTCACTGCTACCCATTCCATGATTTCTTACTCAACATGGATCAGAAATCAATTTACAAATTGATACACATTGGCCATGTTAACGGAATAGTCAATCATCAATTATCAGTCCCTCCATTCTGAAAATACAAATAACAAAATACTTACATCTGGTTTAAACCCAGATTCTTCAATTATATCTTTAAATATCACCTCCTGGAGAAGACAGAAAAGAGAATTAGTAATCCTGACCAAATTTCAGTCAGTATGTCTGAAATAGACACGGCTCCAAGCTTTGAAATAGTGTTACTTGATGCTTTTCACAAAAATATTTAGTTTCTTGATGTTGAATTTGTATCCCCAAATCATTAGCCTGAATTTCTAGATTACTAGTCCAGTGACATTACCACTATATTAGCACCCCCAAAATTCCTCATCAGGGAATACACCACACAATTTTCTGTCCCAGTAACTTCAACCGAATAGTACACTGACATAGTGTAAAATGAGCTGCCAATTTACTATCAGCCCATTTTGCAGTACCAGTCGTGACTGATTGCACCCTTTGACATTTGGAACTATATCACTGTTTTCTCGCTGTTGATGGGTCAAAATCCCTCTATAACAAAGCTATACCACCACTTTCTCAAAGACAATTGGGGATGAGCCATAAATTTTAGCACTGCCAGTGCGACTCTCATGCCACAATGGTTCAATGTCTCTCTCTCTCTCTTCCTCACAGCCAGAATCACCAATTTAGCCCAACTAATTCCATTAGTAACTGGGATTATAAGGCTTTTGCCGGTGTTATGGGAGCATATTCTGGGAATCTATCATAACTAATCTTATCAGTACGAGTGAATGAATATATTAATTCCACTAGTGACTGGCATTCCAGCACTATTAATCCCCACAGAGTCTGAGATTTTCTTTCACCGGAATTGTAGATTATCCTGGTTCTCCCTCTTAGACTAGCAATATTTGTTATCCTTTGCATCCACACCAACAGTACTACATCCCTTTTCATTTCAAAGAGA
This sequence comes from Carcharhinus amblyrhynchos, assembly GCF_965287045.1. Taxonomy (NCBI): domain Eukaryota; kingdom Metazoa; phylum Chordata; class Chondrichthyes; order Carcharhiniformes; family Carcharhinidae; genus Carcharhinus; species Carcharhinus amblyrhynchos. Next base: position 5,895,200 of record NC_137324.1, on the reverse strand, counting down.
TCAGAGCTGAACACAGTATTTCCCAGGTTTTGGGACATTATGCCTTTTCACACTGTCTGCTTTGGTCCATCTCCATGCAATTATGATTTCATTCATTATATATTCTCAATTGCAACCTTTTTCAACTAACACCAATAGTTTTACTGCTAAAATCAAAGCATTTTTTTGCCTAAATACATTCAGTTCTTCTGTAAATCTTCTAATTGCATCTTGCTCTGCTATTTGCTGGATTCAATCTATAAATCTAACAAATTCACAATTATCTTGGAAATTCAGGTTTAAGTCCAGGCCCACAAGACTACATTTAGTGTGCCATCATGTTGAGATTATACTTATTCCTATTCTCATTCAATAATTTATTCCATCTCATTCTATTTATTGCCTCCCTCCCAATCCCACTCAAAAGCTTAATTATTAAACTTGATCAAAATCTTAACGAAGTTCAATAATGATAGGGGCATTACACTGTCCACTTGGAACATTATTAAAAGAACACAATCTCCAATTTTAATGGTCTTTAAATCACCCAGAGAGATCTAATAGGCATGGAGTTAGAATCTCATTGGCTCAAACACTTTCACTGCTTTTAGGATATCTTACCATATCACTCAGATCCACATACTGATGTAGCACTTGCATGCTAATTGCATTTCCTTTCAGCTTGATTGTGGAAAGGCTATAAAACTCCACCATTTTCTCTGCTGCTTTAGCACAGGCCATTTCTAAGTATGCCTTAAAATAAAAATAAAAATGTTTTGAGGATGGGGAAATTGGGTGGTCAAATGTAACAGAAAAGTTAAATAAATTCTTAAATGACTTATACACAAGCCAATTTAAGAGATTACAACTTTTATACTACAGCTAAGAAAGCACATGCAAACTTATTTTTGCATTGTGAGATATGCTTATTACATGATATTCTCAATTCAGCCCTTAAGCTTGCTTCTGCATGTCTATACTTGTTTACTAGACTAATACCAAGAATGGGTGGATTGTCTTATGAGGAAAGGCTGAAGAAGTTAGGTTTATATCCATTAGAGTTTAGAAGAATAGAGGTGGTTTGATCAAAACCTCTAAGATCCTGAAGAGTCACTGACAGGGTGGATGTGGAGAGGATGCTTCCTCTAGTCAAGAGGATCTAGAACTAGGGGGCCTTGTTTAAAAATAAGGGGTCATTCATTTAAAATGGAGATGAGGAAAAATGTTTTCCCTCAGAGGGTCGCAACTCTCTTCCTCAACAGGCAGCAGAAGCAGAAGCTTTGAATATTAAGGCAGAGCTGGGTTGATTCTTGATTAACAAGGGGGTGAAAGATAATTAAGGATAAGGAGGAATGTGGGATTGAGGTTACAATCATATTAGCCATGATTTTATTAAATGGCAAAGTACAAGAGACCAAGTAGCCTACTCTTGCTACTAATTTATATGTATTAATTACCTTCTATATCAACTTTAACAATTTCACTCTATTAGATTTAAAACATCAAATTAATCACCCTCTGAATTATTATTGTTATTCTGGCAAATCTCTGACATCCAAGGTTAATATGGTGGCACAGTTGTTAGCAGTACCGCCTCAGCACGAGGGATCCAGGTTCAATTCCCGGCCTCAGGTCACTATCTGTGTGGAGTTTGCATATTCTCGTGTCTGCGTGGGTTTCCTCCAGGTGCTCCAGTTTCCTCCCACAGACTGAAAGACGTGCTGGTTAGGTGCATTGGCCATGCTAAATTCTCCTTCAGTGTACCTGAACAGGTGCCAGAATGTGGCAACTTGGGGCGTTTTCAGAATAACTTCATTGCAGCGTAAGCCTGACACTAATAAATAAACTTTAAAATACCTTCCAATTTTATCTTCTCAATTTGTTGCTATACATGCCCCTTTGCAGCTTCCTGACACCATCTGCACAATATGCTGTTGCAAATTTGGATATATAACTCTCAACTTCACTCAAGTCACTAATGTATACTGTGAAAAACTCAAGACAAGATAACATGTCTGTGCAGCATAGTGCTCATCTCACTGAACTCTGTTTCACCTCCCTACCCCAGTCCTTACCACTGACTTTCAATTTTAAACAGAAGGACCTGGTAGTATGCATTTGTTAGTAGTTCCCTGACAACAAACATCAAAGTTCGAGAAACCAAAATGAGGTTAAGAGGAGAAACAAGGGAAAAGAAGAGGAGAAACAAAGGGAAGAGCACTGGCCACAGCAGTTTCAATTAACTCAAGAGAGACAAGAAAGGATAGGGCAAGTCACAGCTGAGAAAATAAAAGCCACCAGAATAAAGTTATGAACTGTGTTAACAATACATAGTGAACAAGTGGAGAGCCATACCCACCTGGTTCCTGGAAAATGTGATAACTGCATTCAGCACTTGTCCAAAGGGCTTTGCCAACCTTTTCAGATCATCTTCTTTGTAACCTCTAGCTGGAAGATTGTTAATTCGAATAACTCGACCTTTTACATTCAAGCCAACATTCTGCAAAGGAAAAGGAAACGCTCAAACTCATCAGTCTATAACAAGGGCATGATTTGGGGAGTGGGGAAATCACAGGTCATCACATTTAAGATAAAAGAGCATACTCTTAATACCATACATGATATAGTTTTGAAATTAAAACAGAGTACGTGCAATGCATTTATTGACATGCATGAAGCTCAGATGAGGGTCACATCTTTTCAGATATTGTTAAGACTACCAAGAGATTGGCTACCTGATGTTTCTCAAACTCTTGTCTTTTCAAAACACTAATTTGTTTTGTGTTTGCATTTTATTTCCCCTCTTGGACTCTCCCTCAGTTCTGTAAATAGTTGAGCTATCAGGGCTGGGCAGCAACCACTCCTCACTCTCCACAGGTCTTCATTTTTCTTATTCAATGTTCTTCATTATATTGCTCCTTCTCAATCTATCACCTTCTCTCCCCATACATCCTTCAGATATCACTTAACTTCTCCAAATCTGACATTTTGTATTTCCGATTTACTTTGTCTCAGGATCGGCAGCCATGCCATCACTCTGCGATTCACTCCCTAAATCTCTCTTCTCTCCTCTGACGTACTCCTGTGAAACACTTCAGAGCTTCATCTATGTTAAAGGCATCAGATAAATCCAAATTATGACAGGGAGAATCTAAGTTCCCAATGTTGCTGTGGGACACTCTCCAGGATGGTTGCTTAGATACAGTAAATACTGGAATATCAATTAGGTTGCAGCATATACCACCTGATTTTCTGATAATCACGGTGTACAGGTAATCCTGGGTACTTTGATGCAGACCAAATAAACATTCCTCTTCAGCTAACACAATGATTTTGAAGTGTTATATATTTAGATGCAATGAGCTACAATCTGACCACAAAACCATAGAAATGATGCAGCATAGAAGCCTACTTTGTCTATGCCAAACCAAAGACACCGAGGAGTCTTTTTCCCTTCACATTGTTGTGTTGACAAAAAGAATTGTGATACGTATATTCTGGTTCGCCTTTCTGCTTTGTTTTGCTGATTGCCAGTGATTTGTCCACTTAAAGGTGCTACAATTACATAGAAACATAGCAAAACTACAGCACAATACAGGCCCTTCGGCCCGCAAAGTTGTGCCCAACATGTCCCTACCTTAGAGATTACTAGGCTTACCTGTAACCCTCTATCTTACTAAGTTCCATAATGAGATAATAAAGGTTATAGCCAAAATATTGAATCAGATATACCTTATGGGGGGGAGAGAACAGAGAGAGATGACAGTTAGCTCAGCTGGCTTGCCAGCTAGCTTGCGTATCAGATTCATGTAAAGAACATTAAAAACGATGTTCAATCCCCATTCCAGCTGAGGTAAACTTCAGGCCTGCCTCCTCACCTTACCTGTAGTAAAACATCACAGCACTTTGCCATGGTTCAGCAGATAATCACTGAGAAATTGTCTTTAGGCAGAGAACTCGATGCTGTGTCAGAGCCCATGCAGACTTGATGGGCCAAATTTACACTGTAGGGATTCTATGATAAAGTTTATTCAATTCTCCAAAGGCAAAAGAGCAAGATACAATATTTTCTTACTCAGCAGCTGCAACAAATGGAACATGCTTACCTCAGACTCTGTCTTCTCCACAGCAGCATCTTCATCTTCTGCACTCTCTGAAACAGATATGAGAAATTAAAAAGCTGAAAACAGTCAAACTAAACAATGTCACCAGTAGGACACAGACTTTAAAAAAAATGGTGTAACTCTCCAGTGTAGTGTTAATATGCAGTAGATTTAAACCTATATACCATTTTCCCAAACATTTTTGAAATAAACAACTGAAGCTCACGATTGTGGCAAAGAGGCATCTCATCGTCTGTAATAAACGAGCTAGTATTAAGTGTCCAATTTTGTTTGATAATGAGCCAGTGAAGGGCCTTGCGACACAAAGGCAAGGCAAATACAAGCAGTTGTTGCACTGGCTTTAGGAACGACACCACGATACAGAGCCAATAAAACCCCAAAAGAGTAATAAGACAGTTTGCTGTTGAATATCAGATTGTAAGCCAAGTGTGGTGACTGCAGGGATTAGCTTCCATAAGAACATAGTGAGGCAGCCTCCACCACTTCAACGGGCAGAGAATTCCAGAGATTCACCACCCTTTGAGTGAAGAAGTTCCTCCTCAACTCCGTTCTAAACCGCACCCCCCCTTTATCTTGAGGCTGTGCCCTCTAGACCTACTGTCCTTTCTGAGCGGGAAGAGTCTCTCCACCTCTATCCTATCCATCCCATTCATCATCTTATATACTGGTTTGGCCTCAACTGGAGTACAGATGATTCAGGAGATTGGTTCTAGGGATGAGGAACTTCAGAAACATGGATAGATTGGAGAGGATGTTTTCTTTGGAGAAGATTGACAGTTTTGATAGAGGTGTTGAAAGTCATGAGGAGACTAGACAGAAGTAGATAGGAAAAAATGTTCCCATTAAAGGGAGGATCACAAGAGGATGTAGATTTAAGATCATTGGCAAAAGAAGCCTGGAAACGAGCAAAACTTTTTCAAGCAGCAAGTGGCTGGGATCTAGAATGCACGGGCTGAGGCCGTAGTGGAAGCAGGTTAAGTTGGGACGTTCAGGTGAGAATTGGGTTATCTGAAAAAGAAAAACATGGAGGAACTTCAGAAATTTTCTCCAAGTGGAGAAAGCAGGGGCGTGACACTAGGTAAATTACTTCCTCAGAGAGCCAGTACATGACAAACTGAACAGTCTCCTCCAATTATGTAATCATTCTGTGATAGCATCAAAAGGTATGTAGAACGATAAAAATGATACAGGATAGAGGGGGCCATTCCGCCTATTTGTCCACACCAAACCAAAAAACAGATGCCTTTTCTATTCCCATCTTCCTGCATCTGACCCAGTTCTGCAGCTTACAGCACTCAAGCTGCAAATCCAAGTACTTTTTTAAAAAGTGGCACGGTGGCACAGTGGTTAGTATTGCTGCTTCAAAACGCCAGGGGCCTGGATTTGCTTCCCAGCTTGGGTGACTGTGCGGAGTCTGCACATTCTCCCCACATCCGTGTGGGTTTCCTCTGGGTGAGCATAAGAAATAGGAGCAGGAGTAGGCCATCTAGCCCCTCGAGCCTGCCCCGCCATTCAATAAGATCATGGCTGATCTGTCGTGGCTCAGTTCCACATTCCCGCCCTCTCCCCATAACCCTTAATCCCCTTGCCTATCAAAAACCTATCAACCCGCGTCTTAAAAATATTGAGCGAGGCAGCACCACTTCAACGGGCAGAGAATCCTGAGGCTGTGCCCTCTAGTCCTACTGTCCTTTCTGAGCGGGAAGAGCCTCTCCACCTCTATCCTATCCATCCCATTCAACATCTTATATGTCTCAATGAGATCTCCCCTCATTCTTCTAAACTCTAACGAGTACAAGCCTAGTTTATTCAGCCTCTCCTCATAGCTCAATCTCCTCAACTCCGGAATCAGCCTAGTAAACCTCCTCTGCACTCCCTCCAAGGCCAAATATCTTTGCGTAAGTGCGGCGACCAAAACTGCTCACAGTACTCCAGCTGCGGCCTCACCAGTGTCCTATACAGCTGCAGCAAGACCTCCCTCCTTTTATATTCAATCCCCCTCGCTATGAAGGCCAGCATCCCATTTGCCTTCCTGACCACCTGCTGCACCTGCAGGCTGGGTTTTTGTGACTCATGCACAAGGACCCCGAGGTCCCTCTGCACCGTCGCATGCTGCAGTTTTTCGCCACGTAAGTAACAGTCCTTCCTACCATTATTCCTACCAAAGTGGACAACCTCACATTTGCCAGTTCCTGGCCCATTCGCCCAGCCTATCTAGATCCTTCTGCAGACTCTCCACACCCTCCACACAATTTGCCGTTCCACCAATCTTGGTGTCATCAGCAAATTTCGACACCATACACTCGGTTCCCTCCTCTAGATCATCTATATAGATGGTGAATAGCTGAGGCCCCAGCACCGACCCCTGGGGCACTCCACTAGTAACCAACCACCAATCCGAATAGCACCCATTGACCCCCACTCTCTGCCTCCTATTTGACAGCCAATCCTCTATCCACGCTAACACCCTACCCCCAACTCCATGCCCCCTGACCTTCTGTAATAACCTCTTGTGAGGCACCTTGTCAAACACCTTCTGAAAATCAAGAAAGACCACATCCACCGGCTCTCCTCTATCCACCGCCCTAGACACATCCTCATAGAACTCCAATAAGTTTGTCAGACACGACTTCCCCTTAACGAAACCGTGCTGCGTCTGCTCTACCAAACAATTCTCCTCAAGATGCCTCGCTATTTTCTCCTTGATCACGGATTCTAACATTTTTCCTACAACAGACGTTAAACTAACCGGCCTATAATTCCCTGCCTTTTGCCTGCCACCCTTCTTAAACAACGGCGTAACATTAGCCGTTTTCCAATCTTCCGGCACTTCCCCGGAATCCAGTGACGTTTGGAAAATAAGTCTTGGCTTGGATGCTCCTGGTTTCCTCCGACAGACCGAAAGATGTGCAGGTTAGGTGCTAAATTCTCCCTCAGTGTACCTGAACAGGCACCAGAGTGTGACGATATAGGGATTTTCACAGTAACTTAATTGCAGCGTTAATGTAAGCTGACTTGTGACATTAATAAACTTAAAAACAAGTTCCTCCTATCTACTCTATTACTATCTCTCACAATTTGTTTACCTCATATAACCCCTCAGCCTTCTCCAGTCCAAGGAACACAACCCCAACCTCTCCTCGTAGCTACAATTCTCCCGAGCTAGCAACTTTCTTTACTTTTTTGATAATATGCATAAAATACAACTATAAAACTAAAGGATGGCTTTTAAGTCACTGTACTGGAGGATTCGTACAGAACTGAGAAATGTGATGTTTCAATAAAGGTCTGATTCTACATTGTTACAACTGTATGTATGTTTAATCTGTGATTTGAAATAATGAGAGAACAGTCCACCAGCAGACAGGGGCTAATAAAAGTTAAAAGTTAATATCCAGCTATGTTGAGTTTAAATCAAGAGAGCTGAATGATCATTGAAATTCACTCTGCTCCAAAAGAGTAATGCACTGATACGTTTCATTTTCCATACCTCCCAGTCTTACAGCCAAGACTGAATACGGGGTCTACTAGTGCTGAATAATGGGAACTACTGTATAACGGATTTAATCCCACTTTCCACTGTGCTGAAATTGCAAAAAACTAATCTTAAATTGGACCCTTAATGTCTTGTCATGTCAGTGTTTATGTCTTGTCAATCTGAGCTGAATTTAAAAACAACTTTTGAAGCATCAAACCATCTCCCAGCAAACTATCACATTTAAGCAAATTAAAAAATTTTATAAATCTTTCTCAGCAGTAACTTACTTGGATCAACCGAAACAGGGGTAGTTTCTGAAGCACCCCGAGTACCAGCAGTCGTCACGGGAGCACTTGTCTCTTTCCTGAATTAAACAAAGGAAAAGAAAATGTGAAATACACAGTCATAGCAAGAACATAAGAACATAAGAAATAGGAGCAGGAGTAGGCCATCCAGCCCTTCGAGCCTGCCCCGCCATTCAATAAGATCATGGCTGATCTGTCGCTGCTCAGTTCCACTTTCCCGCTTTCTCCCCATAACCCTTAATCCCCTCTCTTATCAAAAACCCATCAACCCGCGTCTTAAAAATATTTAGCGAGGCAGCCTCCACCACTTCAACGGGCAGAGAATTCCAGAGATTCACCACCCTTTGAGTGAAGAAGTTCCTCCTCAACTCCGTTCTAAACCGCCCCCCTTTTATCTTGAGGCTGTGCCCCCTAGTCCTACTGTCTTTTTTGAGCGGGAAGAGCCTCTCCACCTCTATCCTATCCATCCCATTCATCATCTTATAAGTCTCAATAAGATCTCCCCTCATTCTTCTAAACTCTAACGAGTACAAGCCCAGTTTATTCAGCCTCTCCTCATAGCTCAACCCCCTCAACTCCGGTATCAGCCTAGTAAACCTCCTCTGCACTCCCTCCAAGGCCAAAATATCTTTGCGCAGGTGCGGTGCCCAAAACTGCACACAGTACTCCAGCTGCGGCCTCACCAATGCCCTATATAGCTGCAGCAAGACCTCCCTACTTTTATATTCAATCCCCCTCGCTATGAAGGCCAGCATCCCATTCGCCTTCCTGACCACCTGCTGCACCTGCAAGCTGGGTTTTTGCGACTCATGCACAAGGACCCCGTAGTGATGTATAGGACATTAGTGTGCAACGAACATTCAACCAGATCCCAAAAGAGTTCCAAAGTTAATGAGTTCCAGATGCTGACCAACACCAAACATTTCCAGGGCGAGCAACGAAAGGACAATGATCCAGATCTTGCAGTATCAGTAACAGACATAGAAATGTACAAATTAGGAGGTGAAAGCCACTTGGCCACTCAAGCCTGTTCCCTCATTCAATTAGATCACGGCTGATCTGATTTTAATGCCAACTTCACATTCCTGCCTACCCCAGACAACATTTCACACACGTATTGATCAAGAATTTTTTTTACCTCTGCCTTAAAAACACTCAAAGACCCAGCTTCCACTTCGACAGTTCACCATTAGCAAATATCAGAAAGCTGCAGCAACTTCTGCAGCGCAACATGCACCAACTAGCTGTAAATCTCAAGTTGCAGTGGGCCAATAAATGGAATTTTCATGGCCTTACAAATTCTGCTGCCAAGCTTGGCATGTAAATAGCAGGCAAGTGGACAAGCTTGGATTGGGGCTAACTACCAACTAATTCACAATTAAGACTATTCAACCTGAATGCGATTACTGTCACTAGAGAGGTAGTGCTTGATCGACTAGCGGGACTGATGGTGGACAAGTCCCCAGGACCGGATGGAATGCATCCCAGGGTTCTGAAGGAAATGACAGAGGTGATAATGGATGCCTTAGTGATTATTTACCAAACTTCGCTGGATTCCAGGGAAGTGCCGGAAGATTGGAAAACGGCTAATATTATGCCGCTGTTTAAAAAAGGTAGCAGGCAAAAGGCAGGGAATTATAGGCCGGTTAGTTTAATATCTGTTGTTGGAAAAATGCTTGAATCCGTCACCAAAGAAGAAATAGCGAGGCACCTGGAGAAGAATTGTTTGATAGAGCAGACGCAGCATGGATTCGTTAAGGGGAAGTCGTGTTTGACGAATTTATTGGAATTCTATGAGAATGTGACTAGTGCGGTAGACAGAGGGGAAATGGTGGATGTAGTGTTTCTCGATTTTCAAAAGGCGTTTGATAAGGTGCCGCACAAAAGGTTGCTTCAGAAGGTTGGGGGCATGGAGTTGGGGGTATGGTGTTAGTGTGGAGAGAAGGTTGGTTGTCTAATAGGAAGCAGAGAATTGGTATCAATGGGTGCTATTCTGATTGGCGGTTGGTAACTAGTGGAGTGCCGCAGCCTCAGCTGTTTACCATTTATATAGATGATCTGGAGAGGGGGCTGAGTGTAGGGTGACGAAATTTGCTGATGACACGAAGATAAGTGGAAAAGCAAATTGTGCGGAGGGTGTGGAGAGTCTGCAGAGGGATCTGGATAGGCTGAGCGAGTGGGCGAGGACCTGGCAGATGGAGTACAATGTTAGCAAGTGTGAGGTTATCCACTTTGGCAGGAATAATAGGAGGAGGGATTATTATTTAAAGGGCGAAAAGCTGCAGCATGCTACGGTGCAGAGGGACCTGGGAGTCCTTGTGCATGAGTCGCAAAAACCCAGTCTGCAGGTGCAGCAGGTGATCAAGAAGGCGAATGGGATGCTGGCCTTTATAGCGAGGGGGATAGAATATAAAAGCAGGGAGGTCTTGCTGCAACTGTACAGGGCATTGGTGAGGCCGCAGCTGGAGTACTGTGTGCAGTTTTGGTCGCCGCACTTGCACAAGGATATTTTGGCCTTGGAGGGAGTGCAGAGGAGGTTCACTAGGCTGATACCAGAGATGAGGGGGTTGGACTATGAAGAGAGATTAAATAGACTGGGTCGGTACTCGTTGGAGTTTAGAAGGATGAGGGGGGATCTTATAGAGACGTATAACATAATGAAAGGGGTGGATAGGGTAGAGGTAGAGAGATTGTTCCTGCTCAGAAAGGACAACAGGACTAGAGGGCACAGCCTCAAAGGGGGGGGAGGGGGCAGTTTAGAACGGAGTCGAGGAGGAACTTCTTCACTCGAAGGGTGCTGAATCTCTGGAATTCTCTGCCTGTTGAACTGGTGGATGCTACCTCACTAAATACATTTAAGACATGGGTAGGTAGACAAGGGAATTAAGGGTTATGGGGAGAAAGCGGGAAGTGGAACTGAGCTACTTCAGATCAGCCATGATCTTATTGAATGGCAGGGCAGGCTCGAAGGGCTAGATAGCCTACTCCTGCTCCTACTTCTTATGTTCTTATAACCTGGTTGCAAATACATAATGAGGCTCACATCAATGGAGAATATAAATGTCAAAATTGATTCAAACAAATAATTTTAAAAATCCTAATCTGACTTACACGTTTTAAGAATAATCAAACTTTGTTAAGATTTATCTGAATTGTTTAAGTCAGCATGAAAACAAAAAAGATCCATGACTTTTTAGCAGAAATTCAGATTTAATGTTTTCAATGCATATTTGCTTTGTAAAACTATTTATCTGAATTCCTCAACGTACATCAAAGTTTTTCTGACCAAAAATCATTGCACTTCAAAAAAAATGCTTAATTTGTACATTGAATCATGTCAATTAAATCTGATTTAACCCTTTGCTCCAACACCTAGATTGGTATCACTGCATGTAAACCTTGTGTCAAAACTGCTTGCTGTGCTGAGTTATTTATGAAACTCTTTAGGCTGAATAGACTGAAACAAACAAGTGAAACATATGCAGCACAAGAGGCAGCAATAGGTACAGACTGAATTTCAGCTAATGATGCCCAGGTCACTGGTAGAAAGTAGTACAGGAAGATATGTCACACATCTCCCAGCATTTAGCTGAATAACAGTATTGGTGAAGGTCTATCTAGCACTTCTTTTTAAAAGCTGCCTTCCCCAGTCTATTAGCATCAAACCTCTGATTCATTTGTGCTAAGCAACAAACACTACAGTAAGTGAAGTTGATCCAGAGTCTAATAAATCCAGAAATCTAGAATATTTGCAGGGATGAATGTACTGAATTTCGATGAGCAATAGTGCTCACCTCATTGTTGAGACTGCTCGATTATATGACACAAGGGCATTTTCCAAGTAAAACTATACAGAAGCTTGATTTTTCCTTCGGACTAAAACCTACATGAACTGGATACTTTCAACATCATGTTAGAGGGAGAACAAACAAGTGGATATTAGGGATGATCAGCTGGTATCAGGTTTGGTTCAGTGCACAGTACAGAAATTCAACAGCACTGACAGCTCTGGGTTTGAGAATCCATTCAAGTCTATTCACCAATAGTTGGTCAACATTATTCCAGTATTTCCTTGGATTCAGAGGTCTACTACTCAGATACTTACTGAAGAGAGGGGAAGACTTGGCTCTGTGACTGCTCCTTCTGATCCTAGTTAAAGAAAAAACAAGTGTCAGAATTTTGTCATTCTGTTCTACCAAGCAAAGAACAAGACTTTGGTCCTCCAAGCTTGCACCGATCATGCTGCCCGACTGAAATAAAACCCCCTACCCTTCCAAGGACCATATCCCTCCATTCTCACCCTATTCATGTATTTGTCCAGATGCTCCTTAAAAGTCACCGTCGCATCTGCTTCCACTACCTCCCCCAGCAGTAAGTTCCAGTCATCCGCCACCCTCTACGTAAAAAAACTTGCCTGACACATTTCCTTTAAACCTTGCCCCTTTAACCTCTGACCCCTAGTAATTAACTCTTCCACTCTGGGAAAAAGCTTCTGACTATCCACTCTGTCCCTACCCCTCATAATCTTGCAGACTTTTGTCAGGTCGCCCCTCAACTTTGTCATTTCAATGAGAACGAACCAAGTTTCTCCAAACTCTCCCCACAGCTAATGCCCTCTATACTAGGCAACATTGTGGTAAATCTTCAAAGCCTCCATATCCTTCTGGTAGTGTGGTGACTAGAATTGAACACTACATTCCAAGTGCAAACTAACTCAGGTTCTATAAAGCTGCAACATGACTTGCCAATTTTTAAACTCAGTGCCCCAGCCGATGAAGGAAAACATGCCATACGCCTTCTTGACTACCTTCTCCACCTTTCAGTGGCCTGTGTACCTGTACACCTAAATCCCTCTCCCTATCAATACTCTTAAGGGTTCTGCCATTTACTGTATATTTCCTGTCTGTATTAGATCTTTCAAAATGCATTATCTCACATTTGTCCAGATTAACTCCATCTACCATCTCTCTCTCTGCTCAAGTCTCCAAAGGATCTATATCCTCTGATGGTCCTCATCACTTTCTGGAAATCAACCAACCTTTGTGTCATCCACAATCAATTACTATTCAAACCAGTTACATTTCCTCCAAATCATTTATATATACTACAAACAGCAACGGTTCCAGCACTGATCCCTGAGGAACACCACTCATCACAGCCCTCCAATCAGAAACGCACGCTTCCACTGCTACCCTCTGTCTTCGAAAACCAAGCCAGTTCTGTATCCACCTTGGCAGCTCACCTCTGATCCCATGCGACTTCACCTTCTGCACCAGTCTGTCATTAGGGACCTTGTCAAAGGCCTTACTGAAATCCACGTAGACAACATCCACTGCCCTACCCTCATCAATCATCTTCGTCACTTCCTCAAAAAACTCAAACAAGTTAGTGAGACACCACCATCCCTTCACAAAACCATGTTGCCTCTTGCTAATAGTCCACTTATTTCCAAGTGGGAGCAAATCCTGTCTTGAAGAATCCTCTCCAGTAATTTTCCTACCACTGATGTCAGGTTCACTGGCCTGGATTATTCTTGCTACCCTTCTTGATGGTACTCAGGCCCAAATCAGAAGTTTGTGTACATAAAATCAAACTTGCCATTCAAAGTACAATACGCAGCAAGTGAAGTATTGAGAAGCACCATCTTCTGAATGAGACATTAAACTCAGACCTCACCTGCCCTCTTAAGTTGCCACACATGGGAACTGCGCAAAAAATTTTTGAAGGGTCACAGAATCCCTACAGGCCAGGAGGAGGCCATTCAGCCCATCGAGCCTACACCAACAACACTCCCACCCAGGCCCTATTCCCGTAACCTCACGTATATACACTGCTAACCTCTCTGACAATAAGGGGCAATTTAGCATGGCTAGTCAACCTAATCTGTACATCTTTGGACTGTGGGAGGAAACCACGACACCCAGAGGAAATCCATGCAGACACGGAGAGAAAGTGCAAACTCCACACAGTCACCTGAGGCTAGAATTGAACCGGGGTCCCTGGCATAATGCTAATCATTGTCACTGTGCCACCCATATGCACTACAAAGAAAAATTAGAGACTACTAGTCCTGGACGATTAACCAACATAATAAACTGATGATTGATCATTAATATTACTGCTTCTAGGAGCTTGCTTTGCACAAATTGGGTGCTGCATTTTGACATTAAACCACTAACTACACTTCATTAACATTGGGAAAAATGCATTGGAGCTTCATGAAACACGCTACAGAAATACACATCAGTATTTGTCCATCTTTTAAAAAGCATTTCTGTATATGAGAAGATAGAAATAAGTTATCTTACAGCTTGGTTGCTCACTGTCTTCAAACAGTTTAAGTACATTACCTATGGATCCAAATTTACACCACCACAATCTTGCCTATTTACCGGAAAATGAACCACCTTGGGACTTACTGGCTGTTTATGGATTTGCTTCTTCCGTCCCAGTAACATCATGGTCACTTGTCGGTGATTGATCTCCACTGGTGTGATGCTGTAAAACTCCACAAGCGCCACTGCAGCCTCTTTATAGGCCATTTCCAGGAAAGCCTATTTCAAAACAAAAACTAGTCAACAGCCGTACACAGAGTTCAGCACTTAGAAATTTCTTACCTCAGAGACTTTTTCTCCATAGCTTCAAACTCCAAGCTGAGCATCACTAAACTTTGTAATTATTTATTGTTTAAAAAAAGGCCACTTGGCCCAGTAAGTCTGTGCCAGTGTTTTGCTTCACATCAGCCTCCTGCTCCCCCAGCAACATATTGTTCTGTTCCTTTCATTCTCATGGGTTTAGTCATTGTGCTTTCTCTCTCTGTGTTTACTGAGGTCTGTTCACAAACATTTACTTAGATTTTGAGATGATAGTAACTAAAATGAGTGTGAATGGGATCAGGAGAAATATACTAGTATGTGCTAAGAATTGGTTAGCAGACAGAAAGCAGACGGCCAGGATAAATACTTCCTTCTCTGGCTGGATGCTGCAGGGGTCCTTGGATTTCAGCTGTTTACAATCTAAATAAATGATCTACAAGCAGGGACAGAGTGTCAATTGTGTCCATTGAGGAAGGATGTGATGGCATTGGGGGCAGTTCAGAGGAGATTCATCAGACTGATTTCAGGGACAAAAGGGTTGACACTGAGAATAGGTTAAACAGCTTGGGCTTATATTCGCTGGAGTTTAAAAGGATGAGAGAGGACCTGATCGAAGTCTACAAAATACTAGAAGGGATTGACAAGGTGAACATATATATATATATATACACACACACACACACCCCAAGTGTTCCCCTTTTGGGGCAACCTTGTTCTGACAAGAGGTGACAGGTATAGGTTGAGAGGCGGTAAACTGAGATGAGATGAGATGAGGAGGAACTAGTTCTCAGGGGTTAGTGAATTTGTGGAACTCGCTGCCTCATGTATCATTAAATGGTTTCAAGGACAGCACAGGTATATTTCTGATGAAAACTGGGTGAAAGGACAGGAAGGGAGGTGGATTTCAGACCAGGGAAAGATAAGCCATGATCTGATAGAATGGCGAAGCAGGCTCAAAGGACTGAATGGCCTACTTCTGCTCCTAATTCCTAGGTAGGATGACAGGCTGTTGCTACTGGGATACAGCTGTTCACAATCTATTTAGATGATTTAGACGTGGGACCAAATGTAATATTTCCAAATTTGCTGATGACACCAAACTTGGGTGGGAACATGAGTTGCGAGGATGATGCAAGAAGGCTTCAAGAAGACTTGGACAAGCTAAGTAAATGGACCTGAACATGGCAAATGAAACACAATGTGAATAAGTTCGACATTATTCAGTTGGTAGAAAAAACAAAGGTAGAGTATTTCTTAAACAGTGACAGGTCTGGAATTGCTGGTATTCAGAAAGGACCTTGGGTCATTTTTGTTGGAGCAGATAAGATTGAGGGGCAACCAAATTGAGGTGTTCAAGTTTGTTGTTCATCCATCGTCAGGACCTCGATACTATTAGTCATTTTGAGGCTGGTTGCGGTGTGTCGAAAGATGACCGATCAGGCCAATTCAGGCACGGAATGTCCTGGCACATATTGGACAGACTTGTGTACACACCGTAGTTGTTGCGCTGGTGGTGGACTTGCGCAACTTGCGCTTAAGTTGTGCTTCAGCAATATACCTTGCTTCGTGAGCTTGACAGCCTTTGTGGATGAGGCAGCGCCAGGTAGGGCAGTTTTGTGCCAGAGTTAATGTCCAGTGACTTCAGGGAGGCCTCGAGTGTGTCTTTGAAACGTTTCTTCTGCCCTCCACGCAAGCGTCTTCCAGCAGAGAGTTACCCGAAAAGGAGCTGCTTGGGTACACGCTCATCTGACATACGGATGACGTGACCTGCCCACCGGGTCTGCGCTCTCATCAGCAGTATGTGGACTGATGGTAGACTTGCTCTAGAGAGAACTTCAGTGTCTGGTACTTTGTCTTGCCAACGGACGCGTAATATTCTGCGAAGACAAGTCACGTGGAAATGATTGAGCTGTGTTGCACGCCTTCGATACACAGTCCATGTTTCACAGGCATACAGGAGTGTAGTGAGTACCGCGGCGCTGTAGACCTTCAGTTTTGTTGCTGGGCTGATTCCTCGACGTTCCCATACAGTGGAGCGCAGTTCACCAAAAGCAGGACTTGCCTTTGCTATTCTGCAGTTAACTTCTGTATCAATAGTCACTGCTTGGGAGAGGGTGCTGCCAAGATAAGTGGTCCACTGCCTGTAGTTTCTATCCTTCGATTGTGATTATGGGTTCTGTGTATGGTGCATGAGGAGCTGGCTGGTGCATGACATCGGTCTTTTTAATGTTGATGGTGAGTCCAAAGTTGTCACAAGCCGTGGAAAATTTGTCCATACTGACTTGCATCTCTGGCTCTGAGCCAGTATACAGGGCACAGTCATTGGCAAAGAGGAAATCTCTCAGAACAGTCTCTTTCATTTTGGTAATAACTTGAAGTCTCCTCAGGTTGAAGAGCTTCCCTTCCACTCTGTACTTGAGGCTGATTCCAGCAACACTGTTCTGGAAGGCATCATTCAGCATGGCGGTAAACATCATACTGAACAGTGTGGGTGTGAGCACACAGCCCTGTTTGATGCCATTGGTGATGCGAATGCCTTAGAGGATTCTTCGCCATCCAGTACTCTGGCCATCATGGAACTGGTGTGCCATCTGAATGAATTTGGGAGGGCAGCCGAACTTTGACATGATCCTCCACAGGCCTTGTTGGCTTACAGTGTCGAAAGCTTTCACGAGGTCAACAAAGGTTGTGTAGAGCTCGCGATTCTGCTCCTGACGGTTCTGAAGTCAGCGCACAGCAAAAATCCATGTCAGTAGTCCCATGACCTTTGCGGAAGCCACACTGTGGCTCTGGATGCAGGCCCAGCTCCAGATGAGTGACCAGGCGATTTAGCAGGACTCTTGCGAGGGGTTTTCCTGTGATGGAGAGCAGTGAGATTCCTCGGTAGTTGTCGCATACTTGCCGATTGCCCTTCCTCTTGTAGAGGTGTTCAATGGAAGCATCTTTAAGTTCCTGAGGAATGAATCCTGGCTTCCAAAAGGACGGGAATAACTCGGTAAGCTTCTCGATAAGTGCAGGACCAGCAGCTTTATAGACGTCTGCGGGTATGTCATCTGCCCCTGGGGCTTTGCCACTGGATAGCTGACTGACAGCTTTTGTGACTTCAGCTACTACCGGTGGATCATCCATGGAGCTGTTGATATCAACCTGGGGAATCCTGTCTATCGCCTCATCGTTAACAGATGACGATCGGTTGAGGATGGCTTCAAAACGTTCAGCCCATCTCTGCAGGATCTGAGCCTTCTCTGTAATGAGAGAGTTGTACCATCTGTACTCAGGAAGGGGGGACTCCCGAGAGATTGAGGGCTTCGTAGAACCGTTTCTGTCAGCGTATCCCTGTATTCCATCTGCCTTGGCGCTCAGCCAGGTATCCTGCATTTTACGCAGTTTATTCTGGACTGTCCTGCGAGCACTGGTAAAAGCATTTTTCTTGGCAGCTGAAGATGGGTCGTTCTGACAGGCCCGATGAAGATGGTGCTTTTCAACAAGTACAGCCTGTATCTCCTCATCATTCTCATCGAGCCAATCATGCTGCTTGCGGATAGAGGGCCCGAGCATCTTCAGCGCTGATGTATGGGTAGCAACCCTGAAGCGTTCCCAGTCGTCCTCAGCATCGCCTGCAAGGTGTAGGTCAGCAAGCTTGATTTCTACGTCTTCAGCCAGTGCTGAAGCTATGCTGGGGTTCTTTAGCTTGGCCGCATTGATTCTTTTCATAACCTTGCTTCCTTGCGGTCACCTCTTGGGTCTGATGCAGAGCCTCATTTTGGAGACAATGAGCCTGTGATCTGTCCAGCAGTCAGCACCACACATGGCCTTGGTCACTCTGACATCCTGCCTGTCTTTTCTCCTGACAATGACATAGTCGATAAGATGCCAACGCTTAGAGCGGGGGTGCATCCAGAAGATCTTGTTACAGGTAGGCAGACGGAAGGTTGTGTTGGTGATGAGGAGGTCGTGTGCTGCACAGGCCTTCAGTAAGAGTAGGCCGTTACTGTTACACTTG
This sequence comes from Carcharhinus amblyrhynchos, assembly GCF_965287045.1. Taxonomy (NCBI): domain Eukaryota; kingdom Metazoa; phylum Chordata; class Chondrichthyes; order Carcharhiniformes; family Carcharhinidae; genus Carcharhinus; species Carcharhinus amblyrhynchos. Next base: position 5,876,715 of record NC_137324.1, on the reverse strand, counting down.
CCCACTCCATGCCTCCCAATGACTCCCTGCCCTATCACCATAACTCCATGCATTTACCCTAGCTAATCCTGATGACACTAGGGTCAATTTGGCACATAACCCACACATCTTCGGCATGTGGGAGGGAAGCCATGCAGATATGGGGAGAGTGTGCAAACTCCACACAGACAGTGACCTGAGGCCAGAATTGATCCCGGGTCCCTGGTGTTGCAAGGCAGCAGTGCTAACCACTGTGCTGCCTGCCACTCTTCAACCATTATGACCTGAATAGGCTCCTTAATAGCCAATTTTTCTCCCTTCCACTATCAACTCCCTTTGCTAGCACAGCTCCACGAGTGGTAGCTGCCTTCCTGCCCACCACCCAAACATCTATTGTGAGCTTTTGATACACAAGTGAGCCACTGTGAACCAATAGATTGTCTATAATCTCTTTGAGCGTAGGAAGTATCAGCTGCAAAGGTGAACCTGTCCTTCCCTGAATTTACACAGTAGCTTCTAACAAGGGACACTGATCTAGTCAATAGCCTTAAGGCAGTGAATCCAGCTTGCAATATTCCCATCACCACCCAGCTGGCATCATCACAAACTGGATAACTAAACACAGATCTTCCTCTTTGCAAATTGCATTTAACCCACCAGAAAACCAAAGGGGTTTACTGAAGTGTGCCAAACAGAGTTAATCATACATAAGAACAGGTTTAGAGCATCATTCTGTGGCCTAGCAGCAAGAACCAAAGAAAGGTAGTGTGTTATTAGAGCGAGAGGTGTGGTAAGCAGGTAAAATATATAAATTTGCAACATAAAGAAACACACTGCTCTTTCGCTGATTTCTTTCCGTGGTAGAGAATGAGAAATAGTGGGAAGAAATAAGAAACAATTTATTTTTTGTGCAACAGTTACCTCATTTTTGGGGCGTACTAGCTTAATGGCTGCGACTTTTCCAAATGGCTGGGTCAGTTTTGCGATGTCATCTTCAGTGTAACCATCATGGGGAAGATCAGTGATGTGAACCACACGCCCACTCCTCTTCATTTCTTCCATCTTCAAAATAAACACAAGTAAGCCCATCAATGGCATGATCAGGAACAGACATCCAGCACACACCCCACCCAACAGGAACAGTAAACAGAGTCAAGCTCATAAAGGAATCAATTTAATTAAACCAGGTTATGTAGAACTCGCACTTTATGCAACATCTTGTTGACAATACTAAATAGAGGCCCACTTTTTCCACTTTATATCCTATAAACTGAGACTTACCAGTTGTGCGTTTGCCTCTTGTTGAGGAGTAGGTTTCTCCACTTTGATAGCAGCAGCATTAGCAGCAGCAGCTGTGCCTAGAGACAAAAAGCCCAGTGAGATACAACCCAATTAATAATCACAAACAAACAACAATTTGACAAAACTATCAAAAGGTCCATCAACCTTGGGTGGGAATTTCCAGTCTTAGGGTGGGCAAGGCTGGAAAATCCCACCCCATAATCCATCTTCAACAATCAATGTAAACTCAAAGCATTCAGAATTTCAATGAGTTTATCAATCTTTTTCAGGAGGGAGACTTCCTTCCTTAGCCAAACTTTTCTTTATTCACTCCCAGGACGTGGGCATCACTGGCTAGACTAACATTTTTACTGCCATCCCTAACTGCCCTTGGAGGTGATGGTAAACCACCTTCTTGAACTGCTGCAATCCATGTGATAGGTACAACCACAATGCTGTTTATCTGGCCCAACACCATCCTAGATAACAACTTAACCATCCTATATTTGACCTAACAAGTCACCCAATCATAACAACAGTTGGTTACCAGCAGCTCAAGAATAAGTTACTCAACCACCACCTTAAGGACAACCCTTGAGGGGTATTAAACATCAGCCTTATCAGTAACACCCACATCCCAAGAATGGATAAAAAGTAATCACCTGTTAATTACAGCTAGGTGTTTTTTGTATTATGCAGGTAGTGTTGCAGCAGCACAGGTTTATAATTACCAATATAGACATTGTAAAAGGAAACACCATCTGCTTTATGAGAGCAGATATAGTAAGCATGTGGAATTTAAGTTACTAATATATAACAACAGCCACACACCATCTATTTTAGAACACATTACTATTCAGGGATAGTAACACTGGGGAGCCAATCATCCTGGATGCTCCTGCACACCTGCCAGAACTCAACAATATCAGAAAAACAGCAGAAGGCACTGGATCCTGCAAAGGCAATGGGCTCTGACAACATTCCAGTAACAGTACTAAGACTTGTGCCCCAGAATTTGCCACTCCCTTAGTCAAGCTCTTCCAGTACAGTTGCAACACTGGCATCTGCCCAACAATGTGGAGAACTGCCCAGAAAGCAGGACAAATCCAAACCAGTCAATTACCACCCAGTCTACTCTCGATCAGTAAAGTGATGGAATGGGTCACTGACAGTGCTATCAAGCAACACCTGCTCAGTGATGCGCAGTTTGGGTTTTGCCAGGGTCACTCAGCTTCTGACCTCATCACAGCCTTGGTAAATCATGGCTAAAAGAGCTAAATTCCAGCAGTGACGTGAGAGTGATAGCCCTTGACATCAAGGAGCCCTAGCAAAATTGAAATCAATGGGTATCGGGGCAAACTCTCCACTGGTTAGAGTCATACCTGGTTCATAGGAAAATGGTTATGATTATGGGGGAGGGTCAGTCATTTTGGCTCTAGTACATCTCTGTAGGAGTCCCTCAGGATAGTGTCCTAGATCCAACCACCTTCAGCTGTTTCATCAGTGACCTCCCCTGTGTCTGAATTGGGGATATTCACCGACGATTGCATGTTGGGAAGCACGGCAGTGCAGTGGCTAGCATTGCCGCCTCACAGCACCAGCGATCCAGGTTCAATCCCGGCCTCAGCTGGGTGTGTTGCGTTTGCACAGTCTCCCCATGTCTGCATGGGTTTCCTCCAGGTGTTCTGGTTTCCTCCACACTCCAAAGATATGCGGTTAAGCTGATTGTCCATGCTAAATTGCCCCTTAGCGTTAGGAGGATTAGCATGGTAAATGTGTAGGGTTACAGGGATAAGGCCTGGGTGGGATTGTTGTCAGTGCAGATTTGATGTGCTAAGTGGCTTTCTTCTGCACTATAGGGATTCTATGAACATTTGTGACTCCTCAGATACTGAAGCAATCCTTGTACAGTATCCTTGATACTGAAGGTCAAAGGTATGGAATACTGCGGCGAGTAACCTTCCCCAAAGTCTGTCCACGATCACGAAGCACAAGTCAGGAATGTGATGGCATACTCCCCACTTGCCTGGTGTAGGTCCAAAAATACTCAAGAAGTTTGACGCGATGCAGGACAAAGCAACCCACTTGATTAGCACCACTTCCACATATATCCATTCCCTCTGTCACCAATGCTCAGTAGCAACAGCGTATCCTATCTACAAGAAGCACTGAAAACTTCACCAAAGATCGTTAGACAGCCTTCCAAACCTACAACCACTTGCATCAAGAAGGACAATGGCAGAAGATACGTGGGAACATCACTACCTGCAAGTTCCCCTCCAAGAAGCCACTCGCTGTCCTGACTTGGAAATGTATCACCGTTCCTTCACAGTCACTGGATCAAAATCCTGAAATTCCCTAGCGGCATTGTGGGACAACAAGATGGCAGTTCACCACCAAGGGTGAGCTTCTTAAGGGAACTAGGCAATAGTCTAGGACACGACGCCTATGTCCCATGAATGAATAAGAAAACCTCAGTTACTGCTCAGAAGCAGAGCACTACAGGAGTAAAAATACATCACAGTACAGGCCCTTCGGCCCTCGATGCTGTGCCGAGCTATGTCCAAACCCAAGATTAAGCTATTCCACTCCCTATCATTCTGGTGTGCTCCATGGGCCTATCCAATAACAGCTTGAAAGTTCCTAAAGTGTCCAACTCCACTATCACAGCAGGCAGTGTATTCCACACCCCAACCACACTGAGTAAAGAATCTACCTCGGACATCCCTCCTATATCTCCCACCATGAACCTTATAATTATGCCCCCTTGTAACAGCTACATCCACCCGAGGAAATAGTCTCTGCATATCCACTCTATCAATCCCCCTCATCATCTTATGAACCTCTATTAAGTTGGCTCTCATCCTCCTCTGCTCTAAAGAGAAAAGCCCCAGCTCTCTCAACCTTTCCTCATAAGACATACCCTCCAAACCAGGCAGCACCCTGGTAAATCTCCTTTGCACTCTCTCCAATACTTCCACATCCTTCTTATAGTGAGGTGACCAGAACTGCACACAATATTCCAAATGTGGTCTCACCAAGATCCAGTATAGCTGCAGCATAACCCCACAGCTCTTAAACTCAAACCCCCGATAATAAATGCTAACACACTATAAGCCTTCTTCACGGCTCTATCCATTTGAGTGGCAACCTTCAGAGATCTGTGGATACGAACCCCAAGATATCTCTGTTCCTCCACATTGCTCAGAACCCTGCCGTTGACCCTGTAATCCGCATTTGTTCTACCAAAATGAATCACTTCACACTTATCAGGGTTAAACTCCATCTGCCACTTTTCTGCCCAGCTCTGCATCCTATCAATGTCTAGTTGCAGCCTGCAAGAGCCCTCCACCTCATCCACTATTACTCCAATCTTGGTGTCATCAGCAAATATGTTTCAAAACAGGAAGTGGTGAAAATACTGAGAAAAATGGAGTTAACATTTCAACTCAAATGGGACTCATTAGAACCAAAGCAAGGTAGAAATATGATGGGCTTTATCCTGTTGAAAGGGAAGGATGAACAAAAAGCAAGGTCTGGGATGAAGGCAGAGGTTGGGAGAGATTAAACAACGAAGACATTATAGAAAAAAAGGCAAAAGTAGTGGTAATGGTTGAAGTAAAGAAACAAAGAATGTGTGGTAGCTGGTGAGATCTCAAAAAAAACATAAGGACCAGACCTTGGACAACCAGTTTGCTGTCACCCTCAGAGAATACCCTAAAAGCAGTAGGGCACTGTGTAGTAAATTTACTAGAATTTTATCAATTAGAACTCTAAAGACTGTTGCCACCAGGAGGAGTTATCTCAAGTTTATTTTAAGCCAAGATCTTCTTGGACATATTCTAAAAGTAGTGTTAACAGTGTAAAGGTATTCTTGCGTATAGTATAACATTATTCCATTTCTTCAATTAATATTTAACTTTAATATAAAATTATCACAATTGGTTTGAGAAGTTACTTTGATTTCAGAAAACTGCCTCAATGCACAAATTGCAAATTGTTCTGGCAGCTGTTTCAATTTTCCCTTTGAGATTTGGGCAACTCATCACTGACCATCTGCCACATCACAACAGTATCAAATGCCATTTTCATAATAATGTTCCAAACCTCTGGTCTGTGAATATAGTACTGTTTCCCAATTTCACTCCTAAAAGGTCTGGCTTCAATTTTTAGAATAACTTCCTGGTTCTACAGTCCCTAATGAGTGGAATCAGTGACCATCCGTTCACTTTAATATCTTGCGCTAATTTTAAGAATCCCTGGGCTTCAAGGAGAAGGAAAAAAGCACAATCAGATATCCCAACCCTGAACAGTAACTAAGTTAACTGGTGCTGTAAACCATGTACACATGTTAATCAGCAGCTAAGTATCAGCAGCATCTTATTCACAGAGGCAGTGGTGGCAATGGTAATGTCACTGGACCAGTAATTAAGAAACCTAGACTAACACTTTGGGGACACAGCAGCTGGTAACATTCAAATTCAATTAATAAATCTGGAACTAAACCCAGTCTGGGAAGAATCCGAGTCCAGGCACATAGCAATGTACTTGACTCTTAAATGCCCTCTGCAATTACCTAGTAAGCATCTCAGATGTATCAAACTGCTACTAAATATGAAAGGAATGAAACTGGACAGTGCTCCTCAATGCTGAATACCACTTGGAAAAAGCACTAAGGGCAGCAGTAGCAAGGGCACAGAATTTTCATAGAATCCCTACAGTGCAGAAAACGGCGATCTGACCCATCGAGTCTGCACTTACTCTCTGAAAGAGCATCCAACCAGGAGCTCCCCTCCCCTCCAAGCTATCCCTGTAACCTTTCACATTTATGACGGCTAATCCACCTATCTGCACATCTTCAGATGCTAAGGATCAGTGTAGCATGGCCAACTAACCTAACCTGCAGTCTTTGTACTGTGGAGAAAACCTGAGCATCTGGACGAAACCCACACAGACACAGGGAGAGTGTGCAAACTCCACAAAGACACCCAAGGCCAGAATCAAACCTGGGTCCCTGGTGCAATAGTGAGGCAAGTGATAACCACTGTGCCATTGTACTACCCCACCACTAAGAGTGGCTTGGTTGCACCACTACTGACTTATCTGGTCATATCCTACAGTATGAAGTCTCAACACCAGGTTAAAGCTCAACAGATTTATTTGGTAGCAAAAGCTACTAGCTTTCAGAGTGCTACTCCTTCATCAGGCAAGTGGGAGTTCTGTTCACAAACAGAGCATATAAAGACAGACTCAATTTACAAAATAATGATTGGAATGCGAGTCTTTACAGGTAATCAAGTCCAAAAGGTACAGACAATGTGAGTGGAGAGAGGGTTAAGCACAAGTTAAAGAGATGTGTATTGTCTCCAGCCAGGACAGTTAGAGATTTTGCAAGCCCAGGCAAGTCGTGGGGGTTACAGATAGTGTGACATGAACCCAAGATCTTAATTGAGGCTGTCCTTGTGTGCGGAACTCGGCTATCAGTCTCTGCTCAGTGACTCTGCATTGTCGTGTGTCGTGTCTCGCATTCCAACCATTATTTTGTAAATTGAGTTTGTGTTTTTATATGCCTTGTTTGTGAACAGAACTCCCACTCACCTGATGAAGGAGCAGCGCTCCAAAACCTAATGGCTTTTGCTACCAAATAAACTGGTTGGACTTTAACCTGATATTGTAAGACTTCTTACTGTGCTTATCCCAGACCAACACTGGCACTGCCATATCATATCCTACAGGACATAACTGCTACACTGGGTCGCAGCACATAGTGATGGAAATCGACGAGAGAGAAATATCTACTTGACCTCATCCTCACAATCTACTTGTCCTTTGAAGCATCTTTCCACGATAGTACTAGTAGGAGTGACCACCTGGTGGTGACAAAGTTCCGTCTTCACATTAAGGATACCCTCCATCATGCTGTGTGGCAATCCACTATACTGTGTGTGATAGCTTTTAATCAGATCTAACAACTCAAAACTGGGCATCTATGAAGTGCTATGGGTCATCAGCTGCAGCAGAATTGTATACAAACACAATCTGTAACCTAGCAGCCTGGCATATGCCTTACTCTACCATTACCACCAAACCAGAGATCAATCCTGGTTCAATGAAAAGTTCAGGACAGCATTCCACGAGCAACACCAGGCATATTTAAAAATGAGATGTCAATCCTATGAAGATACATTACTAACTATTTGCATACCAAACAGCAAAAGCAGCATGCAAATAGACCGAGCTAAATAATCCCACAACCAGTGGATCAGACTGAAGCGCTATAGTGCTGCCACATCCAATTGTGAACATAAGAGCATAAGGAATAGGAGCAGGAGTAGGCCATCTAGCCCTTCGAGCCTGCCCCGCCATTCAACTAACTGGAACACACTCCAAAAACATCCCCACCCTCAATGATGGGAAAGCCTTGCACTTCAGTGCAAAAGTCAAGGCTGAAGCACTGCAACTATCTTCCGCCCAAAATACACAGTGGATGATTCATCACAAGCTCCTCGTGAGGTCTCCAGCGCCACAGATACCGATCCTCAACCAACGCAACTCACTCCATGCGATACTAAACAGCTGAAGGCATTGAATATTACAAAAAACTTTCTGGCAATGATACTGAAGACTTTGCTTCAGAACTGGCTACACCATTAGCCAAGCACAAGTCAGGGTCATGATGGAATAGTATCCACTTGCCTGGACGGGTGCAGCTCCAGCAACATTCAAGAAGCTTGACATCATCCAGGACAGAGTAGTCCATTTGACTGGCACGCCATCTACCATCTTAAACATTCAATCCCTCCACCACCAACACACAATTGCAGCAGTATGCACCATTAACAAAATGCACTGCAGCAGTTCACCATGGCTCGTTCAACAGCAGCTTCCAAATCATGACCACCACCCAGGAAGACAATGGCAGCAGATTCATAGAAACAGCATCAACTGCATGTTTCTCTTCAAACCACATACCACTTTTGATTTGCAAATATATCACCATTCTTTCATGTCACTGGTTCAAGATCCTGGAAGTCCTTTCCCAACAGCAGTAGATGTACTTACACCATGGACTGCAGCTATTTGAAGGAAGCAACTCATCAATTTCTCAAGGGAAATTCGGGGTGGGCAATAAATGCTGGCCTTGCCTGTTGTGACCAAATCCCATTTGCAATAATTTTTTTAAAAAGGCCTCTATAGGTGTACAGTCACCTGAGACTCAGGATCACAGTTTATGTAGGCAGAAATAGCTGAGGAATATTCAGTAGTACTACTAGGATCGGGAACTAGGCAAGAGCAAGAATCAGTTGTTTCAGATGAAAATAAATGATTGCAAAGCACATCTTCTTCAGGAAGCGTTCTACCCACAATATTCACATCAGCAAGAAAAACTTTCTGGTGTATGCTGCAAACAAACTAAAATGAAGGCAGAATCAAAGGTTTTCTTTGCTTTGCCAATCAGTTTACACCCAATGAAAGGAGCCAGCATTACACAGCTAGACACATGCCACTACAAAATATAAACAGTGTATGATAGATGAATGCTGCTACAATACGCAAAATCTTTTTTGTCTCACCAACGGGTTTCTTGGCAGCCACAGGTCGCTTTTTAATCTTCTGATCTACAGGTGACTGACTTGCAGGCTTCTGAACTGTCGGCTGGCTTTCAGCAGGCTTCTGCTTGGAATTCTTAGTAGGCAATTCCTTCGGTATTTTGCGCTTGGGGCTGGGCTTGCGTGGAATGGGTCTGTGAGGGCTGGAACTTTTGGGACTCAATTTAGATTTGTGTGGGCTCAGACGTCTTGATCTGGACCTGTGAGGACTAGACCGCTTTGGGCTTGGCCTTGGTCTATGTGGGCTGGTGCGCCTGGGGCTGGATTTGGATCGGTGCGGGCTGGTACGCCTTGGACTGGATCTAGAACGGTGCGGACTAGTGCGTCGTGGGCTTGCCCTCCGAGGACTTGGATGCCGAGGGCTGGGTCTGTGTGGGCTTAAGTGCCTGGGACTGGACCTAGGACTCATGCGCCGGGGGCTTAGGCGTTTTGGACTCATCCTCCCTGTGCTGAAGGATGCAGAGGCCGGTTCTCCAATAGCCACTTCCTTCTCTTTCTTTGTGACATCCTCTCTGAGTGAAATAAAATGAAAGCAAATTCAAATCACCAATAATTTAGCACAAGGTCTGTGTTAAAAAGAAAGACAGTTTTGGTTAGTTTTCAGTATCTATAGACAGAATTTAAAGATTTCAAATATACTGCCTCTCCATGAAAAAAAACAGAATTTTGTAAAACGCAACGTACTTTTTTGCAGGAACAGCATCCGGAACCCAATCTGGATACCTAAAACATAAAACATTACAAGTTTATTAGGAGAAACTGCACCAGGCACTATACCTGCGGGCTCCACAAATCACACCAGTGTAACCTAATAAGTAGCTCCCAGGAAGTTCACAGTAGATTGCATTCTTTTCAAAAAGCAAATGGCAAAAAAGAGGAAAGCAACTGCAGAATACAGAGTTCTCCTTTTACCCATAACCTAGATGTAGACCTCGTTTCTTCTTTGTTGCTTTATGGTATGTGGATGACATTGGCAAAGCTGGAATTTACTGCTTATTTGCAGCAAAGTAGGCAACTTCTTGATTACTTTTAGTAATGTCAGCCTTTTCCCCCCAGGTTTCACTTCAGCCGATTCAAATTTTCAAATTCATTGTCAAACTTGATCTCATGTTCTCTGGATTAGTAATCTAGGCCTTTGGGTTACTGGTCTATTACCACTGCACTCAATCAAACCAAGTTAAAGTTAGAAGTTTATTTATAGTCACAACAAAGGCTTACATTAACACTGCAATGAAGTTACTGTGAAATTGCCATAGTCGCCACACTCCAGCACCTGTTTGGGTCAGTGCACCTAACCAGCACATCTTTCAGAATGGGGGAAGAAACTGGAGCACCCGGAGGAAACCCACACAGACATGGGGAAAACATGCAAACTCTACACAGGCAGTGACCCAAGCTGGGAATCAGACCCAGGGTCTCTAGCGCTGTGAGGCAGCAATGTTGTGTGCTACTGTGCTGCCCTGGCAATAAACTTGTGTTCAATGTCCTATTACAATAAGGAGAGAGGAGGTGGTTAAATAGATACTGGTGATACATTTCTGACTTGAGTGTTTTTATAAAGATATGAATTTTCAACTGACAGATGCCAGAGAACAAAATGCACTTTAACATTCAGGTAGTGTAGTGATTCAGTACTTGAGTGAGGCATAGGTCAAGACAATCCACAGCACAGAAGTTCAAACCTCACGAGGGCAGTTTAAGAACAGAATTCAAGCTAAAACTAAATCTGAGCAGAATTTTTCAGATGATTGGGTTTCCTGCCCTATCATCATAAAAATGATTAGTAAGTTCGCCGACGATACGAAGGTTGGTGGTGTGGATAGTCTGGAGGGATGTCAGAAGTTGCAGCGTGACATAGATAGGATGCAGAACTGGGCGGAGAAGTGGCAGATGGACTTCAACGTGGATAAATGTGTAGTGGTCCATTTTGGCAGGACCAATGGGATATCAAGGGTAGGAGTCTTAGCAGCGTTGAAGAGCAGAAGGATCTTGGGGTCCGGGTCCATAGAACTCTTAAATCAGCCTCGCAGGTGGAGGATGTGGACAAGAAGGCGTATCATGTACTGGCCTTCTTTAATTGACAGACTGAGTTTAGGAGTTGGGAGGTAATGCTGCAACTTTATAAGACCCTTGTCAGACCCCACTTGGAGTCCTGTGCGCAGTTCTGGTCGCCTCACTACAGGAAGGATGTGGAGGCTATTGAGGGGGTGCAGAGGAGATTTACAAGGATGTTGCCTGGATTGGGAGGCATGCCTTATGAGGATAGGTTGAGGGAGCTAGGTCTCTTCTCCCTGGAGAGATGAAGGTTGAGAGGCGATAGAGGTCTATAAAATGTTGAGAGGAATAGATAGGGTGGATTCTCAGAGGCTATTTCCCAGGGCTGAAATGGTCGCTACGAGAGGACACGGATTTAAAAGGTGTTGGGAAGCAAGTACAGAGGAGATGTTAGGGGTAAGTTTTTCACTCAGAGGGTGCTGAGTGAGTGGAATCGACTGCTGTCGGTGGTGGTACAGGCGAACTCGCTGGGGTCTTTTAAAAGACTTCTAAATGAGTATATGGGATTTAATGGGATTGGGAGTTACAGATAGTTCTATGTCCTGGTAGTTATGGATGTGATCGGCGCAACTTGTGGGCCGAAGGGCCTGTTTGTGCTGTAGTGTTCTATGTTCTAAGATTAGAGGCAAGACTTCTGCCCCGCCCAAGGAGGGAGTACCACTTTAGAGCTGCTGGCTCTAATTGGTTGGCAGGTCTCTAATTCCAGCAGCACCACCATGAGTGGTGGCCATTGCTGGATTTACATCCATTCCCAAAATAGAAGCAGCGAGACCCAGGCAAAAAAAAAGAGGAATACTGGAGATATTTTTGACATACACAGGAAAAAGTGGGTGTACCTTGTGACGGTGCGGGGAGAAAAAGGCCTTGGGTGGATGCCTCCCATTGAGAATGGGTAACCCTTGAGAGAGACGTAACTGCTCCCAAATCCCCATACAAGGCCCGAGCAAGCCAACTCGCTTACGAGACGTAAATATAAAAAGCAAGAATGAATGAGGGTAAGAATAGCTAAATACGAAACATGGCTGGGGGGGGGGTGCTGTATTTGTCCTTACTGGAGTATTGGCAGGAGGAGCGCGTTGGCGGTTACACTCAAAACTTTTATTGCAATAACTGAATTAGGATCAGCCTTGACACACTCCATGAACAGTTTTCTGACACCATCTAAGTTCACACAAAGAATAGTCTATTCCACAGTATCAAAGGATTGCTTTGCCTCTGGCAAGAGGCCTCTGCCTTCAAGAATAGATAGGAAGAAAATGTATGCACTTAACCAGCTCCTCATAGTTGGCAACACCTGAAAAAAACCCCCCAAACTTGGGTAAAGTCCTTACTCTTTGAGCAAAAGCCGGCAGCTGTCACTGTGGACAGATGTTTTGTTGTGACGCTCCCAATCCTATGGAAACAAAGAGAAAGCACATTTTAGCAAAGCGCAATGGGAAAACTAACCATTTCACAAAAATGACCCAGCGTTTTACATATATGTATACTAATAAATCCTCAGATGATTCATACATTGCAATCAGTACATTGTGGTGCCACTCAAACCGGATGATGTTCATTCAGCACAAGATGTGACAGGAGCTTCCCATGGGTTGCTCTGGTAAAGAAAACTTATCAACAAACCACACTAACAATGTGACAAACTGCTCGTAAATGCCATTCAACGCTGCACTGAAGCTCAGAAATACTTCTGAGAACAGCAAGAAAGTTCAAACATGCAAAGGCTGAACATAAAGTATTCATGCAAAGAATACAGTATGTACATTGCTGTTTAGTATAGTTACCAGTGTAGTATGATTTGAACTGAGACTGAATTCATCAACATAGTAATTCTACAAAACATATCTGGCACTACTGAATTAACTTTCTGCAGTGATGTACAACTAGTTTTTTTTTAAAATAAAGAATACTTTGAACCTAGTGATATGCACCAAGCAGCCATTGGGACACGAGGTACTGCACAGAAATTTATCATCGATAATAGCTTCATGCATCAAGGCTTTAAACAGAGACCAGCCAAAGTGGAAGTGTCCATTTATCTTTGTGGATAAGTCACTGATAGTCTTCCCAAAATTTTGCTGGTATATCAAATCAGTCGGTTGGTCACCAATGGCAAATCACTTACTCTCAATCATGTGCAGCTTTTGACTGCAGGACAGTGTTTTAAGCAAAACTTCCCAGTTGAACGAGAAGTTAAGTCTTTTGTCCAGGTGGGATAACAAAGGCCACAAATCACCTTTGGAAATATAACTCAAGTGCCAGTGTACCCAGGTTGGAGAAGGACAAATAAGAAAAATCCAATGATTTTAATGAAAAGGGTTAATCAACGAGTTTTGTATTATAAGTCAGGAGGTTATAAACACATGAGGGAACAGTACTATTAACTAGCTAGTTTTTAATGAATCCTTGTATCAAATCTGAATAGGTTACTAATAGATATATTTGACCAGGAATCTCACTGTCCCCAATCCAGCCCAAACACAGCAACTGTTGATTTTCTTCAATGATCATATTTATCAAGTAATAATTCTCACCTTTTTAATAAGGAAAAGCTGGACTTTTACTACAGCTTTTAGCTATCATTTGGAAGATTCTGGTCCCATATTACAAAGGTCTGGGGAAAAGGTAATTCTATCTTGAGAGATGCCATTCATTGGTACAGTAAATAACTGGTGTTAATCTAATTGAATCATGCAAAATCTATCAGTATGTGTTTAAAATACAAAGTAATTGTTTGGAAATAGATTTTATTCTCATCTCCCAATGTTTCACAAGTTCAGAATAGACTAGTGGCTTGGCCATTGTAAGTTGCATCATTCATATTTTGTAATTCAATTATCCTATGTTGGGGAAGAGAAACTATAGGGTTCTTACCTATGATTTTCCTGAACCCCTCCTGGAAAATTGTGGAAAGAAATCAGAGAAAAACTCCTTATAATTCAACACATCACACATCAAGTCTCTTTTAGGTACTTAATTGCAGTCACCTCAACTGCACTGGAGAGGAATGGATGGTAGACTGACAGAGAAACAAGTCTTTGGACATTTCTACAGTCACATCAGTGGCTGAAATATTTGGTGAAGACAGCCACAAAGATAATTCAACTAGTTCTGGTCTCTTTGCTCTTGTTTCAAAGAGCACCCACAATCTCATCAACTGATACGTTAGTAGGATAAGCTCTGGATAGCAAAGAGAAACTCATCAATAACCTCACTATTAACTCATTGAGGTGAGTGCTCTTTAGAGCCTCAACACGCCAGACCAACTGGTGAAGTGATGCACGAGGCGAAATATCAATCGAAGAAAAGCTAAACCTAATTTTGATGAAATAGGCAGACTGGTTGGCTTTTAGTGTCTTCATAGACTAGATGACTCAATTGTTTCAATTTGGAAGATCACCCAAAGTTGGCACTGCATTCTTCATTTTCACTTGAGGTCATTTGTGGTTCATTCAGCAGGTCCTTGTAGGTCTCAGCACCGACGAAATCAAGAGCCTCTGGAATCTGAAGCACTAACTAATGGAATCTAGCATTCAATATTTACAGGTATATGGAGATCAAACGGCATCATAAAGGATTTGCAGAAAATGTGGATCTTTAGTTGCCACGAAGACCATGACGACATTTGTTTTGTGATACAACCACTGACTGGGTGATCAGAAGCGTCTGCCACTCACAGCAGTCCTTCAATAAGAACACGACTTGTGTAACTTCACAGGTTTCTACAGCAAACTGACTCAATCAGTAGTTTAAACATTCTAGGACATTATTTTTTAGCAACTTGGCAGTTATGAATGATACCCGACAATTACAGTAAGAGGAGGATGAGGTTCCATGAATGAAGGTGGACACCAGCAACTCAGTGCAAAGGACAGGGGTGAAGCGTTTTCTACCATCAATGCCAAATTGATGACCCATCTTGGCCTCCTCCTAAGGTTTCTAGTATTATAGATGCCAGTCTTCAGCCAAATGGATACAGTCCATGTGATATCAAGAAAGAGCAGAATGCACAGGTCACAACGAAGGCTATGGACCCTGACAACATTCTGTTATAGTGCTAAAGACTTTGCAGAACAAGCAAACATACACCGGGCCAAGCGTTTCCAGCTATAACACTGAGAATTACCAGAGAATATGGAAATGTGCAATGATCATATGCCCTGTTCACAAAATGTGGAGTTGCCAGCGTTGGACTGGGGTAGCCATAGTAAGTAGTCTCACAACATCAGGTTAAAGTCCTACAGGTTTATTTGGAAGCACGAGCTTTTGGAGCGCTGCCCCTTCATCAGGTGAGTGCAGGATTTCTTTCACAAACAGGGCATACCCAAAATTGGCCAATTACCAACTCATCAGTCTACTCTCAAAGCTATAAAAGCTGACATTGACACTGCTATCAAGTGGGACTTACCCAGCAATAACCTGCTAACCGAACCTCAGTATGCATACCACAAGGATCATTCAATTTCAGACTTTGCTACACCCTTGGTTCAAACACAAACAAAGGGGAGAGTGACTCCTCTCAATACCAATGCAACATCGGACTTAATATGACATTAAGAAGCTCTAATAAAACTAAGTCAGCGGATTCCTAGAAGAATCTTTCTATTGGCTGAAGTCGTACCTAGCAGAAAGGAAGATGAGTTGTGGTGTTGGAGCTCAATCATTTCAGCCACAGGGCATCACTGCAGATTGCCATAAAGCAATATTCTTCAGCTGCTTTAATGACCTATCCCCATCATAAGTTCAGAAGCAATGATTTTTTGCCAGTGATGGTTAGGTTCTGTCATACTGTCAATTCCACAGAAAACTAAATGTTAGTGCCCAAATGCTGCAAGGTGTGGACACTTTCATGCTTAAGCTGATAATTGGCAAGTGGTCAATGAACATCTCCAATAGGAAAGAATCTAACCATCTCCCCATGCATTCAACAGCAATACCACTGCTGAAACCCCAACATCCTGAGCACTGACCAGAAATCTACCTGGACCAGGCAATTAATTACTGTGGCAGCGACAGGCCAGGGATTGGTTATTCTGCGATGGTTAACTCAATTCCCAGATCCTCAAAGCCTGCCCACCATCTACAAGGCACAAGTCAGGAGTGTGATAGAACATTCTTCAGCTAATTGAATGAAAGCAGCTTCTGACCACTACCTTAAACTTCCACAACTGGCAGGCTGCTGCAATATTGTGTACTACCTATAGGATGCACTGAAGAACCTTCTCCGATAGCATCTCCATAATCAGCAACCTCTACTGTCTTGAAAGATGAGGGCTGCAGGTGCCTGGGAACATGATCTGCAGGCTTCCTTTCCAGTTACACATCACACCGATGTGGAAATACTCACGTTTCTTCACTGCCATTGCATCAGAATTTTGGAACTTCAAAAAATTTAACACAAATTGCAAGCTTCAAGCGGTGAACTGCTGTTATAATGAAAATAGTACAGAGACAACTCGCCTCACTGTTTGTTCTTGGTCATGTCCACTAGCCTTTCACTTCTAAATCCTCGGTTTAAACTCAGCGCATACTAATACTTATGAGGTCTCCTTTGGCCATTGGATGCAAATATAATCTTGTTCAAAATGTGAAAATTTTAAATAGTGAAGGTCTTTTGGTGATCTCACAGTGAAGTCACAAGGTGGTTGGTATAGGAAAAGCATTCATTCTGATGCACTGGTGTCTTCAAAATATCACGCAAATTAATTACGCGTGATGTCAGTAGCAGATGCAGCAAAATTAATTGTGTTCCTATTTCACAATTATTTTTATTTTAAAAAGCCACAACAGAACTTGCCCCACATAACAGTACCAAGTACTGTCTAAATGACAGCTTACGATATTCTGAAGCAATCATGTATTCACATCTTTAATGGATTAAGAGAGGACGACAACAACCAAAGTGAGTAACTTATATACTGGTAACTGTATTTCCCAATCACAGAACCTCAGAATTTAACATATACTGTTCAGCAAGTAACACTGAATTTTGTGCTGAGTTTCTAAAAAGCAGAATGTTACGAAATGGTACAATGTTTATTTTAATAAATGCTTTTATTTGGAACAAATAAAACCGCCATGTATTTTGGAAACCATGTCTGGGCAGCAACTAAAAGGAAGGATAGATTAGAGAAACATGCTCTTTGCAATTGATACAATTAGTAGTCAGAGTGCTGTGAGCCAGGAAGCAGTTTAAACACAGATGCGATGTTGAACATTAGGGATTAAAGGCAGCAGAAGAGCAGGGGAGATAGGCAGCCATCCTCAGGAAACAGCTCAGCTAGAAGTCAAATGCTGAAGGAAAAGGCTAGTTTGGGCAAAAGATCGTTCTCTTCGCTGAACTCTAGACCATTCCCAAATCTTGGTCACTTAAGCCATATGGTGTGGTAGTCACTGGCCAGGTTTGTCCAATAGTTTTATGGTTATGGTTTGGGAAATGGGGATCTCAGCAGAGTTTAGGATTATAGGGGAAAACTTTGGGTTTTCAGTCTTTGAGGGACAAAATGCTTACTGTTAATTTACTGAAGTATAAGACTTTTCTGTGTTTCATAATCTTTCTTCTACTTTATACTTATTCGTTGTTTAACAAAGAGGTTTAAATTCTGACTGTTTCTGCAAACATTTCTCACTAATTTCCAGTAAAAGAGCAGTGCACGACAGGAAATCAGTGTTTCACGTTGGAACACACACACATCATCAGCAGGGTTTTGTAACATACAAAACTGGGAAACTTGGACTGGGATATTTTAAGCAGCATAATTCCTTTGGCGTAGAGAATCTGTCTTTTCAAAGATAATGAGTGAGCATAAGGTGAAAAGCAAGTGAGAACTTGTCAAAGTAAGACTGCAGAAGAAATGGCTCTCAGTGGTCAAAATTTATTTGAAAGTGGCCAACAAAATGGAGTGGCTAAAATGAAAAATGCATCTATGGCTAAGCTGTTGGAGCTGGCAAATAAATTGGAAATAGGTTCACTTATAAGATTAAAGAAATGAGGTTGTGCAAAGACTAGCGGAGCACCTAAACTTGCCAGAGTTTGGACAAACCCATGTCTATATATAATGAGATATAGTACGTAATCAGACTGGAAGATAAATGGCAAAATTAGAAATGAGAAAACTGAACAAGAAACAGGTCTTTTCAAAGGGAATTGCAAATGCAGAAATTAGCAATGGCAAAAGACAAAAGGATAAAGGGAGGAATTTAAGCTTGGAATGTAGCAAATTAAAGTTGAGCCATGAGAGAAAGGTGAGGGAGCAAGCAGCTCTCAACATGAACCAAGTGTAGAGATATTTAAATTCATACAGAATCTTCACAATTTGAGAATGAAGAATCATTCTTTATCTGTTTTGAACAGGTAGCTAAACAATTAAAATAATTTCAAGATTCCTGGACAATACTCTTGCAGAGCAAATTTGGAGGAAAGGCGGCTAAAGTATATGTATCTTTGGATGAGGAGACATCAAAGGACTGTGAGGGAATCAAAAGAGCTATCCTTGGGGCATATTGTGTTAGTCCCTGAGGCATACAGGCACAAGTTTTGAAACACAAGTAAAAAGCCTAGGCAAGCTCATTTTGAGTTAGGGAGACTTGAGGAAAACCACCTTCATTGCTGGATACAGGCTTTTGAAGATCCCAAAAACATTTAGAGAGGTGATGATTTTAGAAGAATTTTAAAATTCGATCCCTGATTGTCAGAATGCACGCACATGGAGGAACAGGATTTAGACTGCTAGACAGGTAGCAGAGCTAGCTAATGATTACAAATTAGTCCACAATTTTTTTCCGTAATTCTTCTAAATAAGATAGAATATGGGAAGGTTTGAGAAAAGACATTCAAGGAAAGAAGTAGCTAAAACTCTCAAAGTTTTCAGAACCACAAAGAAAAGACAGTCCTAAAGAGGTTTTACCCCTTCCAAAAGAAGTCAACAGGGTTAGATATTACTATTGCAATTTTTAAAACATCATTTGCGGAACTTGAGTGTTGCTGGCTGGCCAGCATTTCACAGAATCAGAATCCCTACAATGTACAAGGAGGCCATTTGGCACCCATTCAGGCCCTAATCCTGTAAACCCATGTATTTACCCTGCTAGTACCCCTGACGCTAAGGATTCTGGTCCCTCCCTGCTGACATGATAGTTTAGAAAACCCACCAGCATCATTACTTTCTCAGGAGGCTAAGGAAATTTGGCATGTCCACTATGATTCTCACCAGCTTTTACAGAATGCACCATAGAAAGCATTCTTTCCAGTTGTGTCATAGCTTGGTATGGCTCCTGCTCTGCCCAAGACAGTAAGAAACTACCAAAGATCATGAAAAAAAGCCCAATCTATCACTTAAACCAGCCTCCCACCCAATGACACTGTCTACACTTCCTGCTACCCAGGAAAAGCAGCCAGCATAATCAAGAATCCCCAGCACCGTAGGCATACTCTCTTCCAACTTCGTCTGTTGGGAAAAAGATACAAAAGTCTGAGAACACATACCAACTGACTCAAACAGCTTCTTCCCTGCTGCCATCAGACTTTTGAATGGACTTATCTCGTATTAAGTGGATCTCACGCTACACCCTAGCTATGACTGTAACACTACATTCTGAACCCTATCCTTTCCTTTTCTACGTATGGTATTCTTTGTCTGTATAGCACGCAAGAAACAATATTTTTCACTGTGTAAAGTTAAAGTTTATTTATTAGTCACAAATAAGCTTACATTAACAGTGCAATGTGAAAATCTCCTATATGTATACTAATACATGTGACAAGAATAAATCAAATCAAAAGCATCCAATGCGGATGAAAATGCGCACACAAACTGAATGGGGACATAGTGGCCATCAGGCGGTGGGTGTCTTCAAAGATTGTGTGCGTGTAGGAAAAGTTTTTCCATACGGGCAGGATAAAATGGGGAAGGACATTAAAATTCTGAGAGATATAGGTGCAAGTCAATCATTAACATTGTGAGGTAAAGATGCCGTCCTGAAGGGATGCTCAAAGAAGTTCTGATCACGAATAGGGAAAACAGGACATTTACTCTAGTGAAAATCAACTTAAAGAGCAGTTTTAAGATGAGGGAAGTAACTGTAGTATTGGGAGATAGATTATCTATGGCAGGGGTTTAAGTTTTTTAAAAGTTTATTCATTCGTAAGTAGGCACACATTAACACTGCAATGAATACTGTGAAAATTCCCTAGTTACCACACTCTGGCATCTGTACACTGAGGGAGAATTTTAGAATGGCCAACGCACCTAACCAGCACATCTTCCAGACTGTGGGAGGAAATCAGAGCATCTGGAGGAAACCCACACAGACACGGGGAGAATGTGCAAACCCAGACAGTGACCCAAGTCAGGAATTGAACCCTGGTCACTAGCGCTGTGAGACAGGAGTGCTAACCACTATGCCACCAGGTACAGCATGTGCCACCAGGTACAGCATACAGATTAAAGCTCCCTCAACACTGTCCCCCATCAAACACTCCCAGGACGGGTACAACATGGGGTTAGATACAGAGTAAAGCTCCCTCTACAATGTCCCATCACTTCCAGAATTTCATATCAAAATTATTTGAGGTGGTTATGGACAATTTGAACTTAAAACTTGTCTGGTAAAAAGACCTCTCTCCTGCTTTAAAACTTCAGACTTATCAGCCAGAGAAAGCATTAGAGATGTGGCATCAAACTCAGAAAACCACAATAAAAGCATATAGTTGAGGTGACCCTCATGATTGGGATTCTTTTTTACTGCTTATAATCCACAATGTGCCAAATGAATCTACTAGATTTAGTTCTTTTGAACTAATCCATGAATATACGTTAGAAGACTATTCAAATTAATTCAGGAAAAATTGTTTTAAAAAAAGTGAGAAGCTACACTTCTAAGTCTCAAAGACTAAAAATGGGGCATAAGTTGACAAGGGAACAATTACAGACAATCAGCACAGCAAGGAATGAAAACAGTGGTTGATGGAAAAGCACAGGTTAGAAGCTTTAAAGCAGGAGAGAGGTCTTATTACCAGTATCAGAAAAACCACTGAAACAGATTTAATGGGCCATATCGAATTGAAAAGAAACTAAATGATGTGAATTAATTGACATATGCTAGACAGACATAAATTGCAAACAATATGTCACACCAAAATGATTAAAAAAAATTGGGACAGAGATGACGACAGGTGAGACCTTTATACTCATGAAGCAGAAAGAAAACAGGGGGTGAAATTCTGACAGTGACTTCCCTCAAATTCAATTGCGTATTAAGGAAATCCTGCAATGTAGATAATTGCTTAAATTATCTTTCAGACAAGAATCTGATAAGAGTTATGCTAAAGTAGTATATGTATAAAAGGAGATTAAGTTTATACTGAAAAATACGATCGAGTTATATTTCTAGCAATCGCAGCTCTCCCATTGTGATGGAATAAAAAAAGTGAAAACAGGAAATGCTGAAGGTCTGAACAGCTGTGGAGAGAGAAGAGCCAACGTTTCAAGTCTGATCCAGACTCAAAATGTTAGCTCAATTCTCTCTCCATGGATGCTGTCAGACCTGCTGAGATTTTCCAGCATCCTCAGTATTTTGCCTTTATGTAAAGAATGCGTGTGGCCTACAGAAAAGTGAACACTGTCAACAGAAGAGACTCACCTGTGATTCTGAGCGATTGAATTAAAGGCTCATTATCAAGGTTGACTTGCTGAAAAGGTACTGGCAGGTACATTTGACTGAGAGGGCAAAGGAGATCTCTACATTTGTAATGCCCCGTGGACTCTTATCAGTTCAAGGTGATGCCTTTTGGCACGAAGACTGCATTTCAAAGATTAACAAATGAGATGGTTCAAGGAGGGTCACTGCACAGTGTATATCGGCGTTCAGCCAGAATTAGGAGGACAATCTACAACACTGATGGTGTTTTGAGAGCATCTGGAAACGTCTGGACTTGTCATGAATTTAGCAAAAAGCAACTTCACCAAGGCACAAATTACATATTTGGGGTATACTGTGGGACCTGGGCAAATGGAAGCATGGGATACAACAGTGCAGGAGATTTTGGAATTTCCCCAAACCTAGTTCAAGGAAGGAAATTCTAAGGTTCTTGGGAACTAATGGAATGTATTGCAAAATTTGTGCTAAATGTGGCAGTGTCACCAAACTATTGAAAAAGAACAAACCGTTTAAATGGACAGAGGACTGTAAAGTGGCATTTAGACACTTTGAAACTGTCTTAACCACTACACCAATGCTAGCTAAGCCAAACAGTTCAATTTGGCTGCTAATGTTGCAACATTGGTGTGGAGACTAACGACCAGGGAATCAAAAAACCGGTGGGATAGTTTTCCAGAAAGCTAAATAATCGGAATAAATATTCCACCATCAAAAAAACTAGTTTTTTTGGGAAGTAAAATCAAACTGCCATGTATTTTGGAAGCCATGTCTGGGCAGCAACTAAGAGAAAGGAAAGAATAGAGGTGTTCTTTGCAATTGATATAATTAGTAATCAAATGCTGTGAGCCAGGAAATAGTTTAGACAAAGATGAGATGTTGAAGCAGCAGCAGCAGCAAGCGAGAGGCAGACATCCCCAGCAACCAGTTCAGCCAGAAATTCAGGACTGAAGACAGCAGAAGTGCAGGGGACAGAGGCAGCCACCCTGAGGAAAGTTTTGGATTAATGAGGAAACATACTTTCAAATTTGAGGGGCTAAGTGCTTATTGCTAATTAGCCACAGTACAAGAAGGATCTTTGTTGTGTTTTGTTATCCTTTTTCTACTTAATAAATACTTCTTGTTTACTGAAATCAGAGTTCTCACTGTTTCCACCAACATTTCCTGTTAATGCCTAAAAAAACAATGTACCACAGGAAACAAGCACTTCATGTTGAAACACTCTGGCGCGTAACATCATGCGGCGACAGCAGTATAGTTAGCAGTGCTGCTTCACAATGTCAAGGACCCATAAGAACATAAAAAATAGGAGCAGGAGTAGGCCATCTAGCCCTTCGAGCCTGCCCCGCCATTCAATAAGATCATGGCTGATCTGTCATGGCTCAGTTCCACATTCCCGCCCTCTCCCCATAACCCTTAATGCAACCCGCGTCTTAAAAATATTTAGCGAGGCAGCCTCCACCACTTCAACAGGCAGAGAATTCCAGAGATTCACCACCCTTTGAGTGAAGAAGTTCCTCCTCAACTCTGTTCTAAACCACCCCCCCTTTATTTTGAGGCTGTGCCCCCTAGTCCTACTGTCTTTTTTGAGCGGGAAGAGTCTCTCCACCTCTATCCTATCCATCCCATTCATCATCTTATACGTCTCAATGAGATCTCCCCTCATTCTTCTAAACTCTAACGAGTACAAGCCTAGTTTATTCAGCCTCTCCTCATAGCTCAACCCCCTCAACTCCGGTATCAGCCTAGTAAACCTCCTCTGCACTCCCTCCAAGGCCAAAATATCCTTGCGCAGGTGCGGCGCCCAAAACTGCACACAGTACTCCAGCTGCGGCCTCATCAATGCCCTATACAGCTGCAGCAAGACCTCCCTACTTTTATATTCAATCCCCCTCGCGATGAAAGCCAGCATCCCATTCGCCTTCCTGACCACCTGCTGCACCTGCAAGCTGGGTTTTTGCGACTCATGCACCGTCCCTCTGCACCGTCGCCTGCTGCAGTTTTTCTCCACGTAAGTAATAGTCCTTCCTACCATTATTCCTACCAAAGTGGACCACCTCACACTTGCCAACATTAAATTCCATTTGCCATTTCCTGGCCCATTCGCCCAGCCTATCTAGATCCTTCTGCAGACTCTCCACACCCTCCGCACAATTTGCCGTTCCCCCAATCTTGGTGTCATCAGCAAATTTCGACACCCTACACTCGGTTCCCTCCTCCAGATCATCTATATAAATGGTAAAAAGCTGAGGCCCCAGCACCGACCCCTGGGGCACTCCACTAGTCACCATCCGCCAATCCGAATAGCACCCGTTGACCCCCACTCTCTGCCTCCTATTTGACAACCAATCCTCTATCCACGCTAACACCCTACCCCCAACTCCATGTCCCTCGACCTTCTGCAATAACCTCTTGTGAGGTACTTTGTCAAATGCCTTCTGAAAATCCAGAAAGACCACATCCACCGGCTCTCCTCTATCCACCACCCTAGACACATCCTCATAGAACTCCAGTAAATTTGTCAGACACGACTTCCCTTTAATGAAACCGTGCTGCGTCTGCTCTATCAAGCAATTCCCTTCAAGATGCCTCGCAATTTCCTCCTTAATGACGGATTCTAACATTTTACCGACCACAGACGTTAAACTAACCGGCCTATAATTCCCCGCCTTTTGCCTGGCACCCTTCTTAAACAACGGCGTAACATTAGCCGTTTTCCAATCTTCCGGCACTTCCCCAGAATCCAGCGACGTCTGGAAAATAACCACCAAGGCATCCACTATCATCTCCGCCATTTCTTTCAGAACCCTCGGATGCATTCCATCCGGTCCTGGGGACTTGTCCACAATCAGCCCCTCCAGTCTGTCGAGCACCGCCTCTCTAGTAACAGTAATGTCATTAAGACCCTCCAGTCCTACCACCTTTCCATCGCTAACACCCGGCAAATTATTCACGTCCTCCTCCGTGAAGACAGAAACAAAAAAGTTATTCAAAAGTTATTCGACCCAGGTTCGATTTTGGTCTTAGGTGAACCAACTGTGTGGAGCTTGCGTGTCCTCCCACAATCCAAAGATGTGAAGATGTACAGGTTAAGTAGGTTGGCCATCCTAAACCTAGTGTCCAACAATATGTAGGTTAGGCAAATGATTCCTGGTAAATGTGAGAGGTTAGGGAGGGGGTTGGGCTGGATAAGATGCTCTTTCAGAGAGTCAGTGCGGACTCTGTGGGCCAAATGACCTCTGATTGATGAGCAGGATTTCAAAACAAGAAATAAACTGCTGGCTGATTGTCACCTGGAGGGATGCCTAAAGATTTATTACTAATTTTCAGATATACAGCTGCAAGATTCAGTTTTCTTGATGGGATGAGGCCCATTTTAAGAAGCAACTCTTGTGCTTCTACTGCTCTGAACACAGTCTTTAAGAAACAACTAGGCAAAATTCTACAAATGCTGGTGCAGAAGCCATCAAGTCCAACTTAGTGCGTGCCAAGACATGTGTTGTGAGTAACAGTTAGGTTTTCACAACAGTTCATTCACTGTGCAAACACTTCACTGACAAGAGACAAATCTCCATTTTTTTCCAGCATTTCTCATCTACTTTGCTTTTTGAATCCTGATGAGGCAACATGCAGCCACAAAGTGGGATCAGTCTGAATGAGCATCACCTCATGATCTGCTAATGTCGATTACTGGCCAGGATAGCAATCTGATATTTTAGTTCTGTTAACAAACTTCCAGAATTCCTTCCACCTGATGATTTGTTGGAGACCTAATAAATGAAAGAACTCATTCTGCCCAGTATCGAGGTCCAACAGGTGAGGCCAACTGTCCAAAAAATAGTTCAGAGGTTTCAAAAGGCACGCTGTAGTTCTGGGGCCATAAGCTGTAGCTGGGTTGAGTCCAGTAGTTGAAATTAATCAGAACTTCACTGCAACCAACTTAAGGCCCATTAGAGAGGCAGTTTGAAGGCAAGGGTGAATTTGAACATTGTTGGCAGCATGACAATTTATGAAACAGGTTGTGCTCACTTGAGCTCTGATGCCACTCTGAATATTTATACCATTTAAATATATAATCCAATAAAATCTCAGGCATTAACTACTAAGAAACTCCACTGTTTAAATTCAGCAACTCTTAAGTTTAAGTTTATTTATTAGTGCGACAAGTAGGCTTACATTAACACTGCAATAAAGTTATTGTAAAAATCCTCCAGTCGCCACACTTCAGTGCCTGTTCATTTAGCATGGCCAACGCAACTAATCAGCATGTCTTTCAGACTGTGGGAGGAAACCAAAGCACCCGGAGAAACACATGCAAACACGGGGAGAACATGCAGGCTCTGCACAGACAGTGACCCAAGCTGAGAATTGAACTCTGATCTCTGGCACCGTGAAGCAGCAACGTTAACCACTGTATCCCTGTGCCACCCTCTTTCCTGAATGTAGTCCTTGATTATTTCATACTCACCAGCCATCACATTGTAAAACTACACAACCCAAGGAAAATAAAATTAGCCAGTGGCTACATCAATCGAAAAAAGTTATGACCTAGCTAACCTGTTTCTATGCCTTGTATATTTAAAGGACTTTTCCCACAATAGATTGGATGATTTTCCTGAGCTTGCGAATTAGAGACAAGGAGGCATAAAAATGGCATTGCAACAGGAATCACAGCACAGAAGCAAGACGCTGGTTAACATTCAATTCAGTCTTTAAGAAGAAAAACAAAAATCAATGCAATGACTTGGTTGAGCCTCAGATCCTGGAAGTGGAAATAGAGTTAAGAGAAAAATACTAACCTTCCATATCACTGAAGAGCTCCCTTTACCTTTTAGATTCTCCCCACTGGGCAACCTGGCCTTACAGTGATAGTTAAAAGAGATGAAATGAGGGCTTTTAACTATCAACTTAAACAAAAAAACCCACCAATATACTAGCATTGCCACTCATTTGGGAACAGTCAGCAAATTGTGGAATAAATATAAATATAATACACCTTGTTAAAAAGCTGCCACAACTCAAAATGGAGCAATAGATGCACATCAGAAATCCTGATGCAGGCCTAATAAATATTCAGTAGAAAACTGTACTAGTACAGTTTGAATATTTCATCTTCCCACCAGTAGGTTTATTGAAACTTTAGTCTGAAGTCTCCTTCCTGCCTTCTACTGTAATATAGTTCAGGAACCCACACTGAGAGTAGCATAAGCTTTCTTCATCTAAAATCAGCGCAGCAGACCTGTGAAAATTAGGTTTACAATTTTTCATTAAGTCATTGGTTTTGTTTTGAGGAAACTATTCAGTGTCAATGGAATTCATAAATGAAAAGAATCCACCATTTTTATCTTCGCATTTTACAGATTCTCAGAAGGGTTTCCCATATGCAATATTACTAAAATCTTCCTGCAGCCACTCTGCTACCAAGGATCTATAAAGGGATCAGATTAAATTTTCACCCCTTCATCCAAGTACTGCAGATGAACACTGGTCCATTGGCCAGCACGAAAGACTTGAGCAACTTAGCAGAAAGCCAATACGACCATGAAACACTAAATTCTACTGGTGGCAGAACTAGCATTCAACATCCAATTGACTGGATGATTTGCTACAATTATTATTTTTAGTTAAAAATATAATGGGGGTCACTGAATTACTGAAAAATTATCTATGTTAATATCTAGTAAGAAAACTATACAATGTCATGGATCTATATTCTTCTCTACGTGTGCAGAGACCTTTAACTAAATTTCTAAATGTATACTTGCCAAATTAAAAAAGACAAATAGACAACAGGACTTCTATCCAGCCAATGGTGGCTTTGCAGGCACACTACGGAAGGTGTGACCCACAAACACTATGCCTGTTAAGGAAGCAAATATCAGAAAAGGCAAACTAGGTTAACAAACACTCACCCTCATTTGTCTACATTCTACGTTACACAAACTGCACACGTGGGGGAACCTCAGTGCAGGAACACCATAGTAATCATTCATCAACTTGGGTTTTGGTAATCCCTTCTTCACCACTAGAACTGTTCGTTTGATTCCATGAGTATTCTCATCTCGCGAAGAATCCATTGGATAATTCTGTGGTGGACGTTTAAATTCTTCATTCCAGGTACCTTCTCTCAGTGATTCACGACTGTAATGCATGCTCTGGCTCTCCACAGGTCTATCCCGATAGTCATACTGCTGCCCGTGCCCATAATCTACCACGCTGCTCTGTACTTCTCTTCTGTAGTCTTTATCTTGTAGCTTGTATGGCTGATCATAGCTGCTGGATGGTTGCTGCTTGTTCATTTTTCGCATTCTTATTTCTCTTAAAATGTATGGCATATTTTCTGGAGTAAGCTTCTCATCTGGGTAACGACTTAGCTCTTCCAGATCTTCATTTGACAGGCCAAAGTTTGCCAAGATATTAGAGGCCTTCATTGTATCATGAAAACGCTGAACTGCAGATCTCTGGTCTCCACTTTGAGATGTAGTTGTTCCACCGCTCCCATACCCAGATCGAAAACCTCCAGACGAAGGACTCTGGTAGGAGGACCACTGACCTAAGCCTACATTATTCCCAGATTGATTCATCATTCCCATGTTCATTCCACCAAAGTTGCCTTGTGATGCTCCTTGAGATCCTGATCCCATTCCCATTCCTCTTCCTCTTCCTCCTCCTCCTCCTCCTCCTCCCCCCATGTAGGATCCTGGTGTATTCATACCAAACTGGTTCGGTGCAGTTTGATTTTGCCCAAACTGGTTAGATGGTCCTTGGCTTTGTCCAAACTGGTTAGATGGTCCTTGGCTTTGCCCAAACTGGTTTGGTGCACCTTGACTTTGCCCAAACTGGTTTGGTGGGCCCTGATTCTGCCCAAACTGGTTTGGTGGGCCATGACTTGGCCCAAACTGGTTTGGTGGGCCTTGATTCTGGCCAAACTGGTTTGGTGGGCCTTGATTTTGGCCAAACTGGTTTGATGGGCCTTGATTCTGGCCAAACTGGTTTGGTGGGCCTTGATTTGAACCAAACTGGTTTGGTGGACCTTGATTCTGGCCAAACTGCATTGATGGGCCTTGGTTGGAGCCAAACTGATTTGGTGGGCCTTGATTGGAGCCAAACTGATTTGGTGGGCCATGGTTCAGGCCAAACTGGCTTGGTGGGCCATGGTTCTGGCCAAATGCACCTCTGGCATTGAACATGCTGATCTTCACAAGTGCTTGGTTCAAAGATGCAAGAACTGTGTTGGATACTGTTGTGGAGGCGACCGAATTCAGCTGCTGCAGGGCCAACTGGGCCTTTATCTGGGCGAGCTGTAAATTTGCTGAGCCTAACAGAAGTGGACTGGTAATGCCGAGGTTCAATGAATTCACTGCTGGTGCACAATTTTCCAAGAATAACGCAAAGCTGAAAGTTAAAAGACAAACATTAGATTTTTATGTTTTAGGCAAATTCCACATTTAAAGGGTTTTAAAGCCAGATCAACATATTTATGTTTGACTGCTTAAAAAAGCTATTTTTCATGTAGTAAACTAAAAAGAAGAGAGTTAAATCAGGACATCCAAGACATGATGAAATGTGTAACCGGACATAGAGTGGTCAACATTGGAGACTTTGTAAAACATTTCCACCCCATACAAAATGTACAGTAGGTGCGATAATGCCAGCAAACACACGTTCCAGCTTTTTAAAAAGCTGAATTCAACAAAAATTGATTGAATAATTAGGCTCAAGTTACACGGAGACCATTGAGTGAACACAAAAATCGCTGGGGTTGCTTCTGCAAAGAACCCCAAATTCACTGCAGTTTGTTACACCCTTTATAAATATTCCCAGGCATGAATGAATTCTCTCTAAATATAATTTAAAATCACAATTATATGTTACACAAGATGATTTATAGACCCATGAAATACAATAAGGTCTTTGGATTCATTTCACAGTCAGTGCAACATCGAGGGCTGAAGGGTCTGTACTGTGCTATAATGTTCTGTGTTCTATGTTCTCACTGAATCACCAACTTAGGTCTTTGTATGGGTTGAAGAGCTATTGTAGATTTCTAACCTATTCAGTCCATACAGTTCTACCAATATCAAACCTTTTAAATTTTAACATTTCAGGAATTCTCATATTGGGCCTGATCTGGGGTCAGGTAGACAGATGGACATTCACATATTCAATCTCCCTTTCTGAAAGTCAACATGTCCACAAAGCGCTTTGTTCTATAATAGCCTAAGGGCTAGCTGAAGACTCAGGCCTCAAACAACAAGACTGTTTTGGTTCAGTTGATATCACTAAACACTTGGGCTTAAGCTCCGGTACTCAAACAATCTAAGTTGGCACCCCAGCGCAGTAGTGAAGTGTTATAACGTTAGAGATGCCATTTCATAAAGAATCAGGGATATTTATGATTCTCTCATGGTGTAAAACCCCTGACCGATATCAAGCTGGGTTATCAGGATGAAGGACCGGAATGATGTAAGCACCCATAGAATTTTACAGCAGCTGGGGACAGCATCTTTTGGGAGGCACGAGGACAGAAATATTCAAAAGTAACTTTGTTCTTTATCTGTACAAAAAATTACAAATGCCAGATTCTCAACAATGAATGAACTGGCAAAATGCTGGTTACTACTTCTGACCTTATTAACAAAAGCTTAACGTAATTGCAAAATGCTGGCTCAGTTGATAACCTTCATGCCTCAGAGTTAAAGTTACGGTTTCAGGCCCCATTCCAGGAACTGAATACATAATGCACTCCAATATAGTAAGGGGGCATTGTATTGACTTGTTAAATAGAAGCACTGGCTGCCTGTTTAGATTTGAAGCAGATTCCGTGGAATCCAGCAGCCATTCGATGTTTTGTGGGGCCTTGCTGCATGACACTGGTTGTCACACTTGCCCACATAAATTACCATACTTAAGCACTGAGGATATGATAAGACAAGTTCTCATTAATAAATGCTTCATGACCTTCTCTCCAAAATATACAAAACATTAGCCATACACTTAAAGCACAGTTAGGGGTTTCCAACAAACACTGGTGACAAAGTGTGTTAGCTATGTTAAAAGATACTCTATGAAGGCAAGTCATTGCTGTTTTCCACTTCCTCAAGAAATGCAACAAAGTCATACAGATGAGGAAAAGGTTCAATTATCTATGCTGAGGTAGCTGATCTAAGCAGCTGCCTAGCATTGGAATGGTCTTGTCTCAGGACACCCTGGGCTTTGTGAAAAGGAGTTGCAGGAGTGGAGTAAGGTTGTCAGGCAGACTGCTATCCAGTGGTCCCACGTAGAATCTAAAGCCTGGGAAGCACAGATATGCACAAACACTGGTTATTTCGGTCTGACCACTATTCCGAGCATTCCCAAAAAGGAGTCAACTTCTACAAGACAAGTTGTGGAAAAACTGCCAGAGGAACAAAGAAATCTGTTTGAAACAAAGTGGTTATACTTGGATGTAAAGAACACCGTACAATATTGCTAAAAATTTCAGAGGAAATTGCCATCAAACATTCAAACTTGCACAGCATTCCAATCAGACTGCATTAATTCCTGGTGCCAAGATATAAGGGAGGAAACTAAGTGCTGAAGGCAGTGAAGGGAAGATCTATGAGGCTGATCTCCAGTGTCAGGGCTCCCAGCTTTGAGGCATTCATAACAGCACATGGCACAAGAAGGTCCAAGCCAGGAGGTTTGTAAAATAGGATTGTGATAAGACAGAAACATACAATCATGTCTGGAGTTTGCACATTTTCGACAAATTAATTTTAATACCTTGGATTTCAAGAACTCAATCTTTTGAAGTTTGCCTCGGGAGGTAACAGCAGCCTTTTATTTACTAACTCAATGGTATGCAGGTGCAGGTGGCTAGGCTAACATTATTTGCCCATCACTAAATGCAACTGAGGTGGTGTGCGGCTTTCATTAACCACTGTGCCCCAGTGGTTTAGTGCATTTATACTGTTGTTAGGGATGGAGCTTCAGGATTTTGACTCAGTAAGAGAAGGCCAAATGTATTTCCAAGCCAGTGTGGCTTGGAAGGGAACTCTAGACATCTGGTAATGTTCCCAGGTGAATGGCACTCCATTCAGAAACAATCAAATGGGTTGCTTTGTTCTGGATGGAGTCAAGATGCTTGAGTATTGCTGGAGCTGCACTTATTCAGTTAAGTGGAGAGTATTCCATCACACTCCCAACTTGTGATTTGCAGACAGTGGACAGGCAGGTGACCTGATGAAGGAGCAGCGCTCCGACAGCTAGTGGCGTTTGCTACCAAATAAACCTGTTGGACTTTAGCCTGGGGTTGAGAGACTTCTTATTGCATTTACCCCAGTCCAAAGACGGCACCTCCACATCATGACTACTGTTACAGCCAGTCTTTCTATGGCTTGTCCAGTTCAGTTTCTGGTCAATATGGTGTTGATAGTGGGGGAATTCAGTGATGGTGAGACCGTAGAATGTCACTAGACGATAATTAGATTCTCTCTTGTTGGGAATGGTAATCGCCTGGCACTTATATGGTGTGATGGCACTTGCCATTTCGGCCTTGGATGACAGTTTGGCTATGCTAAATTGCCCTTACTGTTCCAAGATATATGGGTTAGTGGGATTAGCAGGATAAATATGTGGGGTTATAAGGATAGAGCCTGGATTGGATGCTCTTTCGAACCCAATGGGCTGAATGGGCTCAACCCAATGGGCTGAATGGCCTCCTTCAGCACTGTAGAAATTCTATGCAGCCATTTGAACATGGACTGCTTCAGTATGAGGAATCACGAATGATGAACATTGTGTGATCATTAGCAAACATCCCCACTTCTGACCTTATGAAGGAAGGAAATCCATTGTTGGAAGCAGCTGAAGGTGGTTGGGCCTAGGACATGATCCTAAGCAACTCCTGAATATGCCTTGAAAATGAGATGATTGACCTCCAACAACTACATCTTCCTCTGTGCTAGCTATGACTCTCCCTAATTACAATTAACAAGGGCTCCCTGATTCCACATTCCAGTCAATGCTGCATTGATGTCAAAGGCAGTCACTCTGACCTCACCTCTGGAGTCAGCTCTTTGGACCATGTTTGTGATTTGCAGGGGAACTTGCTGCTGGTGGTTTCTCACGTGCCCATGCCTATGTCTTTCTAGGCACCAGAGATTGTGAACTTGGAAGGTGGTGTCAAAGAAGACACGCCAAGTTGTTGGAGTGTATATTGCATATGATACACACTGCTGCCATAGTAGAATAGTTGGAGTGAATGAATGTTGAAGTTTGTGGATGGTGCCGATCCATAGGTCTCCTTTTCCAGGATGGTGTCAAGTTTGTTGGATATTGTTGGAGCTGCACTCATCCACGCCAGTGGAGAGTATTCCATCATGATTTGTGCGTTATTGATGGCAGGCAGATGGTGAGGAGACAGGCTGAAATACTTATTGCAAGTTTCAGTCTTTGAACTGATTTTGAAACCACAGTATTTATATGGCTGGTCCAGTACAGTGTCTGGTCTATGGTTAATCCCCAAGATGTTGATAGTGGAGGATTCAGCAATGGGATTTCCACTGAATGTTAAGGCAAGATGGTTGGATTCTCTTTTGTTGGAGATGGTGATTGCCTGGCACTTGTGTGGTGCAAGTGTTACTTGCTGCTCCTCAGTCCAAGCCTGAATGTTGTTCAGGTCTTGCCATGTATGAACATGGACTGCTTCAGTATATTAGCAGCTGTGAATTAAGTGAAACACAGCAATTATCCATGAACTTCTAAGTTACGATGGAGGAAAGGATACTGGTGAAGCAGCTGAAAATGGTTGGGGCTGAGGACACAACCCCGAGGAACTTGCAGTGATGTTGAGATTTGAGATGACTGACCTCCAACAACCATACACTATTTTCTTGTGCCAGGTATCATCAAATGCTGCCTTCATGTCAAGAACAATCATTCTCATATCACTTAAATTCAGCTCTTTTGTCCATGTTTGGACCAAGTCTGTAATGAAGTCAAGAGTTGAGTGGATTTGGGCCAATAGGCCATGGCCTTGAACATCAGTAGGCAGGTATTTACTGTGTAATTGCTGCATTAATAGCATCAGTGATCACACATTCTATTACTCGGCTGATGCTCGAGAGTAGACTGACTCTTGATCATCAGCTGTGTTGGAATTTTTCATTTCTTCCTTCATTGCTGATCAGGGCAGCATTTACCACCCATCCCCAAATGCTTTTAAACTGAATGGCTTGCTGGGCCATTTCAGAGGGCTGTTAAGAGTCAAAAACATTACTGTGTGCCATCTTTCTGATGAGACATTAGATCTTAGGCTAGTGAGTGGCCCACATAAGTGGCTCTCGTTCATCTCAGTGGGCTACAAGATTTAAATCAGGTTTGTTCACTAACCATGACCCCATGAATAAGGTTTAATACAATTAAAACTTACTGAATATTTTGTAACAAGTTAGAAAATGCTTAATAATTTATATATTAATAGAACTATCAACTTCAAATGGCAAAAACAAAATAAACATTTACACAGCTTACAGTGTCAATGTCATACGTGCAATTAGCAGGTACACACTTCACTTGCTTTACCTCCGTATCACTTAAGTCAAACTGCTTGGAAAAACGCTACATAGATGGAAATCAGCAGTAGGTGGCAACCCCATGTGTGGGCACCAGTCAACAAAAGTCTTGGACCACATTCAGAACCTAGATAGGCCCCCGAGCCACAGGGCTGCCCACCACTGCATTAATCTGACATCCCATCTACTTGCTCAGGTAGAGGCAAAAGATCCCATGGCACTACTGCAAAGAGTTTTATCCCATTTTCTGGTCAAAATTTATATCTTGATCAACATCACAAAAACAGATTATCTGGTCATTATCAAATTGTCATTTGCTGAGCCCAAAGTAGTTGCCACATTTCTTACACTGCAACAGTGAGTATACCTCTAAGTGACTTGCTTTGAGAGTTTGGTGCGAGTGAAAAGCGCTGTATTATAGTGCACCAGCATTTTATTGGTGTTTCCCTGAACCAAGTCTACTTATTACAGATTTTTTCTGGTCCAGTTTTGTAATGTTTATTAAAAAGGGAAATAATTTAAAATGAAATTCACAACCATATGCAATAGGATTTAGGCAAGCTATGCAGCAAGATAAAGCTATGGGAGGAGTTGGCATGGCGGGGCAGGGGGGTTTGGGGGTGGGGGGGCTTCATGGTCTAGCATCTCCTCTGCCTTGGTTGATTTTGTACATCAGATGACATCATAAAACCCAAACAAATTTTTTGTTACGTCTGAGTGTTTAGATATGAAAATCAAAACCATTCTTTCGCTCTTTGTGCTAATTATTGAAAGGTTTACCAATTCCTAACGGCATGGCAGAGATAACGTGCTAATTCAGCACGGGGCAAGAAACATTGAATATTTCAACTTAGTTCCTTTGCACAGCCTCACAGCTAATTCTTTAAGCCTGTACAATGATTACATCAGGATATTATTTTTACTCACTAAATTTTTAATATCCATTCTTGGAATGAGGGCATCACTGGCTAGGCCAGCATTTATGGCCCTTGAGGTGTTTTGGACTGCCTGCTTGAAAAACAGCTCAGTTGGGAGGGTGTTAGACTGAAGATCTAAAATTCTGGTTCAGTCCTGGGTTTTGACATGAGCCCACCTGCTGGATTTCTTTGCATCTGTTAATTGGTACTGCATTTTAGGGTGGCAGAGTGCCACAGTGGTTAGCACTGCTGCTTCACAGTGCCAGGGACCCGGGTTTGATTCCTGGCTTGGGTCACTGTCCATGCAAAGTTGCACATTCTCCCCTTGTCTGCATGGGTCTCCTCAGGGTGCTCCAGTTTCTGCCCACAGACTGAAAGACGTACAGGTGGCAGAGTGTGGCAACTCAGGGATTTTCACAGTAACTTTACTGCAGTGTTAATGTAAGCCTACTTGAGACACTAATAAATAACCTTAAAAACTTGCAGTCCATGTGGATTAGGTACATCCACAGAGTTGTTGAGTGTTCCAGAATTTTGATGCAGGAATAGTACAGTGAAGCAACAATGATATATTTCCATGGCAGGGGGAACTTCTAGGTGGCGTTCATGCCTGCTCCTTGTCCTTCCAGATGGTAGTGGTTATGGATTCGGTAAATATTGTCTCAGCAGCCTTGGCGCGCATCTTGTAGATGGTCCAGATCGATGCCAGAGTGCCAGTGGTGACGTGAGTGTTTGTTAGTGGATGGAGTGCCAATTGAGTGAGTTGCTTTGTCCTGGATGGTGTCAAGTTTCTTCAGTATCGTTCTTCATCCAAGTAGAGTATTCCACCACACTCCTGACTCATGCCTCGTTGATAGGCATTGGGGAGCCCAATTATTCACCCCAGGATTCCCAACCTCTGACCTGCTCCTGTAGCCATAGTATTTATATGGCTCATCCAGTTCAATTTCTGATCAATGGTAATAACCCCTCAGTATATTGACTATGGGGGATTCAGCGATGGTAATGTCAACGAGTGTCAAGGGGCAATGGTTAGAGATGACCATTGCCTGGCACTTGCAATGACTTGAATATTACTTGCCACTTGTCAGCCCAAGCCTTGATATTGTCCAGATCTTGCTGCATTTGCACATGGACTACTTCAGTATCTGAGTTATGAATGTACCGGACATTTGTGCAATAATTAAACAGAGGAAGAGGTTAAATTGTTTAGTAACTCTTAAAATAATTGTTTCCATGATAATTTAAATGTTACAAACATCCCCCCAATCCTAAAGTTGTGGGGATTGCTAGCGAAGCCAGCATTTATTGCTTCATTTGCAGTTAACTTCTGATATGCTCTTTGAGTCACATTTCATGTGTTTGGTGCAGCCAAATTTCTGGTCCCAACCGTGTGGATAGTGAGGGATGCAGAATGTAATGCCATTGAGCCTGAACACAAAGGCGAGGGTTACAGTTCCACTTTTTAGGGGTTGTCATCGGCTGGTATTTAAGTAACATTCTGGTGACTTATAAGCCCATGCCTGAATATTGCCCAGGTCATGGAGATGCACTGTATCCAAGGTGTCTTGTATGTTACTGAACACGGCAATCATCAGCAAACATCTAGGCTTCCAATGCCAAGGTGGAGGGATAAAAATTGTTGAAGCAGCTGAAAATGTTTTTCGTTTAAGAATACCCTGCGCATCTTGTGAAGTGTTCTGGAGATAATAGCCATTTTACTTTGTACTGAATATGACTTCATTAAGTGGGTATCTTCTTCCCAATTTTCCTTTGACAATTTTAGTTAGGTTCCTTGATACTGCCTTGACGTCAAAAGAGTGACTCTCACCTCATCATTGGAATTGAGCTCTTTTGTCCACGTCTGAATTAAGTTAAAATGGGGTCCAAGCTCAGTGGCTCTGGCAAGATTCAAACTGAGCACCAGCAAGCTGGGTCCGCTTGATGGAATTATTGATGACTGCATCCATCAATTTGTTAATGGGGGTAACTTAATGAGATGCTAAGTGGTCAGAATAAATTTGTCCTGCTTTTTGTGGACAGGAAATAACTGGCAATTTTCCATTTTGCTGCATACATGCCAACCTTGTGGATATAGTGTAATAATAACTAGAATAATCAGTTCTGGAGCACAATTCAACAGCACCTCAGCCAGAATGTTGTCAGTGTGTTCATCAAATTCTGATCACGTAGACCTCAGGATAACGCCAATTCTTTCTGAAGATGATTGCAAATGCTTTAATCTTGTCTTTTGTAGTCAAGTGTTGAGTTCATTAAGAATGGCAAGTTTGTGCAGCCTCTTCTTCCTGGCAGTTTATTCCTTCCACAAGATTTGGGCAACATTGGGTAGGCCAGTATTTATCAATCCCCATGAGATAGTGGTACGGCCTTCTTGAACTGCTGCAGTCCATGTGGTGTAGGTACACCCAGAGTGCTCTTGGGGAGACAATTCCAAGATTTTGATCCAGCAACAGTAAAGGAAAGGAGATATATTTCCAAGTCAGGAGTTTGCCAGCAAGTGAGGGGTGCTTTGTCTTGGATGCTATCAAGCTTCAAGTGTTGTTGGAACTGGCAGTTGTTTAATTTTCAACTACCATTCATGACTGGATGCAGCAAAGCTTTGATCTGATCAGCTAGGATCACAGAACTGTGCTGCTTCTATTATATAGCATTCACGCAGTCTTGCATTGGCACCTTAATTTTGAGGTATGTACAGTGCTATTCCTACATCCTATACACTCACTAAGCTAGACTTGGTTCCCTGCCTTGATAGCTTTGATAAGATGACGCTATGCTATACTATGAAGTTATAAGCTGTACGGTTGAGTACAATTCTGAGCACTTCATGGTTGTTGTTTTAGGAATCTCAATAAGCATGCTAAAAATGCCACACAAGGCAACAGGTGATCTGCTCCTTTGTCTCCATTTGTATGGTGTGGTGGTCACCCTCATCAACAGTATCATAGGCAGACAATTTTATTTTCCTTTTCATGGGATGTGGGCTTCCAAGAGCATCATTTACTGCTCATTCCTCCTAACTGCCTTTGAGACAGGTAGATTCACGAGGACATGGTCAAGTAGGTTTTTCCTTCATGTCTTTTCTACCATCTGTCATAGGCCTAGTCTGGTGGCCATGTCCTTCAGGATTTGGCCAGCTTGGCAAAGTACAGTGCTACTGAGCAATTCTTAGGAGTATGTCCTTGCTACTATGATTTTTATTTGCAAGCAATGCTCGATATTCATTACCTGAGGATCATATATAATAATCAGCAAAAGGTCACCTGGTGCTACAAAACCTTGTGGAATCCGAGGTCAATGTTGATGACACTCAACGCCTCTCCTCTTCGATGTATATTCTGTGTCACCACTAATGGGCCTATTATGTCAAGACATATCTCAAGATGGCGGATTCTGAGTCAGTGGCTGAAAGGTACAGCTCCATGAGTACAGGAATTTGAATGTAGCACTCATGATTTCTATTATTTCCTTGTTGAAACGTGGCAAAGGCTGTATCTCGAATTTGCCAGAAGACTCTTGAATCCCATCTCCCATCACCACTATCGCTCAGCACAACCACAAGAATATAAACATGCAATGGAATTGAGCAAAGATACAATCCTGCAAATCTGACGCAGAACAAATATACAAAGAGATAGCCCAATCCTTACTTTATAAAACTCAAAGTGTGTGTAAATTGTAAGCCTAATGAACTAAACCCCATACCGCACAATGCACTTTAATACAAAAAGCAGAGTGCAGAATTATTTGTCAGAACATTGACTACAGGAGTGGGACATTTTGTTTAAGTTGTACAAGACGTTGATGAGGCCACACTTGAAATACTGTGTACAGTTCTGGTCACCTTATTATAGAAAAAAATTAAACAAGAAAGAGTAAAGAAAAGATTTACTAGGATGTACTAGGTTTGAGTTATAAGGAGAGGCTGAATAGACTGGGACTTTTTTCCCCCGGAGCGTTGGAGGCTTGGGGTGATCTTATAGAAAAGTATAAAATAATGAGGGGCATAGCAGGTAGATAGTTCATATCTTTTCTCAAAGGTAAAGGAATCTAAAATTAGAGGGCAGAGGTTTAAGGCGAGAGGGGAAGATACATAAGGGTCTAGAGGTGCAATTCTTCTCACACAGAGGGTGGTGTCTGGGACAAGCAGGCACAATTTTGTCTTTTAAAAACCATTTAGGTAGTTACATGGGTAAGATGGGTTTTGAGGGATATGGGTCAAATGCAGGCAACTGGGACTAGTTTAGTGGTAAAAACTGGGTGTATGGAAAAGTTGGACCAGTGGCCTGTTTCCATGCTGTGAACGTCTGACTCTACGGCCTTTGATTTTTGATCTGTGAATCAAAACCTGCATTTTTCAGTGTACTGTAATTATTTGTATTTTCATAGATGATAGAAGATCTTAGAATCCCTACAGTGCAGGAGGCGACCATTTGGCTCATCAAGACTGCAGGAACAACAATCCCACCCTGGCCCTATTCCCGTAACTCACGTATTTACACTGCGAGCCCTCTGACACTAATGGGCAATTTAGCATGACCAATCAACCTAACCCACACATCTTTGGACAGTGGAAGGAAACCAGAGCACCCAGAGGAAATACACACAGACACAGGCAGAGCGTGCAAACTCCACACAAACAGTATTAACTCTACTTCTACTCAAGTACAGAACCGAACTTAGCTAAAGAACTGTGGATGCTGGAAACCAGAAATAAAAAAAGCAAATACTGGAAAAAAAAGCAGGTCTGGCAATATTGGAGAGAGTGAAGCAGAGTTAATGTTGAGTCCAACATATCTCTTCTTCAAAAGTGTTGCAAAGTCACATTGGACTTGAAATGATAACTGTTTTTCTCTCCACAGACACTGCCAGACCAGCTGAGTTTTTCTAGCACTTTGTTTTTTTCAGTTTCATAGTCACTGATCGCCAAGCTCCGCACACGAGGACGGCCTCAACCGTTCACGTCACACTATCTGTAACCCCCACGACTTGCCTGGGCTTGTAAAATCTCACTAACTGTCTTGGATGGCGACATTACACATCTCTAACGTGTGCTTAACCCTCTCTCCACTTACACTGTCTGAAAAAATATTAAACAAGGGTAAAGAAAAGATTTACTAGGGTGTACTAGGTTTGAGTTATAAGGAGAGGCTGAACAGACTGGGACGTTTTTCTCTGAAGTGTTGGAAGTTTAGGGGTAATCTTATAGAAAAGCATAAAATAATAAAGGGCATAGAGCAGGTAGATAGTTCATATCTTTTCTCAAAGGTAAAGGAATCTAAAATTAGAGGGCAGAGGTTTAAGGCACGAGGGGAAGATACAGAAGGATCTAGAGGCGCAATTCTTCTCACACAGAGGGTGGTGTTTGGGACAAGCTGACAGAGGTAGTAGTAAAAGCGAGCACAATTTTGTCTTTTAAAAACCATTTAGATAGTTACATGGGTAGGATGGGTTTTGAGGTATATGGGTCAAATGAGACTTAAGACTTTAAGACTTAATTACCAGTGAAGACTTGCATTCCAACCATTATTTTGTAAATTGAGTTTGTGTCTTTATATGCTGTTTGTGAACAGAACTCCCACTCACCTAATGAAGGAGCGGCGCTTCAAAAGCTTGTGCTACCAAATAAACCTGTTGGACTTTAACTTGGTGTGTAAGATTTCTTACTGTGCTCATCCCAGTCCAACGTCGGCATCTCCACATTTATTAATAGAGGCACAAATTTCAAGAACATATTTATGCTGAATCTATACAAAACAGTCATCAGCTAGAGTATTATGTACAGTTCTGGGGACATAAGGAGAAAAATGTGAACCCACTTTACAGAGTGCAGAAGTTTACAAGAGTGTTTCCAATTATGAGGATAAATTGAAAGTTTGGAATTCTTCTCCCTAGAGAGTAGTTGATGAAATAGAGACTTAATTGAGGTGTTCAAAATCATGAGGGGACTGGACAGAAAAGGACAAATTGTTCCCGCCTCACAAAACGATCAAGGACAAAGAGCACATATTTAAAGTGATTTGCAAACAAAGCAAATATAATGTGCCAAAATGCTTTCGGGTCTGGAATGCACTGTTTGGAAATCTGATGGAGGCAGGTTCGATTGAGGCATTCAAGCGGGCACTCGATGATTAAGTGACTAGATACAATACACAAGGATGCAGAGAAAAGGCAGGAGATTGGCACTCGGTGAAATGTTCATTTGGAAAGCTGAGTGCAGACACAATGGCTTCCTTCTGCACCTTAACAATTCTGTGATTTATCCAGACAAATGGAAAGTATTCCATTACTGTCCTGGTAAATGTGCCTTGTAAATGGTGGACAGGCTTTGGGGAATCATGAGGGGATTTACTCACAGAAGATTCCTAGCCTCTGACCTGATTTGGTAGCGACGATATACATACGGCTAATGCAATTCAGTCGCTGGTTAATGGTAATGATCTCAGGATGTTGATACTGGGGGATGCTGCAAGATAATGTCATATCAAGGACAATAGTTAGGTTCTCTTGTGCAGATGGTCATTGACTGACGTTCTGTGGCACAAACATTACTTGCCATTTGCCTGCACAAGCCTGGGTATTGCCCAGGTTTTGCTGCATTTATCCATAGACTGCTTCCAAGGAGTCGTAAACGGTGAACATTGCACAACCACTAGCAAACATCCCCACTGACAACCTTATGACGAAGGGAAAGTTTTGATGGAGCAGCTGAAGATAGCTGGGCCTTGGAAATGACCCTGAGGAACTCCTGCAGTTATGTCTGGAACTGAGATGATTGGCCACCAACAACCACAACATGCTGGGTATGACTCTGCTCAGTGGTCAGTTTTCCCTTCGAGTTTCATTTACTCCAATTCTGTTAGGACTCCTTGATATCACATTTGGTCAAATGATGCCTCAATGTCAAGGGCAGTCACTCTTCACTTTGAATTTGAGCTCTTCTGCCCCATATGTGAAACAAGGGTGCAGTGAAGCCAGATGTTGTCCACGGCAGAGCCCAAACTGAGCCTCAGAGATCATGTTATTGCTAAGCAAGTGCTGCTTGAAACCGCTGCTGATGACCCCTTCCATCACTTCGGTGATGATGATACTTTTTTTTCTGCACTGTGCTCAGCTTCTCCAGCATTGAGGATGGGGATTTTATTGAGCCTCCTCCAGTTGTTTAATTGCCCACTATCATCACAACCAAATGTGACAAGTGTAGAGCTTAATCTGTCTTGTTGGTTGCGGAATCACTTAGCTCTGCCTGTCACTTACTGCTTATGCTACCTGGTATGCAAGTGGATCTGTGTGGTAGCTTTGCATCACATTTTTAGACATGCCTCTGGCTGCACCTGGCACACCCTGTGCATTTTTCATTGATGTGGAAATGCTGGCGTTGGATTGGATTCTTCATTGAACCAGGGTGATTTCCTATTGTGGCGATAGAGTGTGGGACATGCCAAGCCACAAAGTTACAAATTTTGGTAGGGTAAATGTCCAATACTGCTGATGGCCCACAGCCATTTTTGGATGGCCAGTCTTGAATTGTTGGATCAGTTTTAAATATATATCCCAATTACCGCAGCATTAGTGCCATACATAATGATGGATGGTATCCTCAATATGATGTGAAGGCGGGACTTTGTCTCCAAACGACTGTGCAGCGGTCACTCCTATCGACACTTCATGGACAGATACGTCGGTGGTACACAGGTTGGTGAGGATGAGGTCAATTATGTTTTCCCTCACCACCTACTTTAGACCCAGCCTAGCAGCTACGTCCATTAGGACTCGACCAGCTCCATCAGTAATGGTGCTGCCGAGCCACTCTTGGTGATGGACAAAGAACAAAGAGGCCCTTTGGCCCTCCAAACCTGCAGTGACCATGCTGCTCGACTGAACTAAAATCCCTCTATTCCCATCCTATTCATGTATTTGTCAAGACGCCCCTTAAAAGCCACTACCGTATCCTTTTCCACTACCTCTATCGGCAGCAAGTTCCAGGCACCCACCACCCTCTGTGTAAAAAAATCTGCTTCGTATATCTTTAAACCTTGCCCCTTAAACCTGTGTCCCCTAGTAATCAATTCTTCCACCCTCAGAAAAAGCTTCCGATTATCCACTTTGTCCATAATCTTGAAAACATCTATCCGGTCGATCCTCAATCTCCGTTCTTCAGTGAGAATAAACCAAGTTTCTCCAACCTCGCTTCATAGCTAATGCCCTCCGTATCAGATAACATCCTGGTAAATCTTTTCTGTACTCTCTCCAAAGCCTCCGCATCCTTCTGGCAGTGTGCCGACCAGAACTGAACACGATATTCCAAGTGTGGCCTAAGGTTCTATAAAGCTGCAACATGACTTGCCAATTTTTAAACTCAATGCCCCAGCCAATGAAGGCAAGCATGCCGTATGCCTTCTTGACTACCTTCTTGGTGCCACTTGGTGACCTGTATACCTGTACACCCAGATCCCTCTATCAATACTCTTTAGGGTTCTGCCATTTATTGTATATTTCCTATCCATATTAGACCTCCCATTTGCATTACCTCACATTTGTCTGGATTAAACTCCATTTGCCATCTCACTGCCCGAGACTCCAACTGATCTATATCCTCCGATGGTCCTCATCGCTATCCACAAATCCACCAACCTTTGTGTTGACCGCTAACTTAATCAAACCAGTTACATTTTCCTCCAAATCATTTATATATATTACAAACGTCCCTGAGGAACACCATTTGTCAGAGCTCTCCATTCAGAAACACACCCTTCTACTGCTACCCTGTCTTCTGACTGAGCCAGTTCTAAATCCATTGAAGTTCCGCACCCAGAGCACATTCTGTGACCTTGCCACCATGTTTCCTCTAAGTGGCGTTCAACATGGAGGAGTATGATTAATCTGTTGAGGGATTGGGAAGGCAGAACATTCATGAGGCCTGAAGCTGAGGTACAGACTTCAAGGGCACTCCCTCCTGACTTTCTACCACCATGCTGACGACTCTGCTAGGTGTGTTTTGCCAGTTTAATTAAATTAACACATCTGTGGTGGTGGGCTTCATGTCCTTGGTCTCTGAATTAATAGCCTAGTGACAATACCATTATACCAGCACCTCCCCGTTATTAAGCATTACAGAGTTAGCCTAATACAGAATATGGCAATGTGAAAATATCTGTAAATTTGCCATTGTAACCAACTCCAACTTTGGTTGAAAGATACCAATACACACTGGAAGTAGATAGAAGTGATCCAAAACAGAACAATACTGTTACATCAACTTTTAATCTCCTTGATCACCCAGGGTATCATTTTCTTCGCAATCTTCCTGCTCAGTCTGAAACATCCTTCAGGCCATCTTCAGATCCTTTTTATCCACAGTTCCTAATGTTAATTTCTATTTTATCAAACTTCTATGTTTGGTCCACAGTAACTTCATTTCAGTGTCAATGTAAGCCTACTTGTGACACTAATAATCAATCAAAACGATCTGCAGTAGCTCTATTCTCCGCCAATGCTTCACGTAGTGAACTTGGCACTGGAATTCCTGATTTGATTTATTACTGTCACAAGTATTAGTATATAATGAAAAGTATAGTTTCTTGCATGCTATACAGACGAAGCATACCATAGAGAAGGAAATGAGGGAGTGCAGAATGTAGCGTTATAGTCATAGCCAGGATGTAGAGGAAGATCAACTTAATGCAAGGTAGG
Organism: Carcharhinus amblyrhynchos; assembly: GCF_965287045.1. NCBI lineage: Eukaryota > Metazoa > Chordata > Chondrichthyes > Carcharhiniformes > Carcharhinidae > Carcharhinus > Carcharhinus amblyrhynchos. The sequence goes on along the minus strand of NC_137324.1, from coordinate 5,831,949 downwards.
TCCATTCAAAAGTCTGGCAGCAGAAGCTGTTCTTGAGTCAGCTGCTAAAGTGACCTCAGACTTTTGTACCTTCTTCCTGACAGAAGATGGAATAGAGAATGTCCAGGGTGTGTCGTGTCCTTAATTACACTGGTTGCTTTGCCGAGGCAGCGGGAAGTTTAGACACAGTCACAGATGGGACGCTGGTTTGAGTGATTCATTAGGCTACATTCATGACCTTTTGTAGTTCCTTGCAGTCTTGGGCAGAGCAGAAGCCATACAAGCTATGATACAACCCGAAAGAATGCTTTCTTTGGTGCATCTGTAGAAGTTGGAGAGAGTTGTAGCCAACAAGCCAAATTTCCTTAGGCTTCTGAGAAAGTAGAGGCATTGGTGAGCTTTCTTAACTATAGTGTCAGCATGGTGGGGGGGAACCAGGACAGGTTGTTGGTGATCTGGACATCTAAAAACTTGAAGCTCTTGACTCTTTCTACTTCGTTCCTGTTGATGTCGACTGGGGCACGTTCTCCTTTACATTTCCTGAAGTCACTGACAATTTCCTTCATTTTGTTGAGAGATTATTGTTGCTGCAGCAGGTTCTCTATCTAATTCCTATACTCTGTCTCATCACTGTTTGAGATCTGACCCACTATGGTGGTGCCATCAACAAACTTGAAAATCGAATTGGAGGGGAATTTGGCTACACAGTCATAGGTGTATAAGGAGGGGGCTGAGAACACAGCCTTGTGGGGCACTGGTGTTGAGGATGATCATGGTGGTGGTGTTGTTGCCTATCCTTACTGATTGCAGTCCAAGATTTAGGAAGTTCAGGATCCAGTTGCAGAGGGAGGTGTCAAGGCCCAGGCCACGAAGTTTGGAGATGACTTTTATGGGAATAGTGGCATTGAAGGCTGAGCTGTAGTCAATAAACAGGTGAGTGTCAATACTAGACCTAATGCAGTCCAACAACCTCATGTTAAACAAAGCCAATGATCTCAAGCCGATCAGTACCTACCACACACATTCCTCAATTGATAAACCTTTTCAGTTGAATGCCACTTGGAAGCTTGCAAATAAACAAACACACAATGTACTTGGGATGAAGACTTTTAATGTGCACCATATGATTTGTTAAGTTTATTTATTAGTGTCACAAGTAAGCTGACATTAATACTGCAATAAAGTTACTATGAAAATCCCCTAGTCACCACACTCCGGTGCCTGTTTGGGTAGTACACCAAGGGAGAATTTAGCACAGCCATTACACCTAACTAGAACATCTTTCGGACTGTGGGAGGAAACCCACACAGACACAGGGAGAACATGCAGACTCAATGTGAGAGAAAAAGAGGAAACTGGAACACCTGGAGAAAACTCATGCAGACAAGCGGAGAACATGTAAACTCCATGCAGACAGTTGTCCAAGGCTGGAATCGAAGCCAGGTCCCTGGCAGTATGAGCAGAGCTAACCATTGTGCCACCATGCCACCCTTTTGCTCAGTGGTACCAATGACCACGCCTCAAGGATTATGGCTGCAGATTGAGATGATAAACAAACTCGACTCTATCCTCACCAACATCTGCCACAAAGAAGCCCACCTATGACAGCCAATTTAGTTCATTCAGGCGACATCAAGAAACAGGGGCACACTGTAGGCTGAGCCCCAACAAAATCCCAGCTGCTGTATTGAAGATGACATATGCTTACGAACTACATTCAAAAATATGCATATTCTATTCATAAAAAGGTCAAAAGTGATCCGATCAATTAGCAGTAAGGTAAGAGCAAATCACGAGTAACACCAACAAGCTAAGGCTATTCTTCAATAACCAACTCACCAATGCTGTTTGTTTTTCTCTGACAAAGCTAGAACTGAGCACAGCTTCAATCTACGAATGGATGTAAAAGCATTCAAAGCAAATCAGATTTAATATATCACAGTCAACCGGAAAGAGTCCAACCTTACACAAATGAAGACAGGTAATTTCATTGGCCCCAGGACATAACTACAACTATCTTCAACCAGTTTATCGATGGCTTTCCATATGGCATAAAATCAGGAGTGGAGCATTGCTGAGGATTTCGGTGTTTCACAGTTCATATAATAATGAATTTGCCAGAAGCAGAATGTTGGGAACATGCAGACTGGCCCAATAATAGACAATATAAATGGAAAGCAAAGATCCTCTCCAGCAGGATAAAATGCATCCCTTTTCTTCACTCTTTTTATAGGATGTCGGCATCGGTCACTAGGCCAATATTTATTGTCCATTCTAGTTGCCCTTGAGAAGCTGATGGTGAGCTGCCACCTTGAACTGCTGCAGTCCCTACGGTGTAGGTACGCCTGTTAGGAATGGAATTCTGGGATGTTGACTCAGTGACAGTGAAGGCAATATACTTCCAAGTCGGATTGGTAAGTGACCTGGAAGGGAACTTCCAGGTGGTGGTTTACCCATGTGTTTTCTGCCTTGTTCTAGATGGTTTGAGTCATGTGTTTGAAAGATACTAAGGACCCTTGGTGAGTTTCTGCAATTCATCTTGTAGATGCTACACACAGCTGCATCTGTTCATCAGAGCTGAAGCGAGTGAATGTTTGTGAAATGGGTATCAGTCAAGTGGGTTGCTTTTTTTCTGGATGGCATCGAGCCTCTTAAGTGCTGTTGGAGCTGCACCCATGCAGGTAAGTGAAAAGTATTCCATCACACTCCTGACTTGTGCCTTGTAGATGGTGCACAGTCTTTAGAGAGCCAGGAGCCAAGTTACTCACCTGCAGGATTCCGAAACTCACTTATTATTTCAGTTCATTTTCTGATCAATGGTAACTCCCGGGATGTTGATAGTGGGGAATCAATAATGTAATGCCATCGAATGTCAAAAGACAATGGTCATTGGCTGGCACTTGAAAGATAAATTTACTTGCCATTTGTCAGCCCAGGCCTGGATATTGTCCAGGTCTTAATGCATTTGGACATCCTCCACCCTGACACTCAAAGGCACCATTTTTACACAATTAGGATTCCTTATCATGGTTTAAAGGCAATATATATTCAGCTTTGCCTGCATCACCCACATCTCAGGAGCAAAATCTTATCCGATCTGTACTTTTCTCCTCCTCTGGCCTAATCCCACAATAATGCCTTCCTTAAATTCTGCGAGATTTTCTTGCTGTCAGATGGTACATACAATCCAGGCATCATTATCAGCCATCGAGCAGTTCCCCATTTCACTGCTAGCTCTTTCAGTAGTCATATCCATCCTTCGAACAGTCGTAAAGGAGGAATCAGCTAAGGCCCTTCTTCTGTGAACATATACTCCACGTATCTTCCAATATACTTGAGACCACGCTGTTGCATATTGCATTTTCAGAATCACCATAATCTTGTCATTTTCTATCTTAGCACATGATCCAACAATGTTAGCTCCAAATCTGTTTGCATGTGCAACATCTGGTGTTACTTTCTTTTGATAGAATCAGCTCCATTTAATCCTATGTTTCCATTTTTTTTAAAAAATTCACTTACAGGGTGTGGGTGTCACTGGCTAGGCTATCATATATTATCCAACCCTAGTTACCCTTGAGACAGTGGTCATGGGCTGCCTTCTTGAACCACTGCAGTCTTTGTGGTGAAGGTACACCATATTGCTGTTAGGGAAGGAATTCAAGGATTTTGACTTAGCCACAGTGAAGGAATGGCATTATATTTCCAAGTGAGGATGTTGAGTGATTTGGAGGGCATCTTCCAGATGGTGGTATTCTCAGGTATCTGTTGCCCTTGTTCTTCTAGATGGCATTGTCATGGGTTTGGAAGGTAATGCCTAAGGAACCTTGGCGAGTTCCTGCAGTGCATTTTGTAGATGGTACACACTGCTGCCACTGTTTATCAGTGGTGGAGGGATTGGATGTTTGTGGAAGGGGTAGCAATCAAGCAGGCTGCTTTGTTCCGGATGGCGAAGGTTGAATGTTGTTGGAGCTGCACCCAACCAGGCAAGTGGGAAGTATTCCATCACACTCCTGACTTCCACCTTTAGTGGGTAGACACAAGTTGAGAAGTCAGGTGGTGAAGATCACTGCAGAATTCCTAATCTTTGACCTGCTCTGGTAGACAGTATTAATATAGCTAGTCCGATTCAGTTTCTGGTCAATGGTAACTCCCAGGATGTTGATGGAATGGGGGATTTAGCAATGCAAGCATGCTCTAATATTCTGCCAATTAAATTATGATCGTAGATCAATCAAGCTGAGTAATTAATTGTAATAATTAATAATTACAATGAGTAGTTCTCATGATAGAATCAGAATGGTTGCTGCACAGGAGGCCACCATTGAATCCAGTGTCCTTGCTGGCTCTCTTCCAAGATCAATTTACCTAATGCCACTTCCCAGCCTTCTCCATGTAATCTTGCACATTCTTCCTTTTCAGA